>NC_069499.1:691195943-691528443 GCF_027579735.1 Bombina bombina | reverse complement strand
CCAAATTACCGCAAGTCGGAAAGGATGCAGCAGTTCCAAAATAAATAAAAAAGTATGCTTTACACAGCGTATAAGGGTGATGTCAAAGCACAACGCGAATCTAACAGGGGAAGAGGTGAAAGTAATCCTCCTCCTCCCACGACCATGCCAGCAAGGACAGGATGCTTTACAGATGTGTTGTTGATGGAGGATATGCAGAGCTTTTTAAGTCCTACGCATCGCCACAGCCCTTCGGGGTCCACCCTTAGAGAACGACTCGACCGACAGGTAGCAGACTACCTCGCCTTAACTGCAGATATCGACACTTTGAGGAGCGATGAACCCCTTGACTACTGGGTGTGCAGGCTTGACCTGTGGCCTGAGCTATCCCAATTTGCGATAGAACTTCTGGCCTGCCCCGCTTCAAGTGTCCTGTCAGAAAGGACCTTCAGATAAAATTCAAGAAGTATGGCAGCAATCAGTAGTTTAACAAATGGTCTTTATTTGGAGCACAGCAAACAAAGCAGCGACGTTTCGGGAGCTTCCTCCCTTTGTCAAGCATAAAACATTGTGGTAACAAGCTTCTTAATATACCCACATCCACTAGGTGGCAGCAAAGAGTAATTTCCTCCTATATAGGATACATTTTAACTCATTCATTTACTTGGCACATTACAAAAAGTTTTACCACATCAATATATTACAAAGATACAAATTAAAAATTAAAAAGTATATATATTAAATTGTTTCAAAATATACAATCAAAATTGATACAATATTTAACTATATATACACTTAGTGCAAGAATCATTCCTTATAAACTAAGGTAAATAATTATTGGAGATGCAAAAAAAGTTGCAAATATTGCTTAGCAAAGAAAGAACATCAGCACAGAAAACAAACCCAAGGTTATTCTATAGGAACACTGACAAATCCCAATCCTTGTTAAGCCCTATAGGTTGGAGGGTGTTCAATTCAAAAATCCAAAATCTCTCTCTTTGATGGAGCAACAACTCCCTATTACCTCCTCTCCTGGGAATAGGGACATATTCAATCACTTGAAATTGTAATTGGTTAATGGCATGTCCAGCTGAGTTAAAGTGACAAGCAACAGGGGACTTTTCATTCTTTATTCTAATAGAGCTCTTATGTTCCACTATTCTATCCCTAATGGGCCTAGTGGTCTCGCCCACATAGCTCTGCCCACAGGGACACTTGATTAAATAAATAACACATTTTGAGTGACAGGTATAGAAGTTCTTAATTTGATATTTTTTGCCTGAACTGGGATGATAAAAGATAGATCCTTTAATCATATTACCACAACATGAGCATCCCAGGCATGGAAAACAACCCCTATTCCTGTCAGTCAAAAATCTCTGACCATCCCCAATCCTAGAGCTACCAATATCAGCCCTAATCAATTTTTGTTGCAAATTATGGCCTCTTTTAAAGGCAGGCATTGGATTCTCCATAAACTCAGAAATATTAGGATAGCATTTGGACAATAAAGGCCAATGCTTCCTAATAATATTATTAATCCTATAGCTCTGACAGTTGTATTCTGACACAAAAAAACATTCTTTTAAACTCACCCTTTCTTTCTTCCTTGCTTTTAAGGGGCATATGTTTTTTTGGTTCAGTAGTCAACAATGAAGCCCTAGGAATAAGAGAAACAGATTGAGCCTCTTTCTCCAACAATGTTTTGGGGTAACCACGCTCTAAGAAGCGATTCATCATTTCCCCTAGCCTCAAATTAAACAACTTTTGGTCAGTAACAATCCTACGAACCCTTAATAATTGGCTCCTGGGTAGAGCTTTTAACAAGGAAAGGGGATGAGCACTATCAAAATGCAGAATACTATTACGATCAGTAGGTTTTCGAAATAAATCAATAGTTAGGGATCCTCCTGTATTGACAACTCTGGTATCCAAAAATACAATTTCCTCTTCACTCAAAGACAACTTAAATTTTAAATGTACTGTTGAACTATTCAAATCATTAATAAAGGTCCTAAGGGTTCCAGCGTCGCCCAACCAAATACCAAAGATGTCATCGATATAGCGCCACCAACAGGCGCCATACCGAATGAAATCCTTGTTGGAATATACAAATCTTTCTTCAAAAGCATCCATTAGCAAATTAGCATAATTGGGGGCAACGCTGGAACCCATGGCTTTCCCCTGGATCTGTAAATAATAATCATCCCCAAACAGAAAATAATTATTTTTGGATGTACCCTATCCACCAGCCCAAAATCACCATGGGGTTGAAACCTTTATTAAATTGGTGACTCAGGATATAGATTGTTTAAAAGACAAGATCCTGAAAGAGAGAAATTCAAGGGGTGTTAAAAATAAAGGTAAATATATACCTACTGCTGAAATTGTTGGCAACAAAGAGGCTAAATTAAAATATAAACACCTTTTGAATAACTTTTCTAAACAGGACTGATTAGCCTTAAAATCTCTATCATCTAAGGATAATGTAATTTTGAAAAAAGCGGATAAAGGCGGTGCTACTGTAATCATTGACAAAGATTTTTATATTGGAGAAATTAAAAGTCAATTAAATGATGAACATGTGTACAGAAAACTTCTAAATAACCCTGTTTTTCAAATACAAAATGAGCTTAGGAACACTTTGACAATTGCCCAAAAAAATGGAATTATCGAAAAGGATTTACTTAAATTTTTGGATGTACCCTATCCACGTACACCTGTACTTTATTCGTTACCTAAGGTACATAAAAATCTTGAAACACCTCCTGGACGTCCAATTGTGTCCTCTATTGGAGCAATTACATCTAACATTTCTATATATTTAGATAAAATCTTGAGACCCTATGTAGAGAAGACTAGCTCGTTTCTAAGAGACACAAGTGATTTCTTACTTAAATTAGAAGCTCTAAATCTAGAGACTAGTAAGTTTATCATCTATAGTTTGGATGTAGAAAGCCTTTATACCTCTATCACTCATGTGAGTGGTATGGGTGCTGTTGAATCAATTTTATGTGCCTATGGTGACTTCTCTGGTAACCAGATTGAAATTTTTCTTAAATTATTGGAATTTGTTTTATATAATAATTATTTTCTGTTTGGGGATGATTATTATTTACAGATCCAGGGGACAGCCATGGGTTCCAGTGTCGCCCCCAATTATGCTAATTTGCTGATGGATGCTTTTGAAGAAAGATTTGTATATTCCAACAAGGATTTCATTCGGTATGGCGCCTGTTGGTGGCGCTATATCGATGACATCTTTGGTATTTGGTTGGGCGACGCTGGAACCCTTAGGACCTTTATTAATGATTTGAATAGTTCAACAGTACATTTAAAATTTAAGTTGTCTTTGAGTGAAGAGGAAATTGTATTTTTGGATACCAGAGTTGTCAATACAGGAGGATCCCTAACTATTGATTTAGCTGTACTTAATAAAGGTTTGTCATATTGTCCTAAAAACAATTGTAACTTTTTTCAATTATCCAAAGATTTATTTAGATTCTTTAGGAATATCAGGCTTAAGATGTTTACCTTTGATAATAAATGTATATCTGGAAATGCAAATACGGCTAACAGATTAAGTCTGAAAAATGTTGGTTTGAGAAACAAAAGTACATTTTTACCAGCCCAAAATCACCATGGGGTTGAAACCTTTATTAAATTGGTGACTCAGGATATAGATTGTTTAAAAGACAAGATCCTGAAAGAGAGAAATTCAAGGGGTGTTAATAATAAAGGTAAATAGATACCTACTGCTGAAATTGTTGGCAACAACGAGGCTAAATTAAAATATAAACACCTTTTGAATAACTTTTCTAAACAGGACCGATTAGCCTTAAAATCTCTATCATCTAAGGATAATATAATTTTGATAAAAGCGGATAAAGGCGGTGCTACTGTAATCATTGACAAAGATTTTTATATTGGAGAAATTAAAAGTCAATTAAATGATGAACATGTGTACAGAAAACTTCTAAATAACCCTGTTTTTCAAATACAAAATGAGCTTAGGAACACTTAGACAATTGCCCAAAAAAATGGAATTATTGAAAAGGATTTACTTAAATTTTTGGATGTACCCTATCCACGTACACCTGTACTTTATACGTTACCTAAGGTACATAAAAATCTTGAAACACCTCCTGGACGTCCAATTGTGTCCTCTATTGGAGCAATTACATCTAACATTTCTATATATTTAGATAAAATCTTGAGACCCTATGTAGAGAAGACTAGCTCGTTTCTAAGAGACACAAGTGATTTCTTACTTAAATTAGAAGCTCTAAATCTAGAGACTAGTAAGTTTATCATCTATAGTTTGGATGTAGAAAGCCTTTATACCTCTATCACTCATGTGAGTGGTATGGGTGCTGTTGAATCAATTTTATGTGCCTATGGTGACTTCTCTGGTAACCAGATTGAATTTTTTCTTAAATTATTGGAATTTGTTTTATATAATAATTATTTTCTGTTTGGGGATGATTATTATTTACAGATCCAGGGGACAGCCATGGGTTCCAGCGTCGCCCCCAATTATGCTAATTTGCTGATGGATGCTTTTGAAGAAAGATTTGTATATTCAAACAAGGATTTCATTCGGTATGGTGCCTGTTGGTGGCGCTATATCGATGACATCTTTGGTATTTGGTTGGGCGACGCTGGAACCCTTAGGACCTTTATTAATGATTTGAATAGTTCAACAGTACATTTAAAATTTAAGTTGTCTTTGAGTGAAGAGGAAATTGTATTTTTGGATACCAGAGTTGTCAATACAGGAGGATCCCTAACTATTGATTTATTTCGAAAACCTACTGATCGTAATAATATTCTGCATTTTGATAGTGCTCATCCCCTTTCCTTGTTAAAAGCTCTACCCAGGAGCCAATTATTAAGGGTTCGTAGGATTGTTACTGACCAAAAGTTGTTTGATTTGAGGCTAGGGGAAATGATGAATCGCTTCTTAGAGCGTGGTTACCCCAAAACATTGTTGGAGAAAGAGGCTCAATCTGTTTCTCTTATTCCTAGGGCTTCATTGTTGTCTACTGCACCAAAAAACCATATGCCCCTTAAAAGGAAGGAAGAAAGAAAGGGTGAGTTTAAAAGAATGGTTTTTGTGTCAGAATACAACTGTCAGAGCTATAGGATTTATAATATTATTAGGAAGCATTGGCCTTTATTGTCCAAATGCTATCCTAATATTTCTGAGTTTATGGAGAATCCAATGCCTGCCTTTAAAAGCGGCCATAATTTGCAACAAAAATTGATTAGGGCTGATATTGGTAGCTCTAGGATTGGGGATGGTCAGAGATTTTTGACTGACAGGAATAGGGGTTGTTTTCCATGCCTGGGATGCTCATGTTGTGGTAATATGATTAAAGGATCTATCTTTTATCATCCTAATTCAGGCAAAAAATATCAAATTAAGAACTTCTATACCTGTCACTCAAAATATGTTATTTATTTAATCAAGTGTCCCTGTGGGCGGAGCTATGTGGGCGAGACCACTAGGCCCATTAGGGATAGAATAGTGGAACATAAGAGCTCTATTAGAATAAAGAATGAAAAGTCCCCTGTTGCTTGTCACTTTAACTCAGCTGGACATGCCATTAACCAATTACAATTTCAAGTGATTGATTATGTCCCTATTCCCAGGAGAGGAGGTAATAGGGAGTTGTTGCTCCATCAAAGAGAGAGATTTTGGATTTTTGAATTGAACACCCTCCAACCTATAGGGCTTAACAAGGATTGGGATTTGTCAGTGTTCCTATAGAATAACCTTGGGTTTGTTTTCTGTGCTGATGTTCTTTCTTTGCTAAGCAATATTTGCAACTTTTTTTGCATCTCCAATAATTATTTACCTTAGTTTATAAGGAATGATTCTTGCACTAAGTGTATATATAGTTAAATATTGTATCAATTTTGATTGTATATTTTGAAACAATTTAATATATATACTTTTTAATTTTTAATTTGTATCTTTGTAATATATTGATGTGGTAAAACTTTTTGTAATGTGCCAAGTAAATGAATGAGTTAAAATGTATCCTATATAGGAGGAAATTACTCTTTGCTGCCACCTAGTGGATGTGGGTATATTAAGAAGCTTGTTACCACAATGTTTTATGCTTGACAAAGGGAGGAAGCTTCCGAAACGTCGCTGCTTTGTTTGCTGTGCTCCAAATAAAGACCATTTGTTAAACTACTGATTGCTGCCATACTTCTTGGATTTTAACTACATTTTGTGTAAGGTTTGGTGGTACCCCTACATGGCGTGCAAGTGGTTCAGGTGCTGACTGATACTTTCCGAACAGAAAGGACCTTCAGTGCAGCAGGAGGTATTGTCACTGAGAAGAGAAGTTGCCTAGGTCAAAAAAGTCTAGATTACCTCACCTTTATTAAGATGAATGAGGGATGGATCCCGAAGGGACTGACAGTGGGCGATACATTCGACTAAAAAAGGCCTGATGAGATGAGCTGCCTTGGGCTAAAAATTGTCCACACGCTGCTGTATTTTATCTCTGAATGCCGGATGACTTGCGTGACTTATCCGCCACCAACTAGGGTTCAAGCCGCAATGTTTTAGGGAAACAAACATCAATTTTTCTGGCCGCTGCTACAGCAGCAGCTGCAACAATACCTAATTTTTCAGGCATGTGTACATGCCTAATTTTTCTGGCCTCTTGTGCTGCATTGTGGCTTCAAAAACCAAACAAAAAAAAAAAGGCACATAACAGGGATTAAACTTATAGGAATAGTACTACTTAACACACCACTCCTATCTGGTGGCACATTAGATTGCACGCGCAGTGCCTCAAATTTGAAGTAGGAGGACCGACCAAGCATCTTTTTCCATCTCCCGGTTCCTAAAATCGATGCCATATACACGTCCCCTGATAGGGTACGTAACAGGGATTAAACTGATAGGAATAGTACTACTTAACACACCTTATAATAACGCAGAGAGAGGCAACGCAGAGAGAGGAATCTGAAGAAGAGGAGTCAGAGGAGGAAGGTGGCTTTGAGGAGGTAGAAGACCAAACACAGCAGGCGTCCCAGGGGGCTTGTTGTCACCTTTCAGGGACCCTTGGTGTTGTACGTGGCTGGGTGGAGGAAGAGACCTTCAATGACATCAGTGAGGACAAGGAACGGGACATGGCTAGATGGTATCCAACCTTGTGCAAATGGGGAGTTTGCGGTTTATGCAAATGACCTGTTTGCGGTTGTTTGTGGTGCGTTAAACGGGGAGTTTGGTCTGTCACTGTGAAGCGGGCGTAACCCTTACACTACCTGATCGATACAACATCATACCTGATGTTTTAAAGCACGTTATTCCAAACAATTTAGGAATGTTAGGTGATTTGTGCCCTTTATGGATTAAAACCAGACTCTGCATCAACTATGCAATTTTTCATGGGAGTTTTGCCATGGATCCCCCTCCCAGTCCAGGTGTTAGTCCCCTTGAAACAACTTTTCCATCACTATTATGGCCAGAAAGAGTCCCTGTGGGTTTTTAAATTCGCCTGCCTATTGAAGTCTGTGGCGGTTCGCCCGTTCGCGAACATTTGCGGAAATTTGCGTTCACCTTTTGCGAATGGAAAATTTTATGTTTGTGACATCACTAATGATAACAAGACAAAGCAATAGCACATAGTCTGAACTTCAAATAAGAAGTAGATTTTTTTTCTGACAAATTTCAAAGTTATGTTTATTTCCACTCCTCCGGTATAATGTGACAGCCATCTGTGAATTCTTGCACATGCTCAGTAGGAGCTGGTGACTCAAAAAGTGTAAATATAAAAAGACTGCACATTTTTATAATGGAAGTAAATAAGAAAGTTGTTTAAAATTGCATGCTCTATCTGAATCATGAACGTTTAATTTTGACTTTAGTGTCCCTTTAAATTTAAAATAAAAATAATTTAAAATATAGCTGTGTGAGAGCCAAGTATGTCCAAAATAAAATATTCAATGACTTATTAATGATATCCAAGTACATTTTTATTAAAAAAAAAACATTGGCAATGATTGCTAATAAATGCAAATAGCAATAACAGCCAAGAAGAGATGAAAGAATCATGGTTAATCTTTAGCTGGTCACTGCAATAATAAACAATTTGGAACAATTAATCTTCAAAGTGATTTATGACAAGATATAATCAGCTAATCAGTTTAATTTAAGTGCAACAAATACTCTCATTACTAAGGATAAGAACACTTAATCGTGTGCAGATCTAAATAGATTGTACAGTTGCCTATTGCTCTATAAGATATAACAATGTAAAGCAATTAAATAATTTTGCAACCTTCAAAAAGTGCTGCTGTTTTATGAATACAATTAGTGGATAAAAGTTTGCTATAAACTGAGACTATTATTTTAATACATTTAGCATATTGATTATTGTAAAACATTGTCATGTTCATAGATCATGCATAAATTATGTTTTTTAAATGCATAGTTTTTTCATATGACAGATGTCACACCACTATGTCCACTTCTTTTAGGTTCTAACTTTGTAAAAAAAAAAAAAATAGACTGTCCTTATCGAACCTGGACTAACTGTCATTGGCGACCTAAACAACATATGGCTCATTCACTGTATTGATCACCCATACTCAACCCATGGATTATCCCTATCTTGATCACTCCCTAACCCTGCCATAGGAATACCTTTCTTTCTCTGTTATCATAAACAAAGCTTTTATTGGGTGCCGACATACAACTAATTAACATTATTATATAATTTTAGAAAAAAAGAATCCCTTAGTTTTTAATGAAAAACAGTGCAAGGAAATATACTATAGCCTATTGTACTAATTTAGGACTTGACAACCCAAGGGACCAGAGCAGACATGGCACCTGAAAAACCAAGAGTGACATTTGGATTTTGAGACCTTCAGTTACTCCTTACCAGTTTCTTTCCCTTTTGGCAGGGGATGTAAACCTTAGGCTATTATGAGTAATACAATTCCCACAGGAATAATACAGTGACCACAGGAGTGATACATGGATGTAAACATATCTCCCAACATTTCCTGGAGGTATTTCACCAACATTTTCGGGGGGGGGGGGGTTATGGTGTTCCATAGTGGAACTAGGGTAGATTCTAGAGACCAGGAGATATTGGTCAGAACTCCCAACTTGTGACAATCTTGCAAGATCCGGCACGGTTGAGAAGCCTATGTGAGCGAGCACTCAGCTGGGTAGCAGTGACAGGGAAGGTTCATGTCACGGCAATATTTTGCAGTCTCAGTAGCCTTCAACTCCTTAAAAATTAAGGAGGTGAACATTTTTATTCATTTTTTAAGTATTGTTAATGTTTTTGAACATGGTGAATTCTCATAATTCAAAACAATAATGTCCAAGTTTAACTAAAAGTTACAAAAACACTTTTAAACTTGAAAAAATTAATGCACGAATCATGGTTATCGGAATGTTGACTTTTGATTGTGTGTTTAAACATATAAAAACAATAGTTATAAAATTATACAAAAATATAAAAAAATGTATGCTAAAAAAATAACCTGTCTTGTTTGTATGGTTGTCATTTTAAATTACTGATATATTTTAAGTTTTGAATGAGACCAAAAATGCTACACTAATCCCGTTAATTGCCATGTTCTTAATAGAAACAAGATATGTAGTCTCTGTTGTTTTTCATAACCAGCATTATATGGCTTTCAGTGCTGTTGTATATGCCCCTCAGTTTTCAGTCATTTAGGCAATTCTAATGGTTTACACCCCCCCAGTGCTTGATCCTGTAGCCCCTGTGTCAGCCATAGACACATCAGATCAGACCACTGGCCCTTCACCCCTCTGTTAGACACATCCAAACATAAGACAGATTACACTTCTGACCTAAAGCCCATCTTAAAGGGACATGAAACTCAATATTTCACGATTCAGATAGAGCACTGCTGATTAGTAAACATGGTTATTTTACCTGCTCTCGTCCAAGGTAATCGAGAAAATTTGGCCTATTGGGGAGGCCTGGAGACAGGTTTGAATACCAGTGAGATAGAGCATATCATTTTAAAAAAAACTTTCCAATTTATTTCTATCTAATTTGCTTAGTTCTCTTTGTATGCTTTGTTTAAAAGTATACCTAAGTAGGCTTAGAAACTGCTATTTGGTGGTTGCACATAGATGCCTCTTTTTATTGGCTTACAGCTAGTGCCCATTAGTGCATTCAGCTTCTAATTGAACTCTGGACAGTAATCACTTGTAGAACAAAGGTTTTTATAAGCTAAATACTTTATCATGAAATCCCATATTCTTGATAAAATCCTCTAAATTTAAATATTTCCGAAATATAATTAAATATATTATAAATCACAGGTTTTATGTTGAAAAATGTATCAATATGGCTCCTTACTATGTATATCTATGTATATCACTGTTTTATCTATATAATTGCTCTGATGGAAATTTATAGATAATGCTATAATTTATAATTCACCATTTATAAATATGTAACTCATAATAGATCCACCTAAATAAAACTCTATCAAAAGCAAACCTATAGAGAATTCCGAACCAACTATTAACACCTTAAAAAAGAATAAAGCATGACCACCTTAAAGATGACTATGATGCCTAGCTTAATCAACCAATAAACCGAAGAGGAGGGATATTTAAATGCCCATAACCAAAGAGAAAGAATACGTCTTAATAAAGTTCACACCAAGGCAAAATGCGTTGACGTTACCAGCAGACCACTAAAAAGATAAAGTTTCCGACATTGGATAAATACATTGCAAAAGGATTCCCCCTGCATGATCTTGAAATTGTCAAGTACAGGGAGCACAAATGGCTGTTTGTTGTATTGAGACCAACAGTCCTTAAACACGCTGGAGCATGCGACTAATCTGAAACCAATAGAAAGTGAGGTGAGAGTGACATCATCACAGCCACACTTGGTTTAGGGGAGACGCTGTAACACATCACTGGAGAAAGACAGAGGAAGCCTGTAAAGAGACACAGAGCGAGTCTAAAGATCCCAGTAAGCATATCCCACATTTTCACTAGAAGCACATACATCTTATGCTGGACAATTCACTTATAGTGTCTGAAGATACCGGTAAGATCAATTTTTATATCCTTGCAACAGGAACACAGTGTTTATTGGTCAGACTTTCTTGTATATACACAAAAGCCGAATAGTGATAAGCTACTCACTCCGGAATGATAAAATATACAACCTACAAAATACTTTTTACCTGTTAGTCCAAAACAATATGGACTTTGGATTTTGAGAAAAACGCACTAATGAACTTTTCGACTCAAGGTGGATCTAATTGTTTTTAGTATTTTTTTTTTAAATTTTTGCAACAAAATTTGGCGATCTTTGGCATATAGTTAAATTCTTGGTCTATTTGTTACTACACACTGATATATGCATTATGATACATTGTACATTTGACATTATTTAGCAGTTATCCATATCAGCGCAACCATTTGTATTCTAAGGGAGACGTCCCTAATTTTATATAATATTATGTGCATAGATTTAGATATACATTTTAATAAATTTGTATTGTTTTAAATGAATTAATATGATTTATTGCCTCCTTAGACCCCTGAGCTTTTTTAGTGCTCCCTTACTTAATCTAAATAATTTTGTGCAATGCGAACGTGAGGTCTCCTTTACATTGCACCAAACTTGTAATACCAGCGCACATTTGCATGCGCTGGTATTATAAAGTGGAATACAAATAGTGCCCTCTGGAAAGTGATATTTTGCACTCCACTTGTAATTTGTCTTTTACTATATAATTAATATTAAAAACAAAAAATCTCTCCAACAAAACAAAATATTTAAAAAATCTATAAAAAAAAAAAAAAATTAGAAATATGAAAAAAATAATGGTTAAAAATTGCATGCTCTTTCTAAATCATGAAAAAATTATCGCCTAGATTTAGAGTTCTGCGTTAGCCGTCAAAACCAGCGTTAGGGGGTCCTAACGCTGGTTTTGGCCGCCCGCTGGTATTTAGAGTCAGTCAGGAAAGGGTCTCACGCTCACTTCCAAGCTGTGACTTTTCCATACGGCAGATCCCCCTACGCCAATTGCGTATCCTATCTTTTCAATGGGATCTTTCTAACGCCGGTATTTAGAGCCTTGGCTGAAGTGAGCGTTAGAAATCTAACGACAAGACTCCAGCCGCAGAGAAACACTAGGAGTTAAGAGCTTTCTGGGCTAACGCCGGTTCATAAAGCTCTTAACTACTGTGCTCTAAAGTACACTAACACCCATAAACTACCTATGTACCCCTAAACCGAGGCCCCCCCACATCGCCGCCACTCTATTAAATTTTTTTAACCCCTAATCTGCCGACCGCACACCGCCGCAACCTACATTATCCCTATGTACCCCTAATCTGCTGCCCCTAACACCGCCGACACCTACATAATATTTATTAACCCCTAATCTGCCCCCCCCATGTCGCTGCTACCTTACCTACAATTATTAACCCCTAATCTGCCGACCGGACCTCACCGCTACTCTAATAAATGTATTAACCCCTAAAGCTAAGTCTAACCCTAACACCCCCCTAAGTTAAATAAAATTTTTATCTAACAAAATTAAATAAATCTTATTAAATAAATTAATCCTATTTAAAGCTAAATACTTACCTGTAAAATAAACCCTAATATAGCTACAATATAAATAATAATTATACTGTAGCTATTTTAGGATTAATATTTATTTTACAGGCAACTTTGTATTTATTTTAACCAGGTACAATAGCTATTAAATAGTTCATAACTATTTAATAGCTACCTAGTTAAAATAATTACAAAATTACCTGTAAAATAAATCCTAACCTAAGTTACAATTAAACCTAACACTACACTATCAATAAATAAATTAAATACAAATACCTACAAATAAATACAAATAAATACACTAACTAAAGTACAAAAAATAAAAAAAGAATGAAGTTACAAAAAATACAAAAATAATTTACAAACATTATAAAAATATTACAACAATTTTAAGTTAATTACACCTACTCCAAAATAAAAAAAATGCCCTACCTTATTCTAAAATAAAAATTGAAAAGCTCTTTTACCTTACCAGCCCTTAAAAGGGCCTTTTGCGGGCATACCCCAAAGAATTCTGCTCTTTTGCCTGTAAAAAAAAACATACAATACCCCCCCCAACATTACAACCCACCACCCACATACCTCTAATCTAACCCAAACCCCTCTTAAATAAACCTAACACTAAGCTCCTGAAGATCTTCCTACCTTGTCTTCACCACGCGGGGTATTACCGATCCGTCCAGAAGAGGGTCCGAAGTCTTCCTCCTATCCGGGTGATGTCTTCATCCAAGCGGGGGCTGAAGAGGTCCATCATCCTGCTGAAGTCTTCATCCAAGCGGGGGCTGAAGAGGTCCATCATCCGGCTGAAGTCTTCTATCAAGCGGCATCTTCAATCTTCTTTCTTCCGGCTCCATCTTTATCCCGCCGGCGCGGAACATCCTTCCTCCACAACGAACTCCCGACGAATGGAGGTTCTTTTAAGGGACGTCATCCAAGATGGTGTCCCTCCAATTCCGATTGGCTGATAGGATTCTATCAGCCAATCGGAATTAAGGTAGGAAAATTCTGATTGGCTGATTGAATCAGCCAATCAGATTCAAGTTCAATCCGATTGGCTGATTGGATCAGCCAATCAGATTGAGCTCGCATTCTATTGGCTGATCGGAACAGCCAATAGAATGCGAGCTCAATCTGATTTGCTGATTGGATCAGCCAATCGGATTGAACTTGGATCTGATTGGCTGATTCCATCAGCCAATCAGAATTTTCCTACTTTAATTCCGATTGGCTGATAGAATCCTATCAGTCAATCGGAATTCGAGGGACGCCATCTTGGATGACGTCCCTTAAAGGAAGCCCCCGCTTGGATGAAGACATTGCCAGGATAGGAGGAAGACTTCGGACCCTCTTCTGGACGGATCGGTGATACCCGGAGTGGTGAAGACAAGGTAGAAAGATCTTCAGGGGCTTAGTGTTAGGTTTATTTAAGGGGGGTTTGGGTTAGATTAGGGGTATGTGGGTGGTGGGTTGTAATGTTGGGGGGGGTATTGTATGTTTTTTTTTACAGGCAAAAGAGCAGAATTCTTTGGGGCATGCCCCGCAAAAGGCCCTTTTAAGGGCTGGTAAGGTAAAAGAGCTTTTCAATTTTTATTTTAGAATAGGGTAGGGCATTTTTTATTTTGGGGGGCTTTGTTATTTTATTAGGGGGCTTAGAGTAGGTGTAATTAGCTTAAAATTGTTGTAATATTTTTTTAATGTTTGTAAATTATTTTTATTTTTTTTGTAACTTAGTTCTTTTTTATTTTTTGTACTTTAGTTAATGTATTTATTTGTATTTATTTGTAGGTATTTGTATTTAATTTATTTATTGATAGTGTAGTGTTAGGTTTAATTGTAACTTAGGTTAGGATTTATTTTACAGGTAATTTCGTAATTATTTTAACTAGGTAGCTATTAAATAGTTATTAACTATTTAATAGCTATTGTACCTGGTTAAAATAAATACAAAGTTGCCTGTAAAATAAATATTAATCCTAAAATAGCTACAGTATAATTATTATTTATATTGTAGCTATATTAGGGTTTATTTTACAGGTAAGTATTTAGCTTTAAATAGGAATAATTTATTTAATAAGATTTATTTTATTTCGTTAGATAAAAATTATATTTAACTTAGGGGGGTGTTAGGGTTAGGGTTAGACGTAGCTCTAGGGGTTAATACATTTATTAGAGTAGCGGTGAGGTCCGGTCGGCAGATTAGGGGTTATAAGGGAAGGTAGGTAGTGGCGATGTTGGGGGGGGCAGATTAGGGGGTAATAAATATAATATAGTGGTCGGCGGGGTTTAGGGGCAGCAGATTCGGGGTTCATAGGGATAACATAGGTTGCAGCGGTGTACGGAGCGGCAGATTATGGGTTAATAATAATATGCAGGGGTCAGCGATAGCAGGGGCGGCAGATTAGGGGTTAATAAGTGTAAGGTTAGGGGTGTTTAGACTCGGGGTACATGTTAGAGTGTTAGGTGCAGACTTAGAAACTGTTTCCCCATAGGAAACAATGGGGCTGCGTTAGGAGCTGAACGCTGCTTTTTTGCAGGTGTTACTTTTTATTTTAGCTCAAACGGCCTCATTGTTTCCTATGGGGGAATTGTGCATGAGCACGTTTTTGAAGCTGGCCGTGTCCGTAAGCACCGCTGGTATTGAGAGTTGCAGTGGCGGTAAATATGCCTGTACGTTCCCTTTTTGGAGCCTAACGCAGCCCTTCTGTGAACTCTAAATACCAGCAGTATTTAAAAGGTGCGGGGGTAAAAAAGCATGCGTAGCTAACGCACCCCTTTGGCCGCAGAACTCTAAATCTAGCCGTATGGGTTTCATGTCCCTTTAAGCAATTATTTAGTGACTACAGAAAATGACAGGGTTTTTAATTACACTTAAAAGAGTGGAATAAATAGAATTTCATTTTAATATGCAGTTCTATTGTAATAAAGACATTCCAAACACTGGTGAGGCACAGAAGATTAATTGTTGCTATGTCTTTCTCTTGTGGCCATGTGATATACCATAAAAACTCATGTGCAAATATTTTCTTACGTTTTCGCAAGACAGAGGCATATAATCAATTAAGATACAGTTATTTAGTTAAAAGCTGATGAGTAAGCCCTGAAGTGAACAAAGCATGCTAACATTGTTTCAGTCGATGGGTTATGGCATCATCTTGTGGTAAATTATACAAAATGCAAGATTGGAGTAAGCACTGCAGAATGTTGGTCAAATTTTGAATCTATAGCTTTTTAAAGCTATCATAGAACATTGTTTAAAAGGCAGTATTTACCTTGCTCATATAAGAGAATACTTATGAAAGATTTATATTCCAGGGCATTTAAAGGAAGGTTATTTTAAACATCAATGCAGATAGCAGAATAAATGTAATTAATTACACATTTAAGACAACTCTCTTTTAAATAAAGACCTTATGTACAAATGATTTGTTTGAAAACTTTTGGTTTACTATACTGAGTTACTGAAGGAGTCTTGTAATCTATATGTTTTTATAAGTGACTGATTGTGACAAGTGCTCTAGTTGTTTTTACTAGATTTAACCCCCTAAAGACCAAGGCAATTGTCCAAGTTCTGAACTTAATGTGAATGATTTAAATTATGGTTGAACAAACATATAGCCCAAATTCTAGGTTTTGTTTAAAGGGACATGAAAACCAGGTTTTTCTTTCATGATTCAGATAGACAATACAATTTAACAAAAGTTTCCAGTTTATTTCCATAATCAAATTTGCCTCATTCTCATGTTATTCTTTGTTGAAAATATATCTAGATAGGTATCCTGCACATGTCTAGAGCACAACATGACAGGAAATAGTGATGCTACCATATAGTGCTGCAGACATGTGCAACAAAGGGTAACAAGAAAATGAAGAAAATTTGACAATAGAAGTAAATTGGAAAGTTGTTTAAATATGGTATGTTCTATGTGAATCTTTTGAGGGTACCCGCACTTATTATATATTGTTTTTTAGAGAACAGATAGGGCTTTCTTCTGACATTAAATATTTATACATGAATTATAATTTAATATGAATAAAATATAATTGTTAGAAATGAAGAAATCTTTTTTCCACATTTTTTATGTGAATATTATAAGCCTGAAAGGTTTTACTACAAAATAAAACCCATATTTGTATTCTGCAATGTCCCACGAGTACCCCTTCAAGTACAGGTTTTATAGGGTTTCGGAAAGTTATAGGGTCAAATATGCGGCCTTCCCATTTGATTCTCCATACATGGAACTTTGACACACTCATCTAAACAGCACTGAAAGTTTTTTTTTGTTTTTTTAAACTCCTACCTAATACTAACTCGCTCAACCCACCCACCAATTCCCACTTACTGAGCTAATGATTCCAAACATTGGCTGCTACATTTGTACCACTGAGTGTCTGTCACTGAGATCATGTGACCCCAGTGGTGCTGATTGGCTCCTGGGAGACTGCCTGCATTTCCAGGTAAGTATCTGTGTTGGATCCAAGGCTGTAAGTTTAAGGGGGGGGGGCACAGGGGCCACAGAAGCTAGGACGATCTATGCTGACCTAACGTTGTTTTCAGGGTGACATGGAATGTTCTAAAGTCATTAAAGAGCCAGAGTAGTATATAGACAGAGAGACCAATAGTAGATGCAGATGCTTTGTGCATGTGCTAATTGCACATGGTCATGGACAGATGCACTGTATAATTTGTGCATTCTATAAGCTATAACTCAGGGTCTGATGATCACAAACTCACTGGCATGGTGAAAAATCATACAAAACCTTTCTTCTAATTATATTGTAAGGTAGGTGTTTCTCTTTCACATCCAGGACTCCGCTAATAAACAGATCTCAAGCCAAAATTTGTCTTTCTAAAATTCTTTGAGGTACCTTGCAGTACCAACAAGAAATCAAGGAACTTTGCACTACTGACAAAACATCTTAGATAACATCAAACCTTAACATTAAAATGTTGTTAAATAAAACCTAAATGAACCATTGTGCATTTTAACATTCCCTTTCATTTTTTGATTATTTTGCAACTGTTACATTTGACTTTTTTAAAGCCCATTTTATAGACAGTTAAATCAGAATAAAAGTGCATAATCAGTACTCCTAACATTTTAATTGAATTCATCATGTTATCTTTTAGATATATATATTTACATGCCAGTGAAAGCGGCATGACAGCAATCAAACAGAACCATTGAGAGCCTGCTCTAATATAAGTGTTGATTTTCTTTGCTCTGGGATAATTAACTGGCATAGGAATGGAAGCTTTAATTGAAGATTGTCCAATTCACGAAGCTGCCTAGCCAAACATTAAATCAGCTTTTTGTGTATTTGCTGTAAACTTTCATCCTTCCACAAGCTAATTTCATGGGACTAAAATGTGAATAATCACATAGCCCTTATTAACATTCATCTGGCATCTTCAAAATGTTTCGATTTCAGTTTTCTTCTGCAGTATTTTGTTGCTCGTTCCTTTTTTTTCTTTTGCAAGATGTCTTCTATCAAGCGTCTTTTAATAAATGCTTAATCATTCAAGACAGAGTACTAGCCTTACCGTGAGAATATTTAATCAAAGCATGTGAAAGGTACAAGAAAGCTTGACAGTGCATCACATTATAAAATCAAGGCTAGTGTTATATATGGAGGAAAAATACATTTTGTCGAATTTTTTAGGAATAAACATGTAAAAGTATTTTGTTGTTATTCTAACTTTAAATAATTTGCACATGACAGTGATTAAAGTCTTGTAGTTAAATAGAGGCAGACTAGCATAGCTTGTTGTTTAGACTTCTCTCTGTCTAGAGTCAAATGCATGATATGGTAAGCGAGCATATTCTAGCTGTTTGTGTTGTGAATATTGCACGACCTAGAAATTAAACCCACATACCCTGACAGAATGATATCTTGGGATACAGAACATTTTACATTTTTCTGTGCTCTCTGAAATCATACAGAACTGTATTTGTTGCAATAAACATTATTAAAGTCGATATGCTGTCCTTTCCCAGTTTGGTTTAGTAGGTGGTCAAAGTACATTATGTAATACACTTCATAGCACACAAATGCGCTTCTTTGTCCTGTGGCACACAACATGCATGCACCAGCATTTTTACAATAAAATTGTGCACTTTCTTTTTCCCCACATAGACCAAGGGCTAAATTACGAGTGGAGCACAAACTAGCGCTCCCGCTCGCACTTTAACTTCGCTAGAAGTAAGCTTTTTTTGCATGCATCGTGTATATTACAAGTAGAAAGTGAAAAGTTTGTGCATGTGCGCTACCTCGCCGCACGCAAAAAGCTAAATTTTGAATATCACTAGCGTGTTAACGAATTCCCCCATAGACATCAATGGAGCATGACATGTTGAAAAAAAACACCCATAGTCCCGCCGAAACCTGATTGCTTTTAACCAAGTGCACTGACCTGATATGAAATATGAATATTTCACATTCCAATGTTCTTCACATAGCAGAATATGCTCTATGCATTCTTACGTAAATATTTCTATATACATCTGATGTGTTTTTTGTAATATATATATATATATATATATATATATATATATATATATACTGTATGATTTTTCATATTTTCAGCTACTTGACTACAAAGGCTCCAATGCACTTATAAATATGTGTATATATGTATACCTATGTATTTATGTGTTTATATGTGCATATATGTCTGTAAATACATACTGCATATACACATATAAATACATAAATACATATGTACACACATATAAGTATATATATATATATATATATTTATATATATACATACATATACATATACATATACGTATTTAGAAATCTGTATGTATGTATCTCTGTTAAAGCACTTTGCATACCTTTTTTCCCTGAGACCTCATATCTTTGAGCTCTTAACACTTTTTAATGGAATATTTTTTTCATAATTTTTATCAGACATCATTATGAGTTTAACTGTACTTTTACATTTATTTTTTATGTGTTTTGTAAAACTTTGTCTTGTGCAAGTTTTAGTTTTTAGACACTCCCACCCTCCCCTGCATATGAAAAGACAGATAACATAAACAGAAGCCAGCAGGAGTCTGTAAACACAAGTATACATCTGACACAGTGGGGCATGGTTAGGAGTCTGAAATCAGCACAATGTTATTGAAAAATAAGAAAAACTATACATTGTTAAAAACACACCACTAGATGGGCTTTATAAATGGATCATCTACAAAATATTTATGCAAAGAAAAGTCTAGTGCACAATGTCTCTTTAAGGACCGTAAATTTCAGAGAAAAACTTGCACAAAAGACCTGAGCATTTTTAGCATTTTTTGCTATCACTAAATTTAAACAGAAATAGAGCCTTGTTTTTTTATTATTTACCTATCAAAACTATATATTTTCTTTTAGTAGATAACCGAAGGTATTGATCTAGGTCAATTTTGGTATATTTCATGCTACCGCTTTGCTGCATAATGTGATCGTATTAAACAATGTTTTACCTTTTTCACAAACTTTGGGGTTCTCACTTACATACTGCAGGTGCAAACATAACTTAAATGGTTTTAAAAGCTTATCTGGGATACCCTTTGTTCAGAAATAGCTGACGTGCATTGTTTTGCCATTGCTTTTTGGTAATTAGAAGGCCACTAATTACAACTGCGTACCATACTTCTGACATTCCCGGCAGTAAAGGGGTTATTCAGGTGGCTTTTAAGGTTAAGTTAAGCTGTAGTGTAGAGATTACCCTCCCAGCTGACACCTTCTACCCCTTGATACCAACCTGATCCCATTCAGACAGCTCTCTTCCCTCCCTCAACTTCCAGGGGTCACCACTATCTTAGGTACTGGCAGACAATCTGTCAACATGAAGTTTTAAGGCAATTTTTTAAAAATGTATTTTATTTTTTTCTGCAGTGTAGGATTCCCCCTTACCCTCAAACCTCTCTGATCCCACCCAAACAGCTGTCTAACCCTCCCCCCTCTAACTAGTTATCTTATGTAAAGGCAGCGGTCAGTATACAGTTTTGATATATTTTTATCTTTTTTTTTTAATTAATTAAATATTATATTTTCTTTAGTACATCGGTCTGATTATGGGGCATACAGAAATAAAACAATCTCACCGCTGTCAGCGAGATTGCGCAAGAAAGAGCCCAGAATATCATGGTCATGGTTCTTAAAGGGATAGGAAAGTTAAAATTAAACTTGTATGATTCAGATAGAGCATGTCATTTTAAGACACTTTTTTAAATTCACTTCTATTTTCAAATGTGCTTAGTTCTCTTAGTATCCCTTGTAAAAAAAATGAATATGCACATATCATACACTAGTGAGAGCTGCTGCTAATTGGTGCCTGCACACATTTGTCTCTTGTGATTGGCTAAATAGATATTATCAGCTTCCTGTCAGTAGTGCAATGTTGTCCCTTCAGCAATGGATAACAAGAGAATGAAGAAAATTTGATAATAGAATTAAATTGGAAAGTTGTTTAAAATTCTATGTTCTATCTGAATCATAAAATAAAACTTTAGGGTTTACTATCCCTTTAAGGGCTAAATGACTTCAATAAAAAAAAATGGGGAATTCGACCACTCTTAGACCACGCAGTGAAAACAGGTAATTTAGCAAACGGTTGGAGGTAGCAGAAGCTACCATAAATTAATTTAATAGCAAGACTATAAAAAATCTTGAAAATAAAGATACAGTGTATGTTATGTCCCTTTAAAAGATAAAGGATACATGATTCAATCTTTTCTATGACACTAAACTCACAACTTTCCAGTCAGAGGCAAAGAGGAATTTTAGCAAAACATGGGGAAGATTAGATGCCCGTCTGCCTTCTGGATAAGATAAGAGGTAATTCAGCAACATCTGGATTTCCTTTATTTGGGTAAATATAAAAAATCTTGTAAGAGATGGTTTTTGTGTGTGAGGGGGATGTTGCTAATCTACTTGAAATAAAAAGATAAGTAGGAAAGGAAAAAATAATGACAACTCAACTCATTATTATCATCATTTATGATGTGTCTGTCCGACATGATCTGATCAGCGGATCAGGTCCGACAGACATCCCTGAATGCGGAGAACAATACGCTCTCCGCATTCAGCATTGCACCAGCAGCTTTTGTGAACTGCTGGTGCAACGCCGCTAGCAGGGGGGTGTCAATCAACCCAATCATATTCGATCGGATTGATTTCTGGCAATGTCTGTTCTGCCTCCTCAGAGCCGTCGGACAGTTTTTTAGAGCAGCGGTCTTTAGACCGCTGCTTCATAAATGGTGTTTCTGGCGAGCCTGAAGGTTCACCAGAAACACAGGCCCTCAAGTTCCATACAGAGCTTGATAGATAGACCCCTATGTCTTCTATGTGTTTAATTATAGGCTTTCTATGCTTAACTAATACAATGTCAAGATGTGTTATTAACCCTTTGATATAATTTTGTGTAATTTACTAATTTATTTATTTATAAACCTCAAACACTTAAAGGGCCATTATAGTAAAAAAAAATACTTTCTGTAAACTGTTAGTGCATGTAATTTTAAGATTATTGACACTAGACTATTGTGTTTAACACCCACAAAGAGGTTAAAAGCACAGTAGAAATACTGCTTGGAACTCTCAGCGCTAGTCACACAACTCAGATATGCAAATAGCGCTGCTGATTGGATCAGCTGCATGTTCTGCTCAGGACCAGCAGTGTTCTGCGAATGCAAAGCAGTATTTTTACTATGTGTTTAAACACTCAGGGCCATATTACGAGTGGAACACAAACGCTGGTGCCCGAGCGATAAGGGGTTTATCTCGAGTGTTTGTGCTCGTCTGGCTTATCGCTGGTATTATGACTTCAAAGTAAACATGATCGCTTGAGCGAAATCATAATTTATGCTAGAATGATTACTGCAACTTCAAAGCTCTGGTTAACTTTTGGCAAACATAAAAGTTGCACAAAACACATAAAAAATACATTACAAGGTATAGTCACTCTATTTTTACAATTATTTAAAAAAATATTGCACACAAAAGGTATAAAGCTTCAAATATATGAGATCTCAGGTGTTAGGAAAAAAAGTCAGGCAAAGGCCTTTAACATAGACATACATAGAAATACATCTTTAAAATGTATGTATATATATGCTTGTGTGTGTACATATGTATTTATATGTGTATATATGTATTTACAGACATATATATATACACATATAAATACATATGTATACATATATAGACATTGGAGCCCTTTGCAGTTAAGTTGATGAAAACATGTAAAAGCATATTTATGCAATATTCTTATTTTATAAAGTGTTATAGTGTATATTTACTGTAAATATATCACATTCCAATGTTCTGCAAATAGCAGAATATATTGTATGTATTTATAAGTAGCTATTCCTAAATATATCTGTATATATCTATACCTATAATATACCTATAATATAATCATCTATATATATTGGTATAGACATATATATTGTACAAAAAAACATATGTCATATTTCAGTAATGTATATTGAAGTTAGCACTTTTTCATGTGAGCTAGCCCGACACCATGTTAGAACTAAATCGCAAACCCTGATGCGTTTTATGCATATTATACATTCCTATGTTCTTCCCATAGAATTTTTGTATTATTATTATTATATATATATATATATATATATATATATATATATGATAATGTTAATGTATAATCGATATCTATACCTAACTATCTATAGGAATAGATATACAAGTATAGGTAGATAGATAGATAGATAGATAGATAGAAATATGTAGTTACAAAAAAATGTACATTATCCTGTAAGTGAAGAACATTGGAATGTTAAATATGTACAGTAAATATACAGTAAAAAACATAAATACTTAAATACATCTGTGCACACATCTATTCATATATAATATGTACATACACTTATTTAGACGTGTATGTATGTATATATACAATATAGCCCTTTTACAAACACGTTGTCCCATATCATACACCTTTTAACCCTTGTAACTTTTTTTTATATTTATATTAATATTTTTTTTATCAGATAGTGTTTATATGAGTGTAACTGTAATTTTGAATGTATTTATGTTGTGCTTAGTGCAGGTTTTTATAAATGCACTATCCTTTACATGAGGGTTTTTAGTCGCGGTAACAGCCGGCCATTTGAAAATTCAATGGGTAGACTGATTTAGCATCACTTTATTCTTCAGGTTCTTAATCCAAGCAAATATGATCAATATAGAACAAGTCCGCTATTAGCATTAAAATAACTTGTTTCAATTAATACAGCTATTACTGTAATTTAAACTGTTACTATATACAGAGTGAAGCTTTTTGCAGTCACAGATGGAAATACAAATATAAATTATTTTGAACACCTTCTGCAAATAACAGGTGGCTTATAATGAAGTTATTTTTGCCCAGACGGTTCTTATCCATCCTTACATAGAAACAGCAGAAAGCTTCAGATAATCTTTCTTTCACACAGAAACTGCAGCTGTCCTGCATAAAAGGAACTGCTTTAATTTATGCAATGTGAAAAAAGAGACAATTCACTTTTTTTTTGGTTTACAATAGGGAAAAAAAATCATGATTTACACCACTAATGATTTTCCTATTTCCACAGCTCACTATGATCTAACAAAAGGAAACAAATCACTGTACATAACCACCAAACTAATATGAAAATGGGAGATTTGGAAACTTTATTCAGTAGGAGGCAAATAAGCTCAGCTGCTAGTGTCAAGGCTAAACAAATCAGTGAATAATTAGCCCTACTCTAATAAGCCTATGTTAAACATATCCAATAAGAAATAGAGGTGACCAATCCAAATAACTCTTTGTGGGACATACTAGTAGATGGTGGCCAGGTATTAATGGTTCCAATGGTGGCACGCTGCCAATTGCTAATACCTGGCATAGAGTACTAAGTATACAATTCCACTGCAGGACGACTGCTTATGCACTAGTGCCACTAATCACCCCCAGGAACTCTTCAAAGGTAAGTGCTTTTGGAGGGGTCAAAATATTAAAGAAAGTGGTGTGGAGTTAATAAATCAAAGGTAAAGATAACAGTTTATTTTAGATATAATAAAATTTACAGAAATTTTAAAATGTGTTCAATGGCTTAACTGCCACAAAAATAAACTGAATGGCTCTTTTGGTTTAGAGGGTTCAGCATAAATGCACAATTTCAGCAGGCGCTATCTAACTTAAACATATAGACACCCCTGATCTAAACCTACTTTGAAATTCTATACTGATTTGGCTGTGTAGTTTTGTAAAACACATAGGCATAGATTAAAGGGACACTGAACCCAATTTTTTATTTTTTTATGATTCAGATAGAACGTGCAATTTTAAGCAACTTTCTAATTTACTCCTTTTATCAATTTTTCTTCGTTCTGTTGCTATCTTTTTAAAAAAGCAGGAATGTAAATCTTAGCAGCCAGCCCATTTTTGGTTCAGCACCATGGATAGCACTTGCTTATTGGAGGCTTACATTTACCCACCAATAAGCAAGCATAACTCAGGTTCTCAACCAAAAATGGGCCAGCTCCTATGCATCACATTCCTGCTTTTTAAATAACGATAACAAGAGCACAAAGAAAAATTGATAATAGGAATAAATTAGAAAGTTTCTTAAAATTGCATGCTCTATATGAATTATGAAAGAAAAATTTTGGGTTTAGTCTCCCTTTAAGAGTGGATTGTTAAGGTTAACGAGACAGTAAATGTGAAAACTAATGTTGAATAATTATGCAGAATTATGTAACATTATCTTAGTGACAGCTTGTAATATATATATATATATATATATATATATAAATATATATATATATATATATATATATATATATATATATATTTGAGAGTTTTTAGCCCCCAAAGTTATACTTACCTGGTCTCCTCTGCAGGCTCTACTGATCAGGTCTACTTTTAAAAAGCCAATTGCGGATGTGCTAATCAGAGTCCGTCCGATCGCGCTATTGAACTAAATGTTGCGCGCTCCAAAGTGGGACCGGGCTACATTTAGTTCAATATCGCTATTGGACTCGCTGTGATTACACAGAGCGCCGCAATTTGCTTTTGAAAAGAATATCTAATCAGGAGAGCCTGGAAAGGAAACAAGGTAAGTATGACTTTAGGGATTAAAGCTTTCGCTAAGATAATGTTATTATGTAACATTAGTTTTTATGTTTACTGCCCCTTTAATGTGATTTCAATATTGCAAATCACTTTTTTGCCTAAAGAGTTTATAATCACTTCAACCAGGGCACTGCCCAACAAAAGCACTTTTTTAGGGCGATTTTTAGATTAGGTTTTTTTTGGTGTGGTTATTTTAGTTTTAATATAGTTTTTTTTTACTGGTAGTGATTTTTTGTATGTGACTTAGGTGGTCTTAGGTGGGTTAGCTGTTAGGGGGTTAATATAGTTGTGGGTTATCGTGGTGGGGGTAATGGTTTTTTAGGGGTTAAGTAGTGTAGGGGTTATTGCCGTTTAGGGGTTAATAATGTAGCAGGGTAGTTTGTGATGGGGGTGTGGTGGGTTAGGGGTTAATAGTGTAGCAGGGTAGTTTGCTATGGGGGATTTGGCAGATTAGTGATTATAAGTGTAGCAGGGTTAAAAGAGTAGGAGTATGTAGTGGTTTAGGTGTTGTTAGAGTAGGGGGCTTATTGCGATGGGGATTAAAGCGTGAGTAGAGGTGTCAGTTGTTTTTTTTAAATTAGAGCTCCAATAATTTATGTTATATCATTGTGGAGCAGTTTGGCCTTGTAAACAAGCAGAGGAAAATCATTCTGCAGTCACTATTTATTAAATATTTTACCTAATATTATAAATGGCAATTAAATATTCAGAGAAACTGATGCTTTTATAAAAACGATTTACTTTCAGTAAGAATATTGGCTTTTAAGATATATTGGATAATACAGACGAAAAAATAGTCTTTTTCAGATTTCATAAAAAAAAGTAATCAATATACAGATTTCCTGTAAATATTTACATATGCACTCTAAATGAAATCCAAATGAATATCTAAAAAATAAAAATGTGCTTGGCTCCCTGGTGAAGGTAAGGAGGTTAATAAGTAACAATAAATTGTAAAAGGAACATTATTATTTTATTTTTTTTTGTACTTTTTTAGTGGAAGAAACAATGTTACATCTGTAAGTGATCTGATTGGTGCTAATAGGTATTAAACAGTTATGATGTAATATAAAATATATTAACCATAAATATTCCAAAAAGTGTTGTAAAGATTTATGCTGTATAAAACAAATAAAATATATGAAAAGAAGGTATTATGCATTATATTTATGTATTTCTGAAAAGCTAGAATATATGAGTGGGCTTTGTTTTGTATTGCTGCATATTTCATAGTGAATAAATCATCAGCAGTGGCATTTGGTATATCTTCTTCTTTTTAAAGGTGCAAAGGGGAAATATATTTGATTGATTGTTTCACTGTGAAAATTGTATATAAAACATTTTGCTTGACTTTTTTGTGCCATACTTCATCACTGTGTAAACATCTAAGCATGTACCTCTATTGCTAACAGTGTTTTACTTCTAGTGAAGCTATAGGAAGCTATTTACACACCTTTGACACAAGCACAGTCCCTTACCTCTAAAATGATCCCAACCCCACAGAACTGTATGAGACACTCTCCTGAGATAACGTAACCAGAATCTTTTAAAAGCTTCTTGTTGGAAGCAGCTGGTTTCTAAGGCAACTAGTTAAGATATACTGCAGGTTCAGCATCTGCAATTGCTGTGTCTCTTCTCCAGGGCTTTTTGAAGTTGCATTCCTGACACACCATTAATCTCATTTCTAGAAATGTTCCTCATATAGATTCTGTTAAGGTATCATTTAACACTTTTTTTCAGGTAACATAGAATCCAAAAAAGCTTTTAAAATAAAGCCAATAAGACATTGCATGTGGTAAATATCCATGTTGATACACGTTTTGTTCATTGTTAAAACTAATTTGGACTTTGTCAGTTGCTGCATATATTTTCCTGAATGTTTTTTTTTCTTTCTGTTAACCTATATGCTTTGAGATAGCAGATAATATAAAATATGAATATATGTTGTTTAATAGCTCCATATATACATACTATTAAAAAAGTTTCAGTTATATAATTTGTGAAACATTGTGATAGACACTATCCTCCTTAAAGGGACAGTAAACTTACAAACTAATGTTATATTATTCTGCATATAGTGCAGAATTATATAACATTAGCTTACCGGCAGATTTTTTTACACTAAAGTATTGCAGAGAAATTGTATGTAAAAGCTACTGCTACTAGACCAGAGCAGGAGTGAGCTACATTAATTTCTTCTGTTAAGTGTGATCAGTCCACGGGTCATCATTACTTCTGGGATATTAACTGCTCCCCTACAGGAAGTGCAAGAGGATTCACCCAGCAGAGCTGCATATAGCTCCTCCCCTCTACGTCACTCCCAGTCATTCTCTTGCACCCAGCAACTAGATAGGTCGTGTGAGAGGACTATGGTGATTATACTTAGTTTTATATCTTCAATCAAAAGTTTGTTATTTTAAAATAGCACCGGAGTGTGTTATTACCTCTCTGGCAGAGTTTGAGGAAGAATCTACCAGAGTTTTGCTATGATTTTAGCCGGAGTAGTTAAGATCATATTGCTGTTCTCGGCCATCTGAGGAGTGAGGTAAACTTCAGATCAGGGGACAGCGGGCAGATGAATCTGCATAGAGGTATGTAGCAGTTTTTATTTTCTGACAATGGAATTGATGAGAAAATCCTGCCATACCGATATAATGTCATGTATGTATACTTTACACTTCAGTATTCTGGGAGAATGGTACTTCACTAGAATTACACTGTAAGAAAGACATAAAGCTGTTTAATAACTAGAGATTATGTTTAACGTTTTTGCTGGAATGTAAAATCGTTTTCATTTGCTGAGGTACTGAGTGAATAAATGTTTGGGCACCATTTTTCCACTTGGCAGTTGCTTAAATCTGTTTTTTCTGTCAGTTTCTGTTCTCCCTCACTGCTGTGTGTGTGGGGGAGGGGCGCTTTTACTATGCATCAAATATTTCAGTCAGCAACTCATTGTATTCCCTGCATGATCTGGTTCATCTCTACAGAGCTCAGGGGTCTTCAAAACTTATTTTGAGGGAGGTAATTTCTCTCAGCAGAGCTGTGAGAATTATAGTTTGACTGAAATAAAAACTTTTATTCTGTAATTTGTTTCCTGCTTTCAGAAATTGTTATCTTTGCTAATGGGATTAAACCTTTGCTAAAGTTGTGTTGTTTACAAGGATTGAGGCTATAACTGTTTCAATTTATTAATTTTTAACTGTCATAGATCTTCTGTGCTTCTTAAAGGCACAGTACGTTTTAATATTATTCTATTTGAATTGTATTTCCAAGTTGCAAGTTTATTTGCTAGTGTGTTAAACATGTCTGATTCAGAAGATGATACCTGTGTCATTTGTTGCAATGCCAAAGTGGAGCCCAATAGAAATTTATGTACTAACTGTATTGATGCTACTTTAAATAAAAATCAATCTGTACAAATTGAACAAATTTCACCAAACAACGAGGGGAGAGTTATGCCGACTAACTCGCCTCACGTGTCAGTACCTACATCTCCCGCTCAGAGGGAGGTGCGTGATATTGTAGCGCCGAGTACAGCTGGGCGGCCATTACAAATCACATTACAGGATATGGCTACTGTTATGACTGAAGTTTTGGCTAAATTACCAGAACTAAAAGGTAAGCGTGATCACTCTGGGGTGAGAACAGAGTGCGCTGATAATATTAGGGCCATGTCAGACACTGCGTCACAGGTGGCAGAACATGAGGACGGAGAACTTCATTCTGTGGGTGACGGTTCTGATCCAAACAGACTGGATTCAGATATTTCAAATTTTAAATTTAAACTGGAAAACCTCCGTGTATTACTAGGGGAGGTGTTAGCGGCTCTGAATGATTGTAACACAGTTGCAATACCAGAGAAAATGTGTAGGTTGGATAAATATTTTGCGGTACCGACGAGTACTGAGGTTTTTCCTATACCTAAGAGACTTACTGAAATTGTTACTAAGGAGTGGGATAGACCCGGTGTGCCGTTCTCACCCCCTCCGATATTTAGAAAAATGTTTCCAATAGACGCCACCACAAGGGACTTATGGCAAACGGTCCCTAAGGTGGAGGGAGCAGTTTCTACTTTAGCTAAGCGTACCACTATCCCGGTGGAGGATAGCTGTGCTTTTTCAGATCCAATGGATAAAAAGTTAGAGGGTTACCTTAAGAAAATGTTTGTTCAACAAGGTTTTATATTGCAACCCCTTGCATGCATTGCGCCGATCACGGCTGCAGCGGCATTCTGGATTGAGTCTCTGGAAGAGAACATTGGTTCAGCTACTCTGGACGACATTACGGACAGGCTTAGAGTCCTTAAACTAGCTAATTCATTCATTTCGGAGGCCGTAGTACATCTTACTAAACTTACGGCAAAGAATTCAGGATTCGCCATTCAGGCACGCAGGGCGCTGTGGCTAAAATCCTGGTCAGCTGATGTTACTTCTAAGTCTAAATTGCTTAATATACCTTTCAAAGGGCAGACCTTATTCGGGCCCGGGTTGAAAGAGATTATCGCTGACATTACAGGAGGTAAAGGCCATGCCCTGCCTCAGGACAAAGCCAAAGCCAAGACTAGACAGTCTAGTTTTCGTTCCTTTCGTAATTTCAAAGCAGGAGCAGCATCAACTTCCTCTGCACCAAAACAGGAAGGAGCTGTTGCTCGCTACAGACAAGGCTGGAAACCTAACCAGTCCTGGAACAAGGGCAAGCAGACTAGGAAACCTGCTGCTGCCCCCAAAACAGCATGAATTGAGGGCCCCCGATCCGGGATCGGATCTAGTGGGGGGCAGACTTTCTCTCTTCGCCCAGGCTTGGGCAAGAGATGTTCAGGATCCCTGGGCGCTAGAGATAATATCTCAGGGATACCTTCTGGACTTCAAATACTCTCCTCCAAGAGAGAGATTTCATCTGTCAAGATTGTCAACAATCCAGACAAAGAAAGAGGCTTTTCTACGCTGCGTACAAGAGCTCTTGTTAATGGGAGTAATCCATCCAGTTCCACGATCGGAACAGGGACAGGGGTTTTACTCAAATCTGTTTGTGGTTCCCAAAAAAGAGGGAACTTTCAGACCAATCCTGGACTTAAAGATCCTAAACAAATTCCTAAGAGTTCCATCGTTCAAGATGGAGACTATTCGGACAATTTTACCTATGATCCAAGAGGGTCAGTACATGACCACTGTAGATTTAAAAGATGCTTACCTGCACATACCGATTCACAAAGATCATTACCGGTACCTAAGGTTTGCCTTCCTAGACAGGCATTACCAGTTTGTGGCTCTTCCATTCGGATTGGCTACAGCGCCAAGAATCTTCACAAAGGTTCTGGGTGCTCTTCTGGCGGTACTAAGACCGCGGGGAATCTCGGTAGCTCCATACCTAGACGACATTCTGATACAAGCTTCAAGCTTTCAAACTGCCAAATCTCATACAGAGTTAGTGCTGGCATTTCTAAGGTCACATGGATGGAAGGTGAACGAAAAGAAAAGTTCACTCGTTCCACTCACAAGAGTTCCCTTCCTGGGGACTCTTATAGATTCTGTAGAAATGAAGATTTACCTGACAGAGGACAGGCTATCAAGACTTCAAAGTGCTTGCCGCACTCTTCATTCCATTCAACACCCGTCAGTGGCTCAATGTATGGAGGTAATCGGCTTAATGGTAGCGGCAATGGACATGGTACCCTTTGCACGCTTACACCTCAGACCACTGCAACTGTGCATGCTAGGTCAGTGGAATGGGGATTACTCAGACTTATCCCCTTCTCTGAATCTGGATCAAGAGACCAGAAATTCTCTTCTATGGTGGCTTTCTCGGCCACACCTGTCCAGGGGGATGCCATTCAGCAGACCAGACTGGACAATTGTAATAACAGACGCCAGCCTTCTAGGTTGGGGTGCCGTCTGGAATTCCCTGAAGGCTCAGGGACTATGGAGTCAGGAGGAGAGTCTCCTGCCAATAAACATTCTGGAATTGAGAGCAGTTCTCAATGCCCTCCTGGCTTGGCCCCAGTTGACAACTCGGGGGTTCATCAGGTTTCAGTCGGACAACATCACGACTGTAGCTTACATCAACCATCAGGGAGGGACAAGAAGCTCCCTAGCTATGATGGAAGTATCAAAGATAATTCGCTGGGCAGAGTCTCACTCTTGCCACCTGTCAGCAATCCACATCCCGGGAGTGGAGAACTGGGAGGCGGATTTCTTAAGTCGTCAGGCTTTTCATCCGGGGGAGTGGGAACTTCATCCGGAGGTCTTTGCCCAAATACTTCGACGTTGGGGCAAACCAGAGATAGATCTCATGGCGTCTCGACAGAACGCCAAGCTTCCTCGTTACGGGTCCAGATCCAGGGATCCAGGAGCAGTCCTGATAGATGCTCTGACAGCACCTTGGGACTTCAGGATGGCTTACGTGTTTCCACCCTTCCCGTTGCTTCCTCGATTGATAGCCAGAATCAAACAAGAGAGAGCATCAGTGATTCTAATAGCACCTGCGTGGCCACGCAGGACTTGGTATGCAGACCTGGTGGACATGTCATCCTGTCCGCCTTGGTCTCTACCTCTGAAACAGGACCTTCTGATACAGGGTCCCTTCAAACATCAAAATCTAACTTCTCTGAAGTTGACTGCTTGGAAATTGAACGCTTAATTTTATCAAGACGTGGGTTTTCTGAGTCAGTTATTAGTACCTTAATACAGACTAGGAAACCTGTTACCAGAAAGATTTACCATAAGATATGGCGTAAATACCTACATTGGTGTGAATCCAAAGGTTACTCTTGGAGTAAGGTTAGGATTCCTAGGATATTGTCTTTTCTACAAGAAGGTTTAGAAAAGGGTTTATCTGCTAGTTCATTAAAGGGACAGATCTCAGCTCTGTCCATTCTGTTACACAAACGTCTGTCAGAAGTTCCTGACGTCCAGGCTTTTTGTCAGGCTTTGGCCAGGATTAAGCCTGTGTTTAAAACTGTTGCTCCACCATGGAGTTTAAACCTTGTTCTTAATGTTTTACAGGGCGTTCCGTTTGAACCCCTTCATTCCATTGATATAAAGTTGTTATCTTGGAAAGTTCTATTTTTAATGGCTATTTCCTCGGCTCGAAGAGTCTCTGAATTATCAGCCTTACATTGTGATTCTCCTTATTTGATTTTTCATTCGGATAAGGTAGTCCTGCATACTAAACCTGGGTTCTTACCTAAGGTAGTTACTAACAGGAATATCAATCAAGAGATTGTTGTTCCTTCTTTATGCCCAAATCCTTCTTCAAAGAAGGAACGTCTACTGCACAACCTGGATGTAGTCCGGGCTCTAAAATTTTACTTGCGGGCAACTAAGGAATTCCGACAAACGTCTTCTCTGTTTGTCATTTACTCTGGGCAGAGGAGAGGTCAAAAAGCTTCCGCTACCTCTCTTTCTTTTTGGCTTCGTAGCATAATTCGTTTAGCTTATGAGACTGCTGGACAGCAGCCCCCTGAAAGAATTACAGCTCATTCTACTAGAGCTGTGGCTTCCACTTGGGCCTTCAAGAATGAGGCCTCTGTTGAACAGATTTGCAAGGCTGCAACTTGGTCTTCGCTTCATACTTTTTCCAAATTTTCCAAATTTGACACCTTTGCTTCATCGGAGGCTATTTTTGGGAGAAAGGTTCTTCAGGCAGTGGTTCCTTCTGTATAAAGAGTCTGCCTATCCCTCCCGTCATCCGTGTACTTTTGCTTTGGTATTGGTATCCCAGAAGTAATGATGACCCGTGGACTGATCACACTTAACAGAAGAAAACATAATTTATGCTTACCTGATAAATTCCTTTCTTCTGTAGTGTGATCAGTCCACGGCCCGCCCTGTTTTTAAGGCAGGTAAATATTTTTTAATTTATACTCCAGTCACCACTTCACCCTTGGCTTTTCCTTTCTCGTTGGTCCTTGGTCGAATGACTGGGAGTGACGTAGAGGGGAGGAGCTATATGCAGCTCTGCTGGGTGAATCCTCTTGCACTTCCTGTAGGGGAGCAGTTAATATCCCAGAAGTAATGATGACCCGTGGACTGATCACACTACAGAAGAAAGGAATTTATCAGGTAAGCATAAATTATGTTTTTAATGGCGCAACCGGGCACACTGTGACTAGACAGTGTTTCCGCGATGTGCTTTGGAAAAACCAGACCCGCTCAGTAGAGCAAGGAGTAGCGTTCTGGATAAAGGAGCTTTTACATAAAATTTCTCTGCAATACTTTACTGTATAAATCTGCCGGTAAGCTAATGTTATATAATTCTGCATTATGTTTACTGCCCCTTTAAGGAGGATAGTATCTATGTCTATCACAATGTTCCACAAATTATATAACTGAAACAGAATTATATAACATTAGTTTGTAAGTTTACTGCCCCTTTAATTTGACTTGCGGAAATGACAGTAAATAAATGTAATTATAGGCTTAGCTTTCTTTCAGTTAGATTACGAGTTTTCAGCACTATAGGGAAATTAACGACCACCACAAAAGCGGCATTAATTCACCTCCCTATAGCGCTGCTATTACAAGTTTGTAAAAGGCAGGCGTGTGCAGGTGATATGGTGGCGTTGAGCTCCATACTGCACCGAAATACAAGCGTTGCTTTGACATTCTCGTGCACGATTTCCCTATAGACATCAATGGGGAGAGCTGGCAAAAAAGAAGCCTAACACCTGCGATTGTGGGTAAAGAAAAAGTTATGTTTAACCCTTAACATTGTTAAGTATAAATAAAGTTGCACGGTGACGTCATCACGTCATTGCGCGTGACGTCACTGCGCATCACGTGAAGCCCTGGCGATGCCTGTCACTCTACAGGCACGATCGCCGGGGTAGGAGTGGTTAGGAGCCCTCAGATCTCCCATCAAGTTGGGAGAGTGCTCATGACGGCTCTGAGCCGTCATTAGCACCAGAGTGAGAAACTCTGTGATGGCTCAGAGCCGTCATTAGCACTCAAAGGGTTAAACCTAACACCCTAACATAAAAACCACGTCTAAACACCCCTAATCTGCTGCCCCTAACATCGCCGCAACCTACATAATGTTATTAACCCCTAATCTGCTGCCCCTAACATCGCCGCAACCTACCTAATGTTATTAACCCCTAATCTGCTGCCCCTAACATCTCTGCAACCTACCTAATGTTATTAACCCCTAATCTGCCGTCCCTACCATCGCCGCCACCTACATTAAAGTTATTAATCCCTAATATGCCGTCCCTACCATAGCCACCACCTACATTACAGTTATTAACCCCTAATCTGCCGCCACCTACATTACAGTTATTAACCCCTAATCTGCCACCTCTAACATAGCCACCTACCTACACTTATTAACCCCTAATCTCCTGTCCCCAATCTCGCCGCCACTATACTAAAGTTATTAACCCCTAAACCTCTGGCCTCCCACATCACTAACACTACATAATTATATTAACCCCTAAACGTAACCCTAACGTATCCCTAAGCATAAGTCTAACCCTAACCCTAACACCCCCTAACTTAAATATAATTAAAATAAATCTAAATAAACCTTACAATTATTACCTAAATAATTCCTATTTAAAACTAAATACATACTTACCTGTAAAAAAAAAACTAAGCTAGCTACAAAATAACTAATAGTTATATTGTAGCTGTCTTAGGTTTTATTTTTATTTCACAGGTAAGTTTGTATTTATTTTAACCAGGTAGACTAGTTAGTAAATAGTTATTAACTATTTACTAACTACCTAGTTAAAATAAATACAAATTTACCTGCCTTACAATAAAACCTAACATTACAATCAAATCAAATAAATTAAATTAATCAAATACAATTATCTAAATTACAAAAAAAACCCACTAAATTACACAAAACAAAAAACGAAATTATCAAATAAAAAAATGAATTACTCCTAATCTAATAGCCCTATCAAAATAAAAACGCCACCCCAAAATAATAAAACCCCTAGTCTACACTAAACTGCCAATAGCCCTTTTGCGGGGCATTGCCCCAAAAAAATTAGCTTTTTTACCTGGTAATAAAAATTACAAACACCCCCCAACAGTAAAAACAACCACCCACCCAACCAAACCCCTCAAATAAAACTCTATCTAAATAAATATAAGCTAACCATTGCCCTCAAAGGGCATTTGGATGGGCATTGCCCTTAAAAGGGCATTTAGCTCTTTTACGGTGCCCAAACCCTAAGCTAAAAATAAAACCCACCCAATAAACCCATAAAATAAATTACACTAACCCCCGATGTTCCACTTCGAACATACATACATCCTCATCCAGCCGGTGAAGTCCTTATCCAAGCGGACAGAAGTCCTCATAGAAGCTGGCAGAAGTCTTCATCCAAGCAGGCAGAAGTCTTCATCAAAGCGGCCAGAAGTCTTCATCCAAGCAGGCAGAAGTCTTCATCCAAACGGCATCTTCTATCTTTATCCATCCGGTGCGGAGCGTGTCCATCTTCTATTGGCTGATTCTAATAGCCAATAGAATGCAAGCTCAATCCTATTGGCTGATTGGATCAGCCAATAGGAATACAGCTCAATCCTATTGGCTGATTGGATCAGCCAATAGGATTTTTCCCCTTTAATTCCTATTGGCTGATAGAATTCTATCAGCCAATCGGAATGTAAGGGACACCATCTTGAATGGCGTCACTTAAAGTGAACTTCATTTTCCAGGGACGATCAGAAGAAGAGGATGCTCCGCGCCGGAGGTATTGAAGATGGACCTGCTCCGCGCTGGATGGATGAAGATAGAAGATGCCGTCTGGATGAAGACTTTTGCCCACTTGGATGAAGACTTCTGGCCGCTTGGATGAAGACTTCTGCCCGCTTGGATGAAGACTTCTGCCAGCTTCAATGAGGTCTTCTGCCTGCTTGGATGAGGACTTTGCCGGCTGGATGAGGATGTATGTCCGGTCTTCGAAAACTGTAAGTGGATCGTCGGGGGTTAGTGTTAATTTTTTTTTTTAAGGGTTTATTGGGTGGGTTTTATTTTTAGCTTAGGGTTTGGGTACCATAAAAGAGCTAAATGCCCTTTTAAGGGCAATACCCATCCAAATGCCCTTTTCAGGACAATGGTTAGCTTAGGTTTATTTAGATAGAGTTTTATTTGAGGGGTTTGGTTGGGTGGGTGGTGGGTTTTACTGTTGGGGGGTGTTTGTAATTTTTATTGCCAGGTAAATAAGCTGATTTCTTTGTGGCAATTGCCTTCAAAAGGCCCTTTTAAGGGCTATTAGCAGTTTAGTGTAGGCTAGGGGTTTCATTATTTTGGGGAGGCTTTTTAATTTTGATAGGGCTATTAGATTAGGAGTAATTTGTTTTTTTATTTGATAATTTCGTTTTTTATTTTGTGTAATTTAGTAGTTTTTTTTATAATTTAGATAATTATATTTGATTAATTTCATTTATTTGATTTGATTGTAATGTTAGTTTTTATTGTAAGGCAGGTTAGGTTTTATTTTACAGGTAAATTTGTATTTGTTTTAACTAGGTAGTTAGTAAATAGTTAATAACTATTTGCTAACTAGTCTACCTAGTTAAAATAAATACAAACTTACCTGTGAAATAAAAATAAAACCTAAGATAGCAACAATATAACTCTTAGTGATATTGTAGCTCGCTTAGGTTTTTTTTTACAGGTAAGTATGTATTTAGTTTTAAATAGGAATTATTTAGGTAATAATTGTAAGGTTTATTTAGATTTATTTTGATTATATTTAAGTTAGGTGGTGTTAGGGTTAGGGTTAGACTTATGCTTATGGTTAGGTTTAGGGGTTAATATATTTATGTAGTGATGTGGGAGGTCAGAGGTTTAGAGGTTAATAATTTATTTTAGTATATTTCATTGTGGGGGGCTTGCGGTTTAGTGGTTAATAGGTTTATTTTAGCGAAGGTGTGGGTGGACGGCAGATTAGGGGTTAATAATATTTAAGTAGTTTGCGATGCGGGAGGGCAGCGGTTTAGGGGTTAATAGGTTTATTATAGTGGTGAAGATGTCAGGGAGAGGCGGAATAGGGCTTAACAATTTTATTTAGTGGCGGCGATGTCTGGAGTGGCAGATTAGGGGTTAATCATTTTATTTTAGTGTTTGCAATGTGGGAGGACCTCGGTTATATGGGTTAATAGGTAGTTTATGGGTGTTAGTTTACTTTTTAACACTTTAGTTATGAATTTTATGCTACAGCTTTGAAAAGTAAAACTCATAACTACTGAGTTTAGATCAGTGACGTGCGGTGAGGTCAGTGGCTAGTGAGGCACTGACTAGTATAAGAGCCATACTATGCACCGCATACAAACTATTCCATATGCATACAGCAGTAGAATACAAATTCGCATTGGTTCATCGGGTGAACCAATGACAAGAGGCATATATGTGCAACCACAAATAAGCAGTTAGCTGCCAGTAGTGCATTGCTGCTCCTCAAGCTATCTAGGTATACTTATAAAACAAGCTACAATTTATTTATATTATCTAATTGACTTCATTCTCTTAGTGTCCTTTGTTGAAGAATCAGCAATGCAGATGAGTGAGCTAATAACATGAGCCATATATGTGCAACCACCAATCAGCAGCTCCTGAGCATAGCTAGATATTCTTTTCAACAAAGGATACCAAGAGAACTAAGCAAATTAGATAATAGAAGTAAATTGGAAAGTTGTAAAGTTGTTTAAAATGGCATAATTTTTCTATTTGAATTAAAGAGGCTGGAATGCACTCTGCAAGATCATAGACACTACAACATGTTACAGAATAACTGCTTAATCAGCGCAGGAGCTAATCTATATGTCTCTAAGGAGCACGTTATGTACAAATATAAAACTATAATGTGGCTTTAAAAATTATTTTACATTAAAAGAAGTTATACTAATTTACTAATATACAGGCATATTAAACACATAGTAACAATAACAAGCATTTCTCTGTATATTCAGTAAAATTATAGAACATCTTAAACAAACCTTAATTTATATCTTTTACCATATATTACTTTGGTGCTCAGAAGCATTTTGCAGGGCATTTTTTATTCAATTATTTAATTGTCAAAGCATTCAATGACACTGGGGAAAATATAGTGAATATGCATATTATGGCCAAAATAATTAAGAAATAATTCAAATTTCTTGCAAGTATATAGCATGTTTGATAAATTGAGAAAAATGGTAGGTGAGACACAAAGCACTTAATCCAACCACTCCTGCAGCTCTCTGAGCACAGATCCCATAGAGCAGAGCAAGGAAGGGCCCATAGCACAAGTGTCTACAATGACATGGTTATCTCAGACTCCTACCTAGGAAAGACTACCTTCACTTTCTCCTGAGCGCAGTACATTTATAGCTTTATATGTATGTGCTTTTAAATATAAAAAAGCTTTATGCTGGGGGAAAAAAACAAAACAACTTGCCGTTTCATAGCTTGCTTAATTAGATTTTCCACTCCTCCACTTGTACCAAGGGTGGGATGGGGGAAAGAAAAGTTAAGCACCCCCTTCATCCAATCATGCTCCACCCAACCATATCCTCACATGTACAAACAACACACAGCATAAATATATATGCATGTACAAACAATACACACTACTTAGAATACCCACATACATGTATGCACGTTGCACACTACACAGCATACACATATACATCTACAAACACACACAACATACACATGTACACACACACCACACAGAAAGCAACACATACAGGTACACACACACACACACCATACACACTCAGAAACACACATGTACACACAACATAAATATATACATTCACCCAAACTACACAGCATACACATATAAATGTACACACACACCATACACACAGAGAAACACACACTACTTAGCATACACTCATGTACATACACACCAGAAAGCATGGAACACATACATGTAAACACTACGACCACAGCATACATATATAGATGTACACACTTATGTACACACACCATACACGCACATAACTACACACTTATGTACACACACAGCATACATGTACAGACACTACACAACATATATAGTGGGGAAAAAAGTATTTAGTCAGCCATCAATTGTGCAAGTTCTCCCACTTAAGAAGATGAGAGAGGCCTGTAATTTTCATCATAGGTATACCTCAACTATGAGAGACAAAATGTGGAAACAAATTCATACAATCACATTGTCTGATTTGGAAAGAATTTATTTGCAAATTATGGTGGAAAATAAGTATTTGGTCAATATCAAAAGTTGATCTCAATACTTTGTTATATATCCTTTGTTGGCAATGACAGAGGTCAAACGTTTTCTGTAAGTCTTCACAAAGTTGTCGCACACTGTTGCTGGTATGTTGGCCCATTCCTGCATGCAGATCTCCTCTAGAGCAGTGATGTTTTGGGGCTGTCGCTGGGCAACACGGACTTTCAACTCCCTCCAAAGGTTTTCTATGGGGTTGAGATCTGGAGACTGGCTAGGCCACTCCAGGACCTTGAAATGCTTCTTACGAAGCCACTCCTTCACTGCCTGGGCAGTGTGTTTGGGATCATTGTCATGTTGAAAGACCAGCCACATTTCATCTTCAATGCCCTTGCTGATGGAAGGAGGTTTGCACTCAAAATCTCACGATACATGGCCCCATTCATTCTTTCATGTACACGGATCAGTCATCCTGTTCCCTTTGCAGAGAAACAGCCCCAAAGCATGATGTTGCCACCCCCATGCTTCACAGTAGGTATGGTGTTCTCTCTCCTCCAAACACGACAAGTTGTGTTTCTACCAAACAGTTCTACTTTGGTTTCATCTGACCATATGATATCACTTCTGGCTCATCCAAATGCTCTCTAGCATACTTCAGACGGGCCCAGACATGTACTGGCTTAAGCAGGGGGACACGTCTGGCACTGCAGGATCTGAGTCCCTGGCAGCATAGTGTGTTACTGATGGTAGCCTTTGTTACGTTGCTCCAGCTCTCTGCAGGTCATTCACTAGGTCCCCCCGTCTGGTTCTGGGATGTTTGCTCACCGTTCTTGTGATCATTTTGATCCCACGGGGTGAGATCTTGCGTGGAGCCCCAGATCGAGGGAGATTATCAGTGGTCTTGTATGTCTTCCATTTTCTAATTATTGCTCCCATAGTTGATTTATTCACACCAAGCTGCTTGCCTATTGCAGATTCAGTTTTCCCAGCCTGGTGCAGGTCTACAATTTTGTTTCTGGAGTCCTTCGACAGCTCTTTGGTCTTCACCATAGTGGAGTTTGGAGTGTGACTGTTTGAGGTTGTGGACAGGTGTCTTTTATACTGATAACAAGTTCAAATAGGTGCTATTAATACAGGTAATGAGTGGAGTACAGAGGAGCCTCTTAAAGAAGAAGATACAGGTCTGTGAGAGCCAGAAATATTGCTTGCTTGATGGTGACCAAGTACTTATTTTCCACCATAATTTGCAAATAAATTCTTTCCAAATCAGACAATGGGATTGTCTGGATTTGTTTCCACATTTTGTCTCTCATAGTTGAGGTAAACCTATGATGAAAATTACAGGCCTCTCTCATCTTCTTAAGCGGGAGAACTTGCACAATTGGTGGCTGACTAAATACTTTTTTTCACCACTGTACAGGTACACACAAGCACAACACACACACACACACACTTTACCCACACACCACACATTAAGCAACACACCACAGTAGCACACAAAACAAATACCAGAGCAATACACAATGCACAGCATACACAATCATTTACACACATTAGGCATAGCATACAGTACACACATTTATACACACATTTAGATGGATTTGGTTTAAGACATTAGAAAAAATGTGACTACAAGTATGTGTTTACAATATAAATGTGAAGTATTTCAGCCCAGTGTGTCTTCAACCTATAAATGTGACTGCTGAGGTCCAGGCAAAAGAAAACTACTACAGATCTTCTTAATCTAACAGTTTAGATCTCACTGACCTGATGCGATCTCCAGCTACAAGAAAGACCTCGGAGGGAGAGGGGTAAATGTCAGCTAGTAGGAGCAGGAGGAAGGATAGATAAGAGAGGGCAGCTCATGTTACAAGCCCTGTTCCGTTCATAAGAGCTAAAGCTAAGCAGTAACAAGTTGATCACATGTGCAGCTTTATGGGTTCCTGCAAGAAAACCAACTACTCAGTCTGCTTTTTATAAACACACAGACAGTCTGGCCAGGAGAAGCTTCTTATTAGGGGGGTCATGTCATTCTGCAGGTGGGGCAGTGGCAGAGCACGGCAGATGGGAAACTTGCAACTTACTTATCGATATATACTTATGTTCTTTGCAGGGCTTACAGCTTGCAATTCATTATTATTACAGTTAGAGTACTCTGTGACTGGCTGTCACTGTAGTAGAAGTTGTACTGTACTACTGTATGTGTTGTGTGATGTGTTAATCATGATTACCTGAAGTCAGACAGACTGAGACTCAAGACTGTCACTCCACGTGGCTCCGGCTCGCTTCTCCGTCCACCGTCCTCCACACAGCCACACAAGAGCAGCTGACAGCTCCTCTGACTGGCTCTATTAGTCACCACTGTCAGTCAGACTGTCTCCCTGTTCGACTCCTGACTCCACACACAGGCACTTGACCGCAAAGACCAGTAGACCTCAGCAGGGCAGGGCAGGCATGCCACACACTATTCTCAGCAGCTCCCTCCTGTACTGTCTCTTCTTCCCGTCTGAAGTCTGTGTCGGCGCAACGTCACCCATACTCTGTCACTCAGCAGCCCAGCAGGCACGCCTCCCCGGCAGCGCTGATGCTGATTGGCTGTGTGACCTAGTTCCATCATGGAGGCGGTTGAGAACCGCCTCCATTAGAGCTTGTATGGGGCCCGGCGAGACACCACTGGGTGGCGCTAAAATGGAACTATATTCAAATCCATGTTGCGCAATTTATGGAGGGCAGCAGACCGGCTCACTGCCTCCTAATTGCACAACATGAATGCTGAATTTAATTTGCCAGCGCAAGCGCACTAGCGCAGTAGGGAATATCATGTGGGTAATCGCGGGGGTGGGGGTGTACCCTTGGGGGTGGGGGTGGCCCAAGCCTCCCCTGCCTCCTATTGCCTCCTATCACTGCACGTCACTGGTTTATATGGCAGTACGGATCTTGTCAGTATAGGGTGTACCGCTCACTTTTTGGCCTCCCAGGTAAACTCGTTATACCAGTGCTATGGAAGTCCCATTGAAAAAGGTTAATTTAGTGATACAGCCTTGGGTTGTAAATAAAGTTTTCTATTTTTAAAGGGACAGTCTAGTCGAAATTAAACTTTTATAGGGCATGTCATTTTAAACAACATTCCAATTTACTTTTATCATCAAATTTGCTTTGTTCTATAGCTATTCTTTGTTGAAAGCTACAACTAAGTAGGCTCATAAAGTGATTTATAGCCTGTTGAAGGCCACCTCTTATCTCAGTGCATTTTGACAGTTTTTCACAGACAGTGATAGTTCATGTGTGCCATATAGATAACATTGTGCTCACTCCTGTTGCGTTATTTTGGCTAAAATGCAAGTCTGTCAAAAGAACTGAGATAAGGGGGCAGTCTGCAGATGCTTAGATACAAGGTAATCACAGAGGTAAAACATATATTATTATACCTATGTTGGTTATGCAAAACTTGGGAATGGGTAATTAAGGGAAAAACATCTTTTAGAGTGCTGCTTGTAATCAGCTCTATTCATGTATTTTTTCGCCTCCAATAGTATACACAGTTCAATAATATTTGGCTACCTTAACATAAAATCTTTGTGAACTTCTAGTTATCTCAGGATCTCATGTGAAATTATACAGCAGATCCAGCTACTCTTTCTATGTCAGTTAAGTAAAGATTGTCTGTTGACTTACTCTGATTTATAATAGGTGGTCACCCCTGTTTGCCTTTCTCTAGTTTCTTGGGAGGCTCTCACAAACTTAGAGATATCTAGATTTTATGACTTGCCTGTGTGCCACTTCTTTCTCCTTGCAATCATTCCTAAACTGCTGATCACTCTCTTGGTAAAAAATCTATTTTAAAAAATCATACACTAATAAAATAACCAGAAAATGCTCTGATATAAAAGCAAGAACATGACTAACTGGAAAATGTTAACCACAGCTAGATAAAGGGCTTTAGTCAAAAAGCTATGCATATTCATTAACAATTTACAATACACAATATATTTTCATGCTTAATCAAAAGAAATGCAAACAATTGCCCTTGACCCCACATTAACCAATCATTGGACAACCCAACTCAACAAATAAGACACCATAATTTGGGATGAAAAGGCCGCAAATTGTTTTATTAAACACAATAATATTCAAATATAAACATTTTAAAATTTTCACCAACAGAGCTTGCCCTGGTAACCACTAACACATGCCATCCACATTACGAGGCACGCAACCATATAACCAAGTCTCTCCTGCTACCCCAACAGGAGGTAACAAAATGTTCACTTAATTGGTGTAAGCTACTAACACCCAGGGAAAGCACCCAACAAAAGCTACAACAGAAATTAATACAACAACCTCTGCTATACAAGGAGGGCGGGAGGCACTTGCTACCGTTAGGTCCTGATATAATAAAGAGACCCAAACTTTCTTACAGCCCCTTTTAACACCTCCCATTGCAACCCAACTCTTTGCCCTATGGCAGACACCACCATTCCTTTCAAGTGGGGTCAATTAACCCCTCCTTTTAATTTGTTGCATATATTAAGTAGCTATTGGATAGCACTGTTTATTATTATATGGTGTCATATTACTAATTGGTAATTGCAAATTTAGACATAGATAGATTGAACCATATCCTAATATAAACGGATATTGCCATCCAAAATGGAAGTGGAAGTGGCAAAACAGCTAGGGCCTTTCTTCTCCCTTAAAACATTACAAGAGAGAGATAATAGTGTTCAGGATTTTTATGTAATTTTTTGTACGGATAGATCTAAATTTTCACTTGTAAAACTATTTGAGGAGATGGAATTTCTTCTCGTTAAAGAGAATTAATTGAGGTGGGACATCATGACACTCAATAAATATCATGAGTTAAAAATTATACCTAGAGGCCTAAGGATGAATAAATTTCCTACCTTTCAGACAGAGGATCGTGAATTCATAAATGAATGGAATGTAATTCTATCAGAATGTTCCCTCGAATTAATGTTATTAAACTAAGGCTCTGAATTTAATCAATCAACAAATAGAGGTGTTACAAGTTGAACTGAATTTAAGGAGGAATACACTGGGATATCCTAAGTATGATGGTATTCTGCAGAAAACACTAGTTGAAGTCAAAACATTGTTGATAGAGGTTAAACATAATAAATATTTGAGAGACCAATTTGACTATGACAACAATAAAATCTATGTGTGGAACAGAAAAGATAGATTTGAGGGTCATAGAGCCTTTAATAGGTCAAGAGGCAGAGGTAGGGGTAGAGGTTCTAGAAACAACAGGGACATTGTAGATACTGATTACAGAGAGAGTGATTCTAACAGCAAAACAGTGAAATTTTCAGAAAGTGAAGAGGAATCGTATGATGAGAGTTCAGCTTCTGGTGGGGAAGAAAATGTCAGGAAGCCCAACCCCAGCTTGACTACTAACATAGAAAATCCCCAAGTTGTAAGACCAAAGATTCCCAGTAAAGGAATTCCTCCCATTCTCAATAAACAACATCATGGAGGCTCCAAATATACCCCTGATGTTATACAGGTGGAAGGCCAGATAACCAACAGTACTACTACTTCCATAAATCTGGAAGATAGACAAGGTTTAGAGCAGGTTTTTTTCCCTCCCACACACAAATCCAGAAGGGGGGGGGGGAGGAAGATGTGGACAAAATGGGTATCAGGGCCAATACAGGTATCCAATCAGAAGAGGGAGACACAGGAGCAAATACCAATAGAAAACAATGTAATCAATTTATCAGAGTATCCATTATCGGATATGGAGTAGAAAGTGTTAAACCTTGGCCTGAGTTTTGTACCCTCACAGAAGTTCAACCTATTTAATACATTGATAGATGTTAATAAACTAATCAGAGAACTAACATTACGTAAATTCTTTTATAATAAAGGGAATGACATCAGTAATCCCGTAGATTCGGTAGTTTCCACTAGGGACTCACCAATGGATGAACTTACCTTCAGTGAGGGTTGTGACATAGCTGATTTGGAACAGTTATTTCAGGAAGGGACAGTGCATGAAAATCCACAAATGGGAAGTATTCCACAATTTAAAAAAATATGCAAAATTCTATCCTATACAATGTAGAGGCAACATATTGGAAACCTTCCAGGCTAGGGTAGAAAGGGATCTTACATTGCTACACCAGTCCACCCCTGATGGTCTGCACAATTTGAACCATAAGGAGAAGGAGGTATTAAAAAGACTCCAAGGTAACAGAGAACTGGTAATAAGGAGTGCGGACAAGGGAGGATCGGTGGTGGTAATATCGAGATCCCAATTTGTTGCTGAAGCAGAAAGGCAATTGAACAATAAGGTGTATTACCAGAGACTTGGTGGTGACCCGACCATGAAGTATAAACGTGAGCTTGCCCAAATTTTGGATGATGGCAAGGAATTGGGCTTTATGAATGGGCCTACCTGTGACTTCCTCCTGGTAGACAATCCAGTAGTACCAATTTTCAACCATTTACTGAAGATACATAAGTCCCAGGAGGGAGTCACAGGTAGACCTTTCGTAAGTGGAATTGGGTCACTTCTAGAAAGGCTGTCACAATGGTTGGACAGCATTTTGCAGCCTCTAGTTGGTAGTCTTACCAGTTTCCTACAGGATACTACACATGTATTAAATTTGATGCGTGATCTGCAATGGGAACAGTGTGACATGTGGCTCACTATAGATATTAAGGCACTCTAAACTTCTATACCACATGACAGGGGTCTAGAGGCCCTAGAATTCTTTATCCACAGAAACACTGGATATCATAATGAATTTGTGAATTTTGTTTTGAGGATTGCCAAGTTTTTACTCGCACACAATTATTTTGCCTTTGAGGGGGTTTTCTATCTCCAGAGATTTGGGACAGCCATGGGCGCAAAATTTGTGCCCTCTTTCAACAACCTCTTTATGGGGTGGTGGGAGCTGTCCCACATTTATGGGGATGGGAACCCCTTCAGGCAGAATATACAGATGTACAAGCGGTACATTGATGATCTGCTCCTGGTGTGGAGAGGTACCAACGAAACAGTGAAGGAGTTTGTTGATTGGTTAAATAACAATTACATTGGACTAGAGTTCACTTTTGAACTCAACCAGTCAACAATAATTTTTCTGGATTTAACCTTAAAGGGTATATCAGGTGTTGGAATTGAAACTGAAGAAAACCTATCACCGGCAATACTCTTCTCCATGCCAGGAGCAGTCATCCTAAACAGGTTCTTAGATCAATTGCTAAAGGCCAGTTTGTGAGTCTCAAAAAAAATTGTAGTGCAATACAACAGTATGAGGTACATGCTGATCAACTATCTGAATGCCTAAAAGTCAGAGGCTACAAATCACAAGAGATTATAAATATAAGAAAGGAGGTGGCTCTGACCAAAAGGCATAACTTGTTAAGCAAGTCAGTATTGAACAAGTCAAAGGAGGCAAAGTATAGAGGTACTTTTTTCATCATGGATTACAGTACACAGTATCACAAGATCTGTAATATTATACAGAAAAATTTCAGGTTATTAGCAGCAAATGATGCTTTGGCTCATACAGTGCAAAAGGGGATTAAAAGTGCTTTCAGAAAAGGGGTTTCTTTAGGCAACATTTTGGCACCTACCCAACTGAAATCCCTACCAAGGGAAGACTCAAGCTCTTGGCTTAGGTTCAAGGGCATTTACAGGTGTAGCAATTATGCTTGTAAGGCCTGTGAACACTTAAAGGTGGGAGAGGGCTTCAGGAGTGAGAACACTTATAAGACATATAGTAATAAAAAAATACATGAATTGCAGAAGTAAATATACAGTATATTTGGCAGGCTTTACGGTTTGCCATCTTCAATACGTGGGCATGACATCAAGAGAAACACGCTTTCGTATTAGGGAACACCTCTCTGATATCAAGGCCAAAGTCCTGACCACCCACCTTGTCCAACATTTTAACAGAGTCCATAATAAAGATGCTACAAGTTTCAGATGGACCATAATTGAGACAGTCAATGTGGTAAGGAGAGGATGAGGGGATAGGGACTGAGCCTTTGCTAAAAGAGAGGTGTTTTGTATTTTCCAACTACAAACCAGATATCCAACTGGTCTGAATTCTGCTTATGACCTGATCAATTTTTGGGATTAAAAATAAAAAATGAAAAGAGCACCATTAGACATCAGTATGTTACTTGTAGCATGGGGCTTTATCCCCAGTACATCATCAGTATAGTAGAACACATGCAGTACACAGGGATGCCAGTAGTGACAATTGACATCTTTGTCAAAGTAATAACAACAAGTATAATGTATGTGAATGGGATGATATACAGATCATTGATAGCATAAGGCTTACATTTCAGTCACTCTTGTAGCTAGCAATATACACATATCCATTTATTTAAATTGCTGAAGTATGAACAGTAAATCACAGGGGACAATAAATCATTTTAATAGTTGTCCACATTCGTTTTTCAGCCGAAGTAGCAATAAGAAAGAGTAATACGGTTTGACCAATTGTTCCTATTGAGGCATAATTATAATTGAGGGTATATGATAAAAAAATGTGTTAATAATGTTTTATACATGTAACCCAATATATATATATATATATATATATATATATATATATATATATATATATATATATATATATAAATATGATTGTCTTTAGAAAATATTGTACAAGAAAAATATTGATTTGGATGTTACATTGTAATGTATACATTAATAATGCTAGCGATAGATAGTGTACTATGTTAGCCAACCTAGTTGCATAGCAACTGAATTTAATATGAACAGTAGTAAAGTAATAGTAAAACAATTGTTTAACCGTTAAGGCAGTAATCCATTTTCTAGGTTAGTTTGTAATGAAAGACTTAACAATCAATTGCCCCTTAGCGAATGAGATGCTTTTACTTCCTTTAAGAAGCCCATTAGAAACAGGGAACATATAGAGCTATGAGTACGGCGCTAATGCTGAAACGCGTAAGCTTTGTTGTATGCTAAAGGGAATGATTTTTTAATTCCACTGTTCATGTTTTTAAGAAGAAACAATAAAGAATTGTGTTTTCAAGCAACTGCTGCTCTGGACTTTTTATTCTGACCTCCACACCACCTTAGACTCAATGTCCGACCAGACTATCACTAAACCAGGAAACAAGTCTTTCAACCTATCCAAATCCCACCTGATCTTATCCACTAACTATTTCTGTGACATAAAACCCAAATCAATTCCAATTGCATGAATTACCAGGATATGGAGTGGGGAAAAAAGCCTAGCATAATCAACATTTGTACCCACCAACTGACCCCATCTCAAAACCCGGTTACCAAACCACCTTAAAGATACACAATCTCTCCTAAAGCCAAGCTGAACACTCTCTTCTTCCACATATGCTGATTTATATGCACAGTAAATATGAGTGTCCAACCAGCCAACACCTCACTGGATCCGTGAAACAAAAATAATATATTAACCCACCTTGCTCACAATATCAAGCCAGGCCTCACATATGTACAAAACATTTTAGAAGTCCACCTACTAATCTGCTTAATAGCTTGGTCCCCCAACCCCAAAGACTGCACCTCCGTAGTCACCCAAATTTGGAAAGAATGAGAGCCGAACTCCTGCCCATCCCCAATAACTCCAAAACTTTTCTATAAACTGATATAAATTAAAACTGAGATAACATTGAACCATCAGAATGCACTAGGAAAGCCTCAAAGCCTTCAAGCCTCAGAACCAGGCAATCCCGCACAATCTGTACTGGGCAACAAGCCTCCCCAATTTTAGATAAACCAACTTACCCCTACCCAACTGGTTAGTAAGGCTTATATATAAGGTTCTTTAAGTTATGATTAGGTTAGAAAGCATGTTAATGTATAGTATATTACTGATTGAAGTTAACTTGATGTTTGGTTCTATTCAGAAATACTGAAATTGTGGATGATTGGAGTTTGGTTACAAATGGGCACATATTAATCAGACACTATTATTGGATATTGTACAAGTTATTAACAATTAGAGCAGTGCTCTCCAAACTGTGTGTCGGGACACACTAGTGTGTCGGCAGCAGTGTGTAGGTGTGTCCCTGCTTCAGCACAAATTTTTTAAAATTTATTTATTTTTTTGGTTTCTGACTTTCTGCCTGCCTGCTACGCATATCACATGGTTGACACGTGATTGATACCTTATGGGTCACAGATCATCTTAACCAATTGGCGCAGCTCAATGGGAACTGAAACTATTCCCATTGGCGGCTTTGGCGGCACATTGGCTCCTGACTGCACGTGTAGTCTCCTTAATTGGCTTGTGACTGCATGTGTAGTCATTGAGTGGGACAGCAGTGTGTTTGAAGCGCGGGCAGTAGTCAATAGGACTCGCCGAGATCTGAGGGCGGCAGCTTAAACGCTGAGCTGAAGTCAGAAGTCAGTGGGTTTTTTTGCAACAAACTCCCAGTAGTGCATTGCTGCTCTAGCTCTTGATATATGGATAGGAAGTGGAAACTTAAAAATGCTTGATGATGAAATGTGAGTGTCTTTATCTAATATTCCACCAAATATTCAGAAATTGTGTTCATCCCATCAACCTCATACATCACATTAAAATAGTGAGTAGCTATTGGTGTTATTAAACTTTTTTTAAATTCTTGCACATGCATACTGTTACTTGTAAATTTCATTATTATATAATTGATATTTGTGTTTGTATCTCTTAAAACAAGCTAGTTTAACCTCCTTTTTGCTAGTACAACTGAATTAATTACTGTGTCACGAAATTATGTAGGTCTAAAAAGTGTGTCACCAACATGAAAAGCCTAGCATAATCAACATTTGTACCCACCAACTGACCCCATCTCAAAACCCGGTTACCAAACCACCTTAAAGATACACAATCTCTCCTAAAGCCAAGCTGAACACTCTCTTCTTCCACATATGCTGATTTATATGCACAGTAAATATGAGTGTCCAACCAGCCAACACCTCACTGGATCCGTGAAACAAAAATAATATATTAACCCACCTTGCTCACAATATCAAGCCAGGCCTCACATATGTACAAAACATTTTAGAAGTCCACCTACTAATCTGCTTAATAGCTTGGTCCCCCAACCCCAAAGACTGCACCTCCGTAGTCACCCAAATTTGGAAAGAATGAGAGCCGAACTCCTGCCCATCCCCAATAACTCCAAAACTTTTCTATAAACTGATATAAATTAAAACTGAGATAACATTGAACCATCAGAATGCACTAGGAAAGCCTCAAAGCCTTCAAGCCTCAGAACCAGGCAATCCCGCACAATCTGTACTGGGCAACAAGCCTCCCCAATTTTAGATAAACCAACTTACCCCTACCCAACTGGTTAGTAAGGCTTATATATAAGGTTCTTTAAGTTATGATTAGGTTAGAAAGCATGTTAATGTATAGTATATTACTGATTGAAGTTAACTTGATGTTTGGTTCTATTCAGAAATACTGAAATTGTGGATGATTGGAGTTTGGTTACAAATGGGCACATATTAATCAGACACTATTATTGGATATTGTACAGGTTATTAACAATTAGTGTGATTAGCAGAGCACACTTGATGAAACAGCCAGTACAGCTGAGAAACACATAGCTGTTCTGCTATTGAGGGATTAAGGTGGTTTCTGCCCTCCCTCTTGTTTATATTTTAAATGTTTTAAAGTTTTTAATAAATATAAATTTTTTATACATTGGTGTATGAGTACGTTCCTGACTCAGAAAGTTTGGAGGACCAGCAGACAGTTTACCTCTGCACAACCCTTTCACTGCAACCCTCACCAAAAAACAAATCCTCCAAACCCAAGAATTGGACCAAAAAGCCATTGCTGCCAACTTCCTACGCACTGCAGCTAGAGAGAGCCCAACAGCCACCCAACCCCTGTGCCAACCTACCAACCCATTCAAACAAGCCTCTCTTGACTCAATCTACCCCAGCCCCATGTCTCCACAGCCCCTAGCTGCCACATTTGGGTTCAGGCCCTCCATGTAGCTGAAGCTAAAGCCCCCTGCACAAAATCAAACACTTCTGGCGACCTAGTAGCCAAAAACCCCTAGAGCAAGCCACACCCTCTATCTTCTCATCTAGTGCCTCCTGCCAGAACGATAAGCCTGCCATTAAAATCCTTTAAAAAAGCATGCCACACCTTCATGTCTTCCTTCAACTCTGAAACATAGAAACATAGATATTGACAGCAGATAAGAGCAATAGGAACAGCAAGTCAGCCTGATATTACCTAAAAGTGTAAACTTATCTAGTTTATACTTTTAGGTAATATCGGGCAGACTTGCTGGGCCTATGGCTCTTATTTGCCGTCAATATCTATGTTTCTATGTTTCAGAGTTGAAGGAAGACATGAAGGTGTGGCATGCTTTTTCAGCCTAATGCAATGATGAGGTGACAAAACTTCCACCGTCACCAATGAGAGATGACAACAACAGAAAACACAACCTATTGGAATAATCCAACAGGCAGAATTCAGTTTTCCAAGCAGCAACTGGAGTTGATGTAATTTAATCTTCTCCAAGTCCAAGGCGTTTGCCATAAATCCATCAGCTTATCCAATGGAAGCCTGCATTCAATCTTTTTCTGTATCTACTTCAATACCTAGGAAACTCAAGGAAGTCACCGGAAGTTCAGATTTTTCATCTACTACAGGTATTCATAAATCCCTTGCCACAACCACAAACATGTCCATTAAACTTTGACACACCTCTGAACCTGCTGGACCGACAAACAGAAAGTCCTCTAATGGACCATAGATGATAATTTAAGGCAGGAAAGATGAGGGAAAAAACTAATGGGTTTGTTAATTAAAATTTAAGGGGTTAATTCAGTATAATTGTTGCTTATCACTTTTAACACTTAATTTACAGAGACTAAAGCAATGGTATACATCAAAATGTACAAAAGGAAACCAAGAGGTTTGTTGCCCAAAGAAAAAGACTGCTAGTCTCTGATTCAGTTAAATGCTATAAACCCATGTGAAATTGTGTGGTCAGACTCACAAAATAACGGACTAGAGAGATCCAAAATATCTCATGCATACACACTTTTACAAAATAACTTTATTGGAGAGAAAATAAAAGTCCAACTGGACTAGTACTCATGCACTCACACACACACAGTTAAAACTTGCTTAAACTCAGATAGACAATTGTCTATACAGAAATGCACATATTATATCATAGTGTATTGCTTGCCAGAAGTGCATATATAATATATTTCCTAATAAAATTTTAACTCCTGGTAGCAAATAAACTGAATTTTATAGACAGTTATGTTAAATATGTTTTATTATCTTTGTAGCCTCACACAGAGTCCAACGTTATTACTAGAGATGAGCAATAAAAAATAAGAAAGTGATTGTGCTTTATAGTGTCTATCTATTTAGATACTCTGACACACACAAGTTGTAATTATATTTGTAGCTCTATCTCCTATTCAGTAATTGTAGCAATGTGTGTTTAATTTTAAATTGAAATGTTGCCACTGATAGTTATTCAACAGTTTTTAAAAAAGATCCATGTATAATAAATATATTTGCCAAGCCTGGGTATAACATGTGCTTGTTTAGAATTAAATAAAATTCACAACTATAGGTCTTGAAATGTGCAAAGGGTTAAATTGCCACTTTTACTTTGCACCTGGATCAAAAAATTACAGAGACAGCTTGTGCCTTGCGAGAAACTATAGTTTACTTTAATCCTGATCACTATGTGACCCAACACTGTTTGAATATTACCACGTTGATAAAAAATAAATACAGATTCCTAAGTACAGCCCCTACAATGTAGGCAGACGCAATTCATGTAAGTTTACTGTGGAGCAACAACAGGCTAGTCTCAGAAAGGTCTCTTCTATAGCGGAGAACTATTACATTTAACTGTCTGATCGTGATAAAGTCAACTGTTTTATGGCATTCAAATATCAACTATAAAGTAGAGGTTCCATAACCTTGTGGCAGTGCCCCTGATGCGCGTTTCACATAACGCTTCCTCAGAGGGGTACGCGCCGGCCAAACAGAGCGGTTAATATTGAAATGTGAGACCCGCCCCTGTGTACTAATTGGCTCTCCAAAATTGCGTTATGTTTCTTGTTATTGGTTGACAGTGGTGTAATCGAAATACGTTTCACTGCATATGTGAACTCGCTGCATTGTGTATTCAAGAGGTAAATACTGTTTACCAAAATGAGAAAAAGGATGTATATATTACTAAACTGATACGGAAAAAGAAGCGAGATAAAGTTGACAGTTACTATCAACTTCAATCCGTCATACATCTGTTTCGTTCTATCAGATATGCCTTGCATTCATACAGCAGACTTTATTGTTAGAGTAGCCTGTAATCGCATGCATTAAAGATGGCTGTTTGATTGTGACTATAAACAATATTCGCTAAGTGAATAAAAATAATAACACAAATCAGTGTACATAAAAAATTAAGTAAAATGCCTGTAAATACAAAATAAATGTGGTTGAGATTAGTGATGGTGAAACCACAAAAATAAATAAGTACCAAATTAGTGAAAAGACATATATTAAGGTGAACAAAGTGCTCAGAATCTGTAACAAAATATTAGATTAATGTGTATGTTATGAACGGTGAATAACAGTGAAAACAAAATTGCTATTCATAAGAGTGAATAATACTATAAAAGAACAACAGTAAAACATTTCTCTTATAATGGTCACATATTCTTATTAGTGCCAATAAGGATGTGATACTAGTCTATGGTTATAAATCCGTCAGTATTGTTCAATCAGAAATGCCTTACATTCATACAGCAGACTAAGACCTAGATTTGGAGTTTGGCGTTAGCCGTGAAAACCAGCGTTAGAGGCTCCAAACGCTGGTTTTAGGCTACCACCGGTATTTGGAGTCACTCAAAATAGGGTCTAACGCTCACTTTTCAGCCGCGACTTTTCCATACCGCAGATCCCCTTAGGTCAATTGCGTATCCTATCTTTTCAATGGGATTTTTCTAACTCCGGTATTTAGAGTCATTTCTGAAGTGAGCGTTAGACATCTAACGACAAAACTCCAGCCGCAGGAAAAAAGTCAGTAGTTAAGAGCTTTCTGGGCTAACGCCGGTTTCTAAAGCTCTTAACTACTGTACTCTAAAGTACACTAACACCCATAAACTACCTATGTACCCCTAAACCGAGGTCCCCCCACATCGCCGACACTCGAATAAATTTTTTTAACCCCTAATCTGCCGACCGCCACCTACGTTATCCTTATGTACCCCTAATCTGCTCCCCCTAACACCGCCGACCCCTGTATTATATTTATTAACCCCTAATCTGCCCCCCTCAACGTCGCCTCCATCTGCCTACACTTATTAACCCCTAATCTGCCGACCGCAAAGCGCCGCCACCTACGTTATCCTTATGTACCCCTAATCTGCTGCCCCTAACACCGCTGACCCCTATATTATATTTATTAACCCCTAATCTGCCCCCTCAACGTCGCCTCCACCTGCCTACACTTATTAACCCCTAATCTGCCGACCGGACCTGAGCGCTACTATAATAAAGTTATTAACCCCTAATCCGCCTCACTAACCCTATAATAAATAGTATTAACCCCTAATCTGCCCTCCCTAACATCGCCGACACCTAACTTCAATTATTAACCCCTAATCTGCCGACTGGAGCTCACCGCTACTCTAATAAATGTATTAACCCCTAAAGCTAAGTCTAACCCTAATACTAACACCCCCCTAAGTTAAATATAATTTACATCTAACGAAATTAATTAACTCTTATTAAATAAATTATTCCTATTTAAAGCTAAATACTTACCTGTAAAATAAATCCTAATATAGCTACAATATAAATTATAATTATATTATAGCTATTTTAGGATTTATATTTATTTTACAGGTAACTTTGTATTTATTTTAACCAGGTACAATAGCTATTAAATAGTTAAGAACTATTTAATAGCTAAAATAGTTAAAATAATTACAAAATTACCTGTAAAATAAATACTAACCTAAGTTACAATTAAACCTAACACTACACTATCAATAAATTAATTAAATAAACTACCTACAATTACCTACAATTAACCTAACACTACACTATCAATAAATTAATTAAATACAATTCCTACAAATAAATACAATTAAATAAACTAGCTAAAGTACAAAAAATAAAAAAGAACTAAGTTACAAAAAATAAAAAAATATTTACAAACAAGAAAAATATTACAACAATTTTAAACTAATTACAACTACTCTAAGCCCCCTAATAAAATAACAAAGCCCCCAAAAATAAAAAATGCCCTACCCTATTCTAAATTACAAAAGTTCAAAGCTCTTTTACCTTACCAGCCCTGAACAGGGCCCTTTGCGAGGCATGCCCCAAGAAATTCAGCTCTTTTTCCTGTAAAAAAACACATACAATACCCCCCCCCAACATTACAACCCACCACCCACATACCCCTAATCTAACCCAAACCCCCCTTAAATAAACCTAACACTAAGCCCCTGAAGATCTTCCTACCTTATCTTCACCATACCAGGTTCACCGATCGATCCAGAAGAGCTCCTCCGATGTCCTGATCCAAGCCCAAGCAGGGGGCTGAAGATGTCCATGATCCGGCTGAAGTCATCATCCAAGCGGGAGCTGAAGAGGTCCATGATCCGGCTGAAGTCATCATCCAAGTGGGAGCTGAAGAGGTCCATGATCCGGCTGAAGTCTTCTATCAACGGCATCTTCAATCTTCTGTCTTCCGGATCCATCTTGCAGACCTCCGACGCAGAACATCCTGCTGGCCCAACGGACTACCGACGAATGAAGGCTCCTTTAAGGGACGTCATCCAAGATGGCGTCCCTCGAATTCCGATTGGCTGATAGGATTCTATCAGCCAATCGGAATTAAGGTAGGAAAATTCTGATTGGCTGATGGAATCAGCCAATCAGAATCAAGTTCAATCCAATTGGCTGATCCGATCAGCCAATCAGATTGAGCTCGCATTCTATTGGCTGTTTTCCGATCAGCCAATAGAATGCGAGCTCAATCTGATTGGCTGATCGAATCGGCCAATCGGATTGAACTTGATTCTCATTGGCTGATTCCATCAGCCAATCAGAATTTTCCTACCTTAATTCCGATTGGCTGATAGAATCCTATCAGCCAATCGGAATTCGAGGGACGCCATCTTGGATGACGTCCCTTAAAGGAGCCTTCATTCGTCGGTAGTCTGCAAGATGGATCCGGAAGACAGAAGATTGAAGATGCCGTTGATAGAAGACTTCAGCCGGATCATGGACCTCTTCAGCTCCCGCTTGGATGATGACTTCAGCCGGATCATGGACCTCTTCAGCCCCCTGCTTGGGCTTGGATCAGGACATCGGAGGAGCTCTTCTGGATCGATCAGTGAACCTGGTATGGTGAAGATAAGGTAGGAAGATCTTCAGGGGCTTAGTGTTAGGTTTATTTAAGGGGGGGGTTTGGGTTAGATTAGGGTATGTGGGTGGTGGGTTGTAATGTTGGGGGGGGTATTGTATGTGTTTTTTTTACAGGAAAAAGAGCTGAATTTCTTGGGGCATGCCCCGCAAAGGGCCCTGTTCAGGGCTGCTAAGGTAAAAGAACTTTGAACTTTTGTAATTTAGAATAGGGTAGGGCATTTTTTATTTTGGGGGGCTTTGTTATTTTATTAGGGGGCTTAGAGTAGGTGTAATTAGTTTAAAATTGTTGTAATATTTTTCTGATGTTTGTAAATATTTTTTTATTTTTTGTAACTTAGTTCTTTTTTATTTTTTGTACTTTAGTTAGTTTATTTCATTGTATTTATTTGTAGATATTGTATTTAATTAATGTATTGATAGTGTAGTGCTAGGTTTAATTGTAGGTAATTGTAGGTATTTTATTTAATAAATTTATTGATAGTGTAGTGTTAGGTTTAATTGTAACTTAGGTTAGGATTTATTTTACAGGTAATTTTGTAATTATTTTAACTATTTTAGCTATTAAATAGTTCTTAACTATTTAATAGCTATTGTACCTGGTTAAAATAAATACAAAGTTACCTGTAAAATAAATATAAATCCTAAAATAGCTATAATATAATTATAATTTATATTGTAGCTATATTAGGATTTATTTTACAGGTAAGTATTTAGCTTTAAATAGGAATAATTTATTTAATAAGAGTTAATTAATTTCGTTAGATTTAAATTATATTTAATTTAGGGGGGTGTTAGTGTTAGGGTTAGACTTAGCTTTAGGGGTTAATACATTTATTAGAATAGCGGTGGGCTCCAGTTGGCAGATTAGGGGTTAATGTTTGAAGTTAGATGTCGGCGATGTTAGGGAGGGCAGATTAGGGGTTAATACTATTTATTATAGGGTTAGTGAGGCGGATTAGGGGTTAATAACTTTATTATAGTAGCGGTGCGGTCCGCTCGGCAGATTAGGGGTTAATAAGTGTAGGCAGGTGGAGGCGACGTTGAGGGGGGCAGATTAGGGGTTAATAAATATAATATATGGGTCGGCGGTGTTAGGGGCAGCAGATTAGGGGTACATAGCTATAATGTAGGTGGCGGCTCTTTGCGGTCGGCAGATTAGGGGTTAATTATTGTAGGTAGGTGGCGGCGACGTTGTGGGGGGCATATTAGGGGTTAATAAATATAATATAGGGGTCGGCGGTGTTAGGGGCAGCAGATTAGGGGTACATAAGGATAACGTAGGTGGCGGTCGGCAGATTAGGGGTTAAAAATTTTTTATCGAGTGTCGGCGATGTGGGGGGGCCTCGGTATAGGGGTACATAGGTAGTTTATGGGTGTTAGTGTACTTTAGAGCACAGTAGTTAAGAGCTTTATGAACCGGCGTTAGCCCAGAAAGCTCTTAACTACTGACTTTTTTCTGTGGCTGGAGTTTTGTCGTTAGATTTCTAACGCTCATTTCAGCCACGACTCTAAATACCGGAGTTAGAAAGATCCCATTGAAAAGATAGGATACGCAAATGACATAAGGGGATCTGCGGTATGGAAAAGTCGCGGCTGAAAAGTGAGCGTTAGACCCTTTCCTGACTTACTCCAAATACCGGCGGTAGCCTAAAACCAGCGTTAGGAGCCTCTAACGCTGGTTTTCACGGCTACCTCCAAACTCAAAATCTAACCCTAAGTGAGTAAGCATTGTAACACCAATCGGTGTACATAGAAAATGAAGTTCAATGATTATGAGTTAAAAATATGTGTGATAAAAATTAGTGATGATAAAACAGCAAATAATGGCCTAGATTTAGAGTTCGGCGGTAGCCGTCAAAACCAGCGTTAGAGGCTCCTAACGCTGGTTTTGGCCGCCCGCTGGTATTTGGAGTCAGTGATTAAAGGGTCTAACGCTCACTTTACAGCCGCGACTTTTCCATACCGCAGATCCCCCTACGCCATTTGCGTAGCCTATCTTTTCAATGGGATCTTTCTAACGCTGGTATTTAGAGTCGTTTCTGCAGTGAGCGTTAGAGCTCTAACGACAAGATTCCAGCCGCCTGAAAAAAGCAGGAGTTAAGAGCTTTCTGGCTAACGCCGGTTTATAAAGCTCTTAACTACTGTACCCTAAAGTACACTAACACCCATAAACTACCTATGTACCCCTAAACCGAGGTCCCCCCACATCGCCGCCACTCGATTAAAATTTTTAACCCCTAATCTGCCGACCGCCACCTACATTATACTTATGTACCCCTAATCTGCTGCCCCTAACCCCGCCGACCCCTATATTATATTTATTAACCCCTAACTTGCCCCCCACAACGTCGCCGCAAGCTACTTAAAATAATTAACCCCTAATCTTCCGACCGCAAATCGCCGCCACCTACGTTATCCCTATGTACCCCTAATCTTCTGCCCCTAACATCGCCGACCCCTATGTTATATTTATTAACCCCTAATCTGCCCCCCACAACGTCGCCGACACCTACCTACACTTATTAACCCCTAATCTGCCGAGCGGACCTGAGCGCTACTATAATAAAGTTATTAACCCCTAATCCGCCTCACTAACCCTATCATAAATAGTATTAACCCCTAATCTGCCCTCCCTAACATCGCCGACACCTACCTTCAATTATTAACCCCTAATCTGCCGACCGGAGCTCACCGCTATTCTAATAAATGTATTAACCCCTAAAGCTAAGTCTAACCCTAACACTAACACCCCCCTAAGTTAAATATAATTTTTATCTAACGAAATAAATTAACTCTTATTAAATAAATGATTCCTATTTAAAGCTAAATACTTACCTGTAAAATAAATCCTAATATAGCTACAATATAAATTACATTTATATTATAGCTATTTTAGGATTAATATTTATTTTACAGGTAACTTTGTATTTATTTTAACCAGGTACAATAGCTATTAAATAGTTAAGAACTATTTAATAGTTACCTAGTTAAAATAATTACAAATTTACCTGTAAAATAAATCCTAACCTAAGATATAATTAAACCTAACACTACCCTATCAATAAAATAATTAAATAAACTACCTACAATTACCTACAATTAACCTAACACTACACTATCAATAAATTAATTAAACACAATTGCTACAAATAAATACAATTAAATAAACTATCTAAAGTACAAAAAATAAAAAAGAACTAAGTTACAGAAAATAAAAAAATATTTACAAACATAAGAAAAATATTACAACAATTTTAAACTAATTACACCTACTCTAAGCCCCCTAATAAAATAACAAAGACCCCCAAAATAAAAAATTCCCTACCCTATTCTAAAATACAAAAATTACAAGCTCTTTTACCTTACCAGCCCTGAACAGGGCCCTTTGCGGGGCATGCCCCAAGAATTTCAGCTCTTTTGCCTGTAAAAAAAAACATACAATACCCCCCCCCCAACATTACAACCCACCACCCACATACCCCTAATCTAACCCAAACCCCCTTAAATAAACCTAACACTAATCCCCTGAAGATCTTCCTACCTTGTCTTCACCATCCAGGTATCACCGATCCGTCCTGGCTCCAAGATCTTCATCCAACCCAAGCGGGGGTTGGCGATCCATAATCCGGTGCTCCAAAGTCTTCCTCCTATCCGGCAAGAAGAGGACATCCGGACCGGCAAACATCTTCTCCAAGCGGCATCTTCTATGTTCTTCCATCCGATGACGACCGGCTCCATCTTGAAGACCTCCAGCGCGGATCCATCCTCTTCTTCCGACGACTAGACGACGAATGACGGTTCCTTTAAGGGACGTCATCCAAGATGGCGTCCCTCGAATTCCGATTGGATGATAGGATTCTATCAGCCAATCGGAATTAAGGTAGGAATTTTCTGATTGGCTGATGGAATCAGCCAATCAGAATCAAGTTCAATCCGATTGGCTGATCCAATCAGCCAATCAGATTGAGCTCGCATTCTATTGGCTGTTCCGATCAGCCAATAGAATGCGAGCTCAATCTGATTGGCTGATTGGATCAGCCAATCGGATTGAACTTGATTCTGATTGGCTGATTCCATCAGCCAATCAGAATATTCCTACCTTAATTCCGATTGGCTGATAGAATCCTATCAGCCAATCGGAATTCGAGGGACGCCATCTTGGATGACGTCCCTTAAAGGAACCGTCATTCGTCGTCTAGTCGTCGGAAGAAGAGGATGGATCCGCGCTGGAGGTCTTCAAGATGGAGCCGGTCGTCATCGGATGGAAGAACATAGAAGATGCCGCTTGGAGAAGATGTTTGCCGGTCCGGATGTCCTCTTCTTGCCGGATAGGAGGAAGACTTTGGAGCACCGGATTATGGATCGCCAACCCCCGCTTGGGTTGGATGAAGATCTTGGAGCCAGGACGGATCGGTGATACCTGGATGGTGAAGACAAGGTAGGAAGATCTTCAGGGGATTAGTGTTAGGTTTATTTAAGGGGGTTTGGGTTAGATTAGGGGTATGTGGGTGGTGGGTTGTAATGTTGGGGGGGGGGGTATTGTATGTTTTTTTTTACAGGCAAAAGAGCTGAAATTCTTGGGGCATGCCCCGCAAAGGGCCCTGTTCAGGGCTGGTAAGGTAAAAGAGCTTGTAATTTTTGTATTTTAGAATAGGGTAGGGAATTTTTTATTTTGGGGGTCTTTGTTATTTTATTAGGGGGCTTAGAGTAGGTGTAATTAGTTTAAAATTGTTGTAATATTTTTCTTATGTTTGTAAATATTTTTTTATTTTCTGTAACTTAGTTCTTTTTTATTTTTTGTACTTTAGATAGTTTATTTAATTGTATTTATTTGTAGCAATTGTGTTTAATTAATTTATTGATAGTGTAGTGTTAGGTTAATTGTAGGTAATTGTAGGTAGTTTATTTAATTATTTTATTGATAGGGTAGTGTTAGGTTTAATTATATCTTAGGTTAGGATTTATTTTACAGGTAAATTTGTAATTATTTTAACTAGGTAACTATTAAATAGTTCTTAACTATTTAATAGCTATTGTACCTGGTTAAAATAAATACAAAGTTACCTGTAAAATAAATATTAATCCTAAAATAGCTATAATATAAATGTAATTTATATTGTAGCTATATTAGGATTTATTTTACAGGTAAGTATTTAGCTTTAAATAGGAATCATTTATTTAATAAGAGTTAATTTATTTCGTTAGATAAAAATTATATTTAACTTAGGGGGGTGTTAGTGTTAGGGTTAGACTTAGCTTTAGGGGTTAATACATTTATTAGAATAGCGGTGAGCTCCGGTCGGCAGATTAGGGGTTAATAATTGAAGGTAGGTGTCGGCGATGTTAGGGAGGGCAGATTAGGGGTTAATACTATTTATGATAGGGTTAGTGAGGCGGATTAGGGGTTAATAACTTTATTATAGTAGCGCTCAGGTCCGCTCGGCAGATTAGGGGTTAATAAGTGTAGGTAGGTGTCGGCGACGTTGTGGGGGGCAGATTAGGGGTTAATAAATATAACATAGGGGTCGGCGATGTTAGGGGCAGAAGATTAGGGGTACATAGGGATAACGTAGGTGGCGGCGGTTTACGGAGCGGCAGATTAGGGGTTAAAAGTGTAATGCAGGGGTCAGCGATAGCGGGGGCGGCAGATTAGGGGTTAATAAGTGTAAGGCTAGGGGTGTTTAGACTCGGGGTACATGTTAGAGTGTTAGGTGCAGACGTAGGAAGTGTTTCCCCATAGGAAACAATGGGGCTGCGTTAGGAGCTGAACGCTGCTTTTTTGCAGGTGTTAGGTTTTTTTTCAGCTCAAACAGCCCCATTGTTTCCTATGGGAGAATCGTGCACGAGCACGTTTTTGAGGCCGGCCGCGTCCGTAAGCAACTCTGGTATCGAGAGTTGCATTTGCGCTAAATATGCTCTACGCTCCTTTTTTGGAGCCTAACGCAGCATTTGTTTGAACTCTCGATACCAGAGTTAAATTTATGGTGCGGCCAGAAAAAAACCCGCGGAGCGTTAACAGCCCTTTTACCGCCAAACTCCAAATCTAGCCGAATGAGTGCAAAATCAGTAAAAAAACATATACTGAGGTGAACATTGTGCACACTATCTATAATAAAAAATTAAATCGATGTGTATGTTATAAGCAGTAAATAACTGTAAAAACAGAATTGTTGTTTATTGAAGTGAATAATAGTATAAATGAACAACAATAAGATATTTTTCTTATAATGATCATATATTCTTATGAGTGCCAGTATAGATGTAATACAAGTCTATAATTATAAATATACATTATAGTTATTATACTCATTGAGTTCATAGGGGTATACTGTATTAAGCAAGTGTATCCAGCGACATTCTGCTCTAAGTAATGAGTCTTCAAGACTGCTTCCTTTGATGCCAAGGGAGACTTTCTGGATTATAAAAAATTTGAGATGATTATATTGGCTCTGATGTTTTAATAAAAAAAAATTTGCAACGCTGGTAATCTTTTTACCATTTTGTTGGTCTTTTTCTGCATTTTTAATGTTATTTTTGTGTTCCAAGATTCGTACTCTTGCCTCTCTGGTGGTCATACCCACATAGGCTTTCTCACATTCACAGTAAATTACATAAATGACACCTGAGGATCTGCATGTAAGATGGTGTTTTAATTTCTGAATCTTCCCATATTTGTCTTTAACTTCTTTTATTTTTCTGACAAAGGGACATACCGAACATGTGCCACATGGGTACATCCCAGGATATGTATCACTTTTTTTAGGGGTATGTACATAATGGCTTTGTACCAATTGGTCTTTAAGATTTCTTGGTCTTTTGTAACCAATTTTCACTCGGTCTCCTATTATGTCTTTAAGCTCAGGGTCACTTGTAAGGATGTGCCAGTTCTCATTTATTATTCTTACCACACTTTGCATTTGAGGGTTATAAGTTGTGATCAATCTTGGAACAGTTAAGGATTTGTCTTTCACTTTGGGACACAATAATGTGTCTCTCGCAGTTTTCAATGCTTTAAACTTAGCTTGCTTTATGGATCTATTACTGTAGCCTCTTTGTAATAGTCTAGTTGTCAAAAGTTTACTTTCATTTTCATAGATTGAGACATCAGAACAATTTCTCCTGAGTCGTAGGAACTCTCCATATGGTATTGCTTTCAAAGTACTAGCTGGATATGCACTTGTATTGTGCAGTAGTGTATTTGTAGATGTTTCTTTCCTAAACACTTTTGTACTGATGGTACCATCATTGTTTTTAGTGATTGTCAAATCTAGGAAATTGATTTCTCGTAAATCGGCTTGGTATGTTAATTTAATGTAAAGGTTATTATTATTGAGTACCGATAAAAAATTATCTAGATGTTCCCGTGTGCCATCCCAAATAAAAAGCACATCATCAATATACCTTAACCATAAAGGTACGTGATTGGTAAATGTTTCCATACCTTCTGAAAAAACATTTTTTGTTCCCAGAATCCCAAAAATAAGTTGGCATACATTGGGGCACACAAAGTGATAGATGAGAATCCTGATCACCTTTTTATTACCCACTCGACAAAAGTTCTGAACCTCTCAAAGTAAGAGCAAGAAAATGAGAACCCCATTGGCAGACACAGATCAACAAAATAGGCCCTTTCAAAGCAGCATCCCAACAGAAGATGACACCTGCGATGCAACGGCAATAGCCTAAAGGCTGACTCCACATCAACTTTTGACAAAAGAGCCACAAACCCCAGATTCCCTGACCAAGTCTATTGCCCTATCAAAAGAAGATAGCCGAATCAAGACTAATTCAGGATCAATACCGTCATTCACAGACAAGCACTTTGGATAAGACAGGTGGTTAATCATGCAAAATTGCCCTACCACCTTCTTGGGCACAACCGCCAACGGAGATACTCTCAAATTGAAAAATGATGGAACCAAGAAAGGACTCGCCATCTGACCCAGAGCCCCATCTTTGTACAGTTTATCAGGAGCCACCCAGGAAAGTCCCTTGTGAGTTCAAGTTACCCAAAAACCTCCCAACCCCTTGTTTACAAAAAGAAATGACTAACCCTTAACTAAAACCTGTCAACAGCAGTTCAGCATCCCCATGTTTTCCCTGCCTACTGATGTTATCCTCTAATCATGTCACCATCCTTCTTATCTTCACTAGTGTGCACGCTTACAGGTGTGGTATCTTCTGGCTTTCCCCCAATTTACCTTTCTTGAAGCATCTGGAAAAGGGGTGACTTCAGCCACACCCTGAACACTCATGCTTGCACTTGCAGGAGTTGTGCCACTCGCTCCTGCACTGCTCCCTCGAAAGGACTGGCATCATTATCTTCAGCCAAATGCCCATATCACTGTCATTCCACTGCATCTCCAACATCACTGCCATCCTCTGGCGAAAAAACATCTCATCATACCTCAACTACACCATACCCCTTAGGTCCAGTAAGCACTCAATATTCCATCAAAATAACAGAAAAGGGGTCCCCTTCTTCAGGACATTTTTCCACTACCACGCTCGCCAATATACAAAAGGCCTTGGGCCAGTTTCCCAGCCACTTAGGAAGCTTCCAATACCTCTTCTTTCTCTTCCTTTTTCCCCAATCCCAATCGTCCTCTTGATCTCCAGGACCTGTTCAAACGGCAACAGTTAAAAGATCTCCAAAAACTCCCTCTTCCAAATCTTCTCCTTCACTTCCACCATAAGGCAAATCCCCAATTGTCCTATAGATCACAGGCAAAGCCATCTCAAAGACTCCTCTGACACTTTTAACGTGCCCCCAGACAAACTCACCGACCCAAGAGCCATCAAATCCTAACCTGCTATTCCCCTTGCACCACACTTTCTGGCACTTATGCCAGCACCACTGAACCTGCACCCCCTGGAGACTGCAAAGATTTTAAACCACTCAACATCACTCACCACTCAACAGGCCATATGGAGCCCAACTGGCACCCCCAGCCATCTCACCTGTAGCTTAGGCACAATTCCAGGTCCCTCCTTCCTCTTAACCAGCTCCTTGACAACCCTCTCCACGCTGCCATGTCCAACCTCTCCCTGATGTTACTTCCTACTAGCATAGCTCCTTCTTTGCAGGGACTTCCTACACTCCCTCTGACTCCCATTGTTGGTGGACCGTTCAACCCTGACCCAAGTAAGTGAGTGAAACTCCTCCGGTCTTCTTATAGGGGAACATGACCATTGTCGGCCATGAGATGACAAGATACGCCTCATCAAGGATCTATTGCCCACTTTACCTGCTCCAGATCCCTGAGACTGCATGGGAAGGTGTTAATGCCTGTGCCCTCTCACTATTTTTCCCCTGCCTAAGTGCCTCATTGCCCCCCCATTGGCCCCAGCCCTGCTAACTTCTACTACCCCTGCCCAACACAGACAGGTTGCCTAACTGGCCAGCCATTTCCACTTCTGATGCCGTCCCCTCCAATAGATCTTCATCCTCAAAGTCACTGCCAGCCTCCAGCTCCAACAACAACTCCGTAATCTGCTCTTCTGAACCGAAGAGTCCTCCTTCCTCCCTTGTGAAGGGCCATGAATGTCTGTACTCCCCTCTTCATGAAAAACCCAAAATCAGCAAACTATCCCCAAACATCCCTACTTCCTACGTGGACTCCACCGTCACCCCACCCAGGCACCCTACTCAAAACAAACTATATCCTCAAGTAAAAGAAACTTTCCATGTCATGGCTTAGTTGCACAAACCCCAAAAGAAGAACCTAAGTTCCCCTCAGTGTAAGAACATTAATTCTCATCTCTCTTGTTTTGCTCATTTGTCATCTTTTTACCCTTTAATTCCTTACCTTACTTACCAACTTCCCTATAAAAGGCAGTCTCATCTGCACATCATTGCTTGGTAATTTTTGGATTTTGTTTCCTGTCAAGCTCCTTTTGTGCCGTCAGCTGTTTCTTCTCCTGAGATCTTCGGGATCTAGCTATTCTCCAGTCAAGTGTTACCCCCTCAGGATCCCTACCTTGTTCGTCTGACTGCTTTCCTTCATCTACTTGAGTATACTCAGCATTCTGCTATCAGATTTTTATTCCTCTCTCGTTGAAGCAGTTCAGTTTGGATCAGCGCAGTTGTGTGACCTCCGTCCGAATCTCTCCTTTCCTCTGCCACATAACTGCATCATCCTTTGCTCTGGTAAGAGTGTATCTCACACAAGCTTGTTATTTTTTCACTTATCTTATGTCTTGTATTTTTTTGACCATCTATATTTCTGATATCAGTATTGCCCGTATAGTAAACACATATAGGGAGGAGTTGTGCTTGTATCTGCTGTATGTAGTGTTGCCTGCCTCTGGGGATAATACATTGGCCTAGATTTGGAGTTTTGTCGGTAACGACCCGAAAAACTAACGCCGGCTTTTTTCTGGCCGCACCATAAAAATAACTCTGGTATCGAGAGTCCACATAAAGGCTGCGTTAGGCTCCAAAAAAGGAGCGTAGAGCATTTTTAACGCAGCTTCAACTCTCGATACCAGAGTTGCTTACGGACGCGGCCAGCCTCAAAAACGTGATCGTGCACGATTCCCCATAGGAAACAATGGGGCTGTTTGAGCTGAAAAAAAACCAAACACCTGCAAAAAAGCCGCGTTCAGCTCCTAACGCAGCCCCATTGTTTGCTATGCGGTAACCCTTCCTACGTCTGCACTTAACACTCTAACATGTACCCCGAGTCTAAACACCCCTAACCTTACACTTATTAACCCCTAATCTGCCGCCCCCGCTATCGCTGACCCCTGCATATTATTATTAACCCCTAATCTGCCGCTCCGTAAACCGCCGCTACTTACATTATCCCTATGTACCCCTAATCTGCTGCCCCTAACACCGCCGACCCCTATATTATATTTATTAACCCCTAATCTGCCCCCCACAACGTCGCCTCCACCTGCCTACACTTATTAACCCCTAATCTGCCGACCGGACCTGAGCGCTACTATAATAAAGTTATTAACCCCTAACCCGCCTCACTAACCCTATCATAAATAGTATTAACCCCTAATCTGCCCTCCCTAACATCGCCGACACCTAACTTCAAACATTAACCCCTAATCTGCCGACCAAATCTCACCGCTATTCTAATAAATGTATTAACCCCTAAAGCTAAGTCTAACCCTAATACTAACACCCCCCTAAGTTAAATATAATTTAAATCTAACGAAATTAATTAACTCTTATTAAATAAATTATTCCTATTTAAAGCTAAATACTTACCTGTAAAATAAATCCTAATATAGCTACAATATAAATTATAATTATATTAGAGCTATTTTAGCATTTATATTTATTTTACAGGTAACTTTGTATTTATTTTAACCAGGTACAATAGCTATTAAATAGTTAAGAACTATTTAATAGCTAAAATAGTTAAAATAATTACAAATTTACCTGTAAAAGAAATCCTAACCTAAGTTACAAATAAACCTAACACTAGACTATCAATAAATTAATTAAATAAACTACCTACAACTACCTACAATTAACCTAACACTACACTATCAATACATTAATTAAATACAATTGCTACAAATAAATACAATTAAATAAACTAGCTAAAGTACAAAAAATAAAAAAGAACTAAGTTACAAAAAATAAAAAAATATTTACAAACATAAGAAAAATATTACAACAATTTTAAACTAATTACACCTACTCTAAGCCCCCTAATAAAATAACAAAGCCCCCCAAAATATAAAAATGCCCTACCCTATTCTAAATTACTAAAGTTCAAAGCTCTTTTACCTTACCAGCCCTGAACAGGGCCCTTTGCGGGGCATGCCCCAAGAAATTCAGCTCTTTTGCCTGTAAAAAAAAACATACAATATCCCCCCCCCAACATTACAACCCACCACCCACATACCCCTAATGTAACCCAAACCCCCCTTAAATAAACCTAACACTAAGCCCCTGAAGATCATCCTACCATGTCTTCACCATACCAGGTTCACCGATGTACTGATCCAAGCCCAAGCGGGGGTCTGAAGAGGTCCATGATCCGGCTGAAGTCTTCATCCAAGCGGGCCAGAAGAGGTCTTCCATCCGATTGAAGTCTTCATCCAAGCGGCATCCATCCGGAGCGAAGTGGCAGCATCCTGAAGACCTCCACCGCGGAACATCCATCCTGGCCGACGACTGAACGACGAATGACGGTTCCTTTAAATGACGTCACCCAAGATGGCGTCCCTCGAATTCCGATTGGCTGATAGGATTCTATCAGCCAATCGGAATTAAGGTAGGAATATTCTGATTGGCTGATGGAATCAGCCAATCAGAATCAAGTTCAATCCGATTGGCTGATCCAATCAGCCAATCAGATTGAGCTCGCATTCTATTGGCTGATCGGAACAGCCAATAGAATGCAAGCTCAATCTGATTGGCTGATTGGATCAGCCAATCGGATTGAACTTGATTCTGATTGGCTGATTCCATCAGCCAATCAGAATATTCCTACCTTAATTCCGATTGGCTGATAGAATCCTATCAGCCAATCAGAATTCGAGGGACGCCATCTTGGATGACGTCCCTTAAAGGAAACGTCATTCTTCAGTTGGACGTCGCCGGAAGAAGATGGGTCCGCGGTGGAGGTCTTCAGGATGGAGCCGGTCATCATCGGATGAAGATAGAAGATGCCGCTTGGATCAAGATGGTTGCCGGTCCGGATCGCCTCTTCTTCTCGGATAGGATGAAGACTTTGGCGCCTCTTCTGGACCTCTTTAGCCACCGGATGATGGATCGCCAGCCCCCGCTTGGGTTGGATGAAGATTTTGGAGCCAGGAAGGATCGGTGATACCTGGTGAGGTGAAGACAAGGTAGGATGATCTTCAGGGGCTTAGTGTTAGGTTTATTTAAGGGGGGTTTGGGTTAGATTAGGGGTATGTGGGTGGTGGGTTGTAATGTTGGTGGGGGGGTATTGTATGTTTTTTTTTACAGGCAAAAGAGCTGAATTTCTTGGGGCATGCCCCACAAAGGGCCCTGTTCAGGGCTGGTAAGGTAAAAGAGCTTTGAACTTTAGTAATTTAGAATAGGGTAGGGCATTTTTTTATTTTGGGGGGCTTTGTTATTTTATTAGGGGGCTTAGAGTAGGTGTAATTAGTTTAAAATTGTTGTAATATTTTTCTTATGTTTGTAAATATTTTTTATTTTTTGTAACTTAGTTCTTTTTTATTTTTTGTACTTTAGCTAGTTTATTTAATTGTATTTATTTGTAGCAATTGTATTTAATTAATTTATTGATAGTGTAGTGTTAGGTTAATTGTAGGTAATTGTAGGTAGTTTATTTAATTAATTTATTGATAGTCTAGTGTTAGGTTTATTTGTAACTTAGGTTAGGATTTCTTTTACAGGTAAATTTGTAATTATTTTAACTATTTTAGCTATTAAATAGTTCTTAACTATTTAATAGCTATTGTACCTGGTTAAAATAAATACAAAGTTACCTGTAAAATAAATATAAATCCTAAAATAGCTCTAATATAATTATAATTTATATTGTAGCTATATTACGGTTTATTTTACAGGTAAGTATTTAGCTTTAAATAGGAATAATTTATATAATAAGAGTTAATTAATTTCATTAGATTTAAATTATATTTAACTTAGGGGGGTGTTAGTGTTAGGGTTAGACTTAGCTTTAGGGGTTAATACATTTATATGAATAGCGGCGAGATTCGGTCGGCAGATTAGGGGTTAATAATTGAAGTTAGGTGTCGGCGATGTTAGGGAGGGCAGATTAGGGGTTAATACTATTTATGATAGGGTTAGTGAGGCGGATTAGGGGTTAATAACTTTATTATAGTAGCGCTCAGGTCCGGTCGGCAGATTAGGGGTTAATAAGTGTAGGCAGGTGGAGGCGACGTTGTGGGAGGCAGATTAGGGGTTAATAAATATAATATAGGGGTCGGCGGTGTTAGGGGCAGCAGATTAGGGGTACATATGGATAACGTAGGTGGCGGCGCTTTGCGGTCGGCAGATTAGGGGTTAATAAGTGTAGGCAGGTGGAGGCGACGTTGAGGGGGCAGATTAGGGGTTAATAAATATAATACAGGGGTCGGCAGTGTTAGGGGCAGCAGATTAGGGGTACATAAGGATAACGTAGGTGGCGGTCGGCAGATTAGGGGTTAAAAAATTTTTTTAGAGTGTCGGCGATGTGGGGGGACCTCGGTTTAGGGGTACATAGGTAGTTTATGGGTGTTAGTGTACTTTAGAGCACAGTAGTTAAGAGCTTTATAAACCGGCGTTAGCCCAGAAAGCTCTTAACTACTGACTTTTTTCCTGCGGCTGGAGTTTTGTCGTTAGATGTCTAACGCTCACTTCAGAAACGACTCTAAATACCGGAGTTAGAGAAATCCCATTGAAAAGATAGGATACGCAATTGACGTAAGGGGATCTGCGGTATGGAAAAGTCGCGGCTGAAAAGTGAGCGTTAGACCCTATTTTGAGTGACTCCAAATACCGGCGGTAGCCTAAAACCAGCGTTAGGAGCCTCTAATGCTGGTTTTCACGGCTAACGCCAAACTCCAAATCTAGGCCATTGTAACTTAAATTTTTTGTAGCGTTTCTTAATAGATTTGTCTCAAGTTCTAACATACTCTTCCATTAAGAAATTGGATCTTTTAACATTTAAAGAACAACATACTTATGCTCAAATCCTTAAAGACATATGAAACATATTTTTACATACAATTCCATCTGAGCTATAGTTTTACCTAGAGGTTTGCAATTGTGATTCTCTACAAACTTGTTTTTCTACAGAATTGTGCCTGAGGCATCTACTAAAGATAAATCTTATCACACTCAGACACTCAGCCCACAAGTAGCACCAGAACCCCCCCCCCAAGAAACCCACATCACTAGGCCCATTCATCACTGCACATGTAGGTCCATCTTCCCCCCACCATGCTTTCTTAAAACAGCACAGCCTGACCCAAAAAGAGCTGACCGTCAAGAATTGTGCAGCTAGCACACCATCTGACAATTAAGTAATTGTGCCAGGCACCTCTTTTCCGCTTCCTCTTCCCCCAGCAATCCCAGAGCCACACTCAAAAATCCATATAATTGCATCAGCCCAACAGGGAACCAAACCTGTGTTAAAGCAGTGGTAAGCAAAGCATTCAAACACTACACTGCATGTCCCCCTGTATAGAGAGCTACTCAAATCCCACCCCACCACTATCCACCTTTCCCTCCTGGCCCCAGACCATCTTCCTCACCTAGCAGCTACCACCACTCATCCCATCCTCACTGTGACTGCTCAATACCACACCCAGGCCCTGGTCCATCCGATTACATGACCCCACTGATGCCTTAGTCCCTGCAGGATGCCGGCTCTCTGTGACCACCGCCATGTCAGCCAAACCTGTAGGGACTCTCATCACAACATCCATGCTGTCTCTTCCTCTACTGGAGACTCTACCACTCCGCTTCCCACTAGGCCCTTCTGTAGATTTCCTCCTACTCCCAGCTTTAACTGAACCGTAATGATGGTCTGGAGCTCCACACCCGTTTCTCTCTCCTCTGCGAACCACCATCACTGGACCCGGTCAACTGAGATCCTCAACCTCAACCACCATCCAGAAACTGGTCCCAGATCCACTCCTGCAGAAGGTTCTACATGGTAAGTAGTCCTCACAGCACACCCACACACATTGACACTTGCTGCTGAAAGGTCCTGATATGATGAAGAGGCACAAATTTCCTTACAGTCCCCTTTTAACACCTCCAATTACAGTCCAAACCTTTGCCCTATAGCTGACCCCACCATTCCCTCCAAGTGGGGTCAATTAACCCCTCCTCTTAGTTCTTTGCATATGCGGTTATTCTTTCAATTCAAGCAAATGCTTTGTATTCCTTAATTTTTGCACATAGCGGAAATCAAACCAAAATCAAGCAACATCTTCTATATTTGCTTGCAAAGCATACAAATCCTTGTATATTTACTTCTAAGCAACATTAAAATTTGTATTTTGTCATAAAAATATGTTTCAATCAAATACATAAAAATTGCCCCTTGATATCTTTCAGTTGTATGTAGTTGCTGTTGCAAGGTGCATAGATAAAGATCTGCAGCAAAAAACACATGTAAATACTTTTGTTCTGGGTATGCCACTGTCCTTTTGCTTACAATGGAGTTTACCAGCAGGCAGATAGAAAATTTTGTAGTGTATTTTAATGCAAATTAGCATGAGCACTTCTCTTTTATATAGCAAACTTACAAAAACTGCTTGAAAATTACAAGCACATATTTTTTCATGTAATTAATTGTGACTGGTGCCGACTCCCATACGGCACGAGAAATGTATGAAAACATTGTCACTGCTCTTGATTTTGAATACTGGCACCTGAATTTCAAGTATATTTGCATGTGAACAGCCTGTTTTGCTTGTTTTTGAATAGGCACCTTAATTGTATCTCTGTAACAAAATTGTTTTTCTCCAGGACTATTACAGCAATTTATGTTATACTATATTCTTTAACAGAGAAATAGTTAACCCCTTAATAATGACGACATACCCTGTACGTCAGCTGTCATAAGGTCTTCCAGGGCTGCCTAAGGGATGCAGAAATATCACAGTCTCGCTACTGTTGGCAACACACATGCACCTACAGCCTTAAAAGTGCTACAGATGGCTGATGTACCCTTAAAGGGACACTGTAGCCAAAAAAAAATATTTCATGATTCAGATAGAGCATGTAATTGTAAGCAACTTTCTAATTTACTTCTATTATCAATTTTTCTTCATTCTCTTACAATCGTTATTTGAAAAGAAGGCATCTCAGCTAAGGAGCCAGCAAATTGTGGGTTCAGAACCATGGACAGCACTTGTTTTAAGGTGCTGTCCAATCAGCAAGGACAACCCAGGTTGTTCACCTAAAATGGGCCGGCATCTAAACTTACATTCTTGCTTTTCAAATAAACATAACAAGAAAATGAAGACAATTTGATAATAGGAGTAAATTAGAAAGTTGCTTAAAATTGCATGCTCTATCTGAATCACAAAAGAAAATTTTTGGCTACAGTGTCCCTTTAAGGAGTTAACGATTAAAAAAAAAATCTTTAAGAAATAACATTTTTCATAACTGCTAAATTCTAGAATGCCCACACACGGATTCTTTTTTTAATACATTGTCTGTTCTAGCGCACAAAAAACTCATGGCTGCTCTACTGTTATGTAATAAAAAATGAGCAAGTAAAGCTTTTTTTTTTTTTTTTTTATTCTTAGAAATCTTGATTGATTGAATGTCTAAAGCATATTTGGTATTCTTGTTAACTTAATCTTTAGGTTTTCATCAAGAAAAAGTTTATAAAAAAATTCATTTAAGCAGAATAACAAGGGGAAAAAAACAATGATCAGAAATAGGTACTATGCAAAAAACTGCAGATATATCAGAAAATATATTTGCCTACCAAAGCAAGAAATAGTAACATATTCTTTTTTCCTCATATTTATTTCATGTAAAGAATATGAATATAAGCATTGCTTTTTTTCAGTCTATAGTTCTTGAGAATATCTACCGTTTTCTTAATTTCATTTTATGCCTGTTAAAATTGTATGAAACTCTTATGAAAAATAATAATATCCACAACAAAGTTAGACTAGCAATATTTTTAGCTGAAAAAAAGCATTTTTTTCTATAAAACCTCCATGGCAATGTGGCTTCTTTTCATGATTTCTCTTGGGATCAAATAGCCTGTCAAAGCCAGCTGCTCTAATTAGCAGTATATTAACTGAAATACAGGGAAATACTATAATATTTCTAATAACTGTGCACTGTGGTTCTAAAAATCCACATAGGCTCATGACAGTGTTTTTTTGTTGTTTTATGTTAATATATCAGACTATAATATAAATAAAGATTTGCCAACATAATTTAATTGATCTAAAAAAAAAAATCTCCTCTATCATCAAAATATTGTTTTGAAAATTTCAGTATAGTTATTTGTGCTGCAGTATTTAATTATCATGAATTGCTATACGAGAGGGATAAAAATGAACCCCAGGGAAAACTTATGCTGCAACTATTTAACGGTAATCATACATAATGCATCACATTGACTGGCTTATAAAACACACAATAAATCACAAAAATCACAGCAAAATGGAAATATGTAAAATAAGTTGAGGTCATCACATAAACCCTTAAAATGCCAAATGTAATGTAAATTTTTAATGCTCTACTCCAGACACTACCGGTATGTTGAAAGTTATGCAACTGATTTAACATATTTCCTGTAAACATATATGTTTGTACATATTGAAAATTACATATAGCATACGTTAATCTTTTGTATAAAATAATTTCTTAATTATTTTTATAGGGCAAGTAGAGAATAAAAATGATATAGAGAAATATGGGAAGTCCTTTTCTAATATGCAATATGTAAGTGCAAGTGCAAGGTGCATACAGGTGAATACTGTTGTGTCCGGGACTTACCCTTAAGGAGCCTAACCGCCCCCGGAATCTGTATGTGCCGTGTAGTACCTCAGACTGGAAATCAAGGATGCCGGGGGACCTCCGTGGTCAAACCGAAATCGATTCGGTGGGCTGTCTGCTCCAAACCAACCGGCAAAATGTAAGAATCTCCAGCAGCGCTTCAGGCTGAACACAGGTGCACTGCGTTGTCTGTTTGTGACGTAGCAGGATCTCCGGTAGGGGGGCGGTGCTCTTGCTTCACCCGGGTTTTACAACAGAGGTGCTCCGTATGTAAGGGCTATAAGCTGATCCAACTGGTGCGATACAGGCAATCAAAGAAGAAGTATAGGATCCAGCTTTATGCAAATAAAATCCATCTTTATTGGCAAAGTTAAAACGCCAAGAGTGGCTCAGCGAACAGCATACATAGATAGTAAGCAAAAACCAGTGTGTGAGCGTGACACCTATGGCTATGATTACGGCTGAGCGCCGAAACATGTAAGCCGTGGTGTCACGCTCACACACTGGTTTTTGCTTACTATCTATGTATGCTGTTCGCTGAGCCACTCTTGGCGTTTTAACTTTGCCAATAAAGATGGATTTTATTTGCATAAAGCTGGATCCTATACTTCTTCTTTGATTGCAAGTAGAGAATATACAGTAAAAACATTACTTGATATATGTCTGTATGTATCAAATTTCTTTTAATGTTATGTTTCAGGGATTTTAACCCCTTCCTCAGACCACAAAAAACATATATGTTTTTTGTGGTCTGAGGAAGGGGTTAAAATCCCTGAAACGTTACATTAAAAGAAATTTGATTACTTTAATACCGGAGAGTGCCTTTATATTTGGATTACTTAATTGTTGTGTTTAAGTGCACACTAGAAGTAACAGTTACGTTGGGAGTGCTGGTCTGTGATTGGAATATATATATATATTACAAAAAAATATTGGAACACAAATTTGACGTTACTGTTTTCTTTGGATAGTCTTATGCATGTTTCAGGCATTCTTTATAATTATTTTACAGTCCCTGTGTTTTCCACCTCCTTGGCATTTTATTCCATGAATCCACCACCCTTTCTGTAAAAAAAAATGCTTCCTCACATTTCTCCTGAATCTGCTACCCTCTAACTTAAGATTGTGACCCCTTGTTTTGGCTAAACAATTGTTTTTACAATTAAACCAAATAAAAAAATAAAATAAAATCAAAATTTCCAGAGAATGCTGAGGCCAATAAATTTATAGTTTCGGGTTTATTCTGTATCAGCAGAGGAAAAAAAAACTATAAAAACTTAAATGGATTTTTCAAGTACCTGCACCCAAAACACATCCCATGTTTCAACAAAATTTAATTTCCCATAATATTTATATAAACTGGTAAATGTATAAATGCTGGGAAACAACACACCATACCAAATAGAAAATAGTTTTGCTCAGCAAATGTATCCTCATGTAAGAAGATTCATTTGACAATTAGTAAACACTCTATTTGCAAAAATGTTCCAGTACTGGAGGAAAACTCAGTCTGAACCTTATTTCATCCACTGTAAGTTTATTCTTCGTTCATACACTTCTGCCCTTCACTTAGTCAAGCAAACCTACTTTTCTTTTTTAATATCTACTCTTTCCTCAAACTCTAAACGACTCTTCTCCACCTTTAACTCTCTCCTATACTGACCTTCTCCACCCCACCCCACCCCCGTCTTTCTTTAGTGCTCAAGACCTGGCAGACTACTTTTTAAGCAATACACATACTATCCAAAGCAACATCCCAACACCAACATGCAATCTTTCAACAACAGGCCCAGTTACTCCCTCTGCCACTCTCTGCATCTTCCATCCAGCCACTGAGAATGAAGTTTCTTCATTACTATCTTCCTCAGGCCTCACTACCTGCCCGCTCGACCTTATCCCTTCCCATCTAATACCCTCCCTGTTTTCCACCCTCACTCCTGCTCTTACTCACATCTTCAACATAGCTCTCTCTTCCTGTCCATTCCCATCTTCTTTCAAACATGCAAAGGTTACTCCCATACTCAAAAAAACCCTCCCTTGACCATAATTCTCTTGATAGCTACTGCCCCATATCACTGCTTCCACTAACATCAAAACTGCTGGAAAAACTAGTTTACAACCGCCTAACCCACTTTCTGTCCTCCAACTCCTTGCTTGACCACCTGCAATCTAGATTCCGCCCCAAACACTCAACTGAGACTGCACTTACCAAGGTTACTAACAATCTTCTTTCTGCTAATAGTAATGGGCGGTATTCTATACTTATCTTACTTGACCTCTCAGCTGCCTTTGAAACAGTTGGCCACCCCTCCTCTTACAGACCCTTAGCTCTTTTGGCCTCTGTGACACTGCTCTTTCTTGGATTCACTCTTATCTTTCTCACAGGTCTTTTTCTGTATCATTTGCTGGTGACACCTCTTCTCCAATGCCTTTGTCTGTTGGAGTACCTCAAGGATGTGTTCTGGGTCCTCTACTCTTCTCCATTTATACTTCTTCTCTGGATAAACTTATCAAAAAATATGGCTTCAAGTATCACCTCTATGCTGATGACTCCCAGATCTACCTCTCCACCCTCTGTCCTTTCTCATGTCAGCAACTGCTTAACTAGCATTTCCTCCTGGATGGCCTCTCACCACCTAAAGATTAACATGTCCAAGACTGAGCTCCTTCTATTCCACCCCTCTAGCTCTATGTTGACTTCTGACTTTTCTATCCCTATTGACGGCATCATCATCTCCCCATCACCCCAAGTCCGCTGCCTTGGAGTTACACTTGACTCAAACCTACCCTTCTTCCCTTACATACAATTATTTTCTTCCTCCTGCCGCAACCACTATGCAATACTTCCAAGATTCATCCTTTTCTGAGCGTTAACACCAAAAAGCAAATAATCCACTCCCTTGTTATTTCCCGACTTGACTACTGCAATAAATTACTTACTGGCCTCCCTCTTTCCCATTGACTACTGCAATAACCTACTTACTGGCCTTCCTCTTTTCTACTTCTCCCCCCTTCAATCCATCCTAAATTCCTCTGCCAGGCTAATCCATCTTTCCAGTCACAGTGTACTGTATCTGCTGCACCTCTCTGCGAGTCCCTTCATTGGCTCCCCATTCACAGCAGAATTAAATTCAAAATCATCACCCTTACACACAAAGCTGTCACCAACGCCCCTCCCCTCTACCTTTCCTCTCTAATCAACAAGTATACTCCAGCCCGCTCACTAAGATCCAACAATGACCTGCTCCTTGCATCCGTGACTATCACCTCTTCCCATGCTAGACTGCAGTACTTCTGTCGTACAGCACCTACCCTCTGGAACACTCTCCCTCATCCTGTCAGGCTTCCCCCTAATCTTTCTTTGTTTAAATGCTACCAGAAGACTTTTTTGTTCAGAGAAGCCCACCACCCAACTCAGCAATAAATTAATTCCACTTACCTGATATTTCCCTCATCTAACTATGTATTAACTTATTTCTCACTCTTGCAGTCCTCACCTCCTGTTTCTCAACCTCCTACCCTTCTAGATTGCAAGTTCCCACGGGAATAGGCCCCTCAATTCCTCCTGTATGTGTTCGTCAAATTTTGTCCTGTGTCTTACAAGTTTTATATCATTGTTTTATTGAAATTAATTGTACCCATGGACAGTGCTGGGGAATATGTTGGCACTTCATAAATATGTACACTAAAAATAAAGTAGCTTTTTCTTGTTCCTTTATTTTGTCCCTCACTCTCTAAACGCAGTTCTAAAATACTTTTGGGGTCTTGGTTAAATCAAGTGAACAGAGTTTCTGTGTGCCTCCTTTTTGGCTTCTGATTATGACCAATTGTAAGAGGAAGTCAAAAAGGTTACCTCTCCAGCTGTGTATTATTGTATACTAACAGAAAGATTATGCCTAAAATGGCAACAATTAAGATTGTCTTCAAATTTTGTGCTGTGGCTTAGTGGCATTCTGTCTTGCTCCCAAATAGTCTTCCCCTGTTTTATTTTTGTCTCCCTGGTGGTGTGGGGTATATTGTGCCTTCATTCATCTTTGGCATGGGAAGACATGAAATGCTACCCTCTGATGACAAATGCTTTCCTGTGTCAGATGGAGGAACATGTGGCATTATGAGTAATAGTGTTCAGGGTACTGGCTTTAACCAACGCAGTTATTTGCTATGAGGATGACAGTATTTAATCAAAAACTGATTACATCCCTACTTTCCTTTTCCAGAAGAGGGAAATTGTGCAATTCCTACTAGACACCGGAGAGCCTTGTAGAGATACAATGAGGGTTGGTAGATATAAGACTTGCAAAAGGAGTAACTATTACCTGGGGGGGGGGGGGGTTGTGTTTTGTTTTTCAGTTGAAAGTGTTAATCATTCTCTGTATACTGCTAAATTGGAATTATTACTGTTCTCTATGTGTCTCAGAATGGGTTCATAGTGCTCAGTATGCAGCTGACATGGGGTACCTACTGCTATGTATGTAAATAACAATTATTTTGTGCTTCTCTTCCATTGGTTAACGTTGTTTTGTTTAATGGGTTGCTGCTCTGTGTGTGATATGCAATTGAAAAGGGGTTAAATTTCTCTGTATGTATCTGGGAAGAGTTAAAGGGACAGTCTAGTCAAAATTAAACTTTCATGAATCCAATATGCGTCATAAGGTGTGAGTGCAGCGAGTGCACTATACATGGGTATGTGTCTGACATACTTGCTACTTGAAACCTAGCAGAACTGGCTTGGCTATCTGACTGCGAGTTTGACCCTGCTACCCACTGACCTTTTACTGGTGTCCCTAAAGTAACTGAGCCCACTGCCCTAGCCCCCGTTTACATCCGCTATTTTCCTAATGTACCTAAATAACTTGCGCTGGCTCTTATCTTTTTACCCAGTTGAACTGTCTGAATCCCCCTTGAATAACTATTATCATCCCTAATGTGTGGTGCAGGCAATGACTCACCAGGGTCTGTTGAAGCTGCCGCTGCTGAAGCCTGCACCTGAGTTGGGTTGAAGTATCCCCAATGGATGCTGCTGCTGATGACGCCATAGGTACCTGTGAAACAAATTTGCAAGTGGGGGTATCACTGGAATCAGAGATGTGGCCCTTAACACCATGATTCTGTCCCCCCTGACCACTAACACCCTGATTATTATTTGCCCCCCTTGCTAGCAACCTTTTTCTCAGGCTTGCCAAAATATTCATATATCCTCCTTTCCCACCTTTGCCTGTACCTGAAGGGGTTAACTCTAACGGTTTTGGGCCCTTTTTTGATGCAGGCCTCCTTGCGCCTCTAATATTACCCATGCTAGCCTTATTTACTCTCTTTGGGCCTTGCTTCTCTTTTCTACAGCTACCCTGCAGGCCCACCAGAAACACAGGCCCTCAAGCTCCATCCGGAGCTTGATAAATGGGCCCCTTAGTCTACAGCTAGTAAATACTACAAATCTATTGTCGATGAATAGCACAGTGTGAGTAGGTCTTTTTATGTGCATTGTGAGGCTGCAGCTACTATTGGTTACATTTTTACCAAGCAGAATGTAATTGTTTAACTCAGGGGTGAGCAAGACGGTGATCGCGGTCTACCAGTGGGCCGCAAGTGAATTTTGAGGTGACCGCCTGTAAGTTTTCAATAGTCTGCATAATAAGAGAAAGATTTCTCACACATCTACGGCGGCGAGGCTCTTCACTCATAATCTAGAATCCTAGATAGAATCTAGATTCTGAGTGTAGAGCTTCACCACCGTAGGTGTGTGAGAAATCTTTCCCTTATGCAGAATTTTGAAATCGCCTATGACTTTGAGTCTATGACGATGGTATGGGCACCGTACTTCAGCATGCGTGACACGGCTGTAGCTGAACTTGCTGTCCCAGCTTTGGTTACAGGACCTGCCCCCTAATCAACCTGACATGGTGTCCAGCCAAAAAAAGTACTTTGTAGAATAAGTTTAGAGCCGTCTTAATTGTGAGACTACTTATCATATGCAGGCACAGTACACAGATAAGGTTGCTTGATGGTCCCAGCGTGACGTAAAGAGAGAGCTCTCGCAGTAAGTAAAGACAGAGCGCGGCTGTATTTGTTAAAGAGCGTGGCTGATTTTTAAAGCTGTATTATTTGTGGCAAAAATACAATTTGCAGCCAGCAGGTCCTATTTGTAGCAAAAATACAATTTGCAGTCAGCAGGTCCTATTTGTAGCAAAAATAAAATTTGCAGCCAGCAGGTCCTATTTGTAGCAAAAATACAGTGTGTGCTGGACTATTTGTTGTGGTTTTTTAATAAATACATTATTGTAATTATTATTATCAAGACTGGTGTTTTTTTTTAGTTAGGTGACCACGTCACTTGGAATAAAACTAGAGGTAGCCCTTGCCTTACAAAAGTGTGCCCACCCCTGGTTTAACTCATGCAAATCATCATGAAAGAGAATGTGGTAGTTGCACCAGGAATTAAAAGAAATTTAAACTCATATTTTTTCTATTATCCATCTTAGTGATGGTCAACTAGCGGCCTTAGGGCCAAATAGGGCCAATCTGCAATAGCTTTTGTGGCCCCTTGGAAAAAACAGAACTAAGAATGTGTGCCATAGTTTTTGTGGCCACAGAACAATGCAGGTTTAGTGTGTGTTTGGGGACGTCTGGTGGATGAGCACAACTGCAAAGAGCCCTCTTGAACAGTAAACAACAGACAGAGCGTAAGCTGCAAGCCTGCAACTCTGGCCATTTTTAAGAAATATTATTTGTTTGTTTAGAAGCCATAAATTTATATGTAGCCCTTAGATATTGATCTGATGCCCCCATGTAGTAGGGAGTTAACCCTCACTGATCCATATTATTAAAGCATTAAAAAGATACTAAAACTGAATTTTTGTTGAAAATACTGCTTTTAGCGACCATTCCCACAACTCTATTGGCAGGCAGGGTCAAGTCTCTGCAAATAAAAAAAAATACTTTTTCAAACACTTTATTTAAGATTTAACAAAGCAGAGATTGACTTAAGCATCCATTAAACTGTGTGTTGTGTTCTCACATAATGCAATACCCTTCTTGATCCATTATTGTTATTGCATAGTCTTAAATTTTGTATTTATCCCAAAGCGCTTCAGTTTGTGCAAAATGATGCTTATTTTTTCAGTCCCTATGGTTTCTTCATTGCACAGCTCATATTTATTCTCTTTTTAAATACACAAAATTGTGTTCTGACTTTTCCATCATTTGTAATATTATGCACAGTAAACATTTTTATTTTTTTACCATCAAAATTGCCTAAAAAAAATAAAGATTGTTCCTCTGTAGTAAAAAATATTCATTCTGAATCCTCTGGGTATTCTGGGCTATTGTGGTATTAAAATAAAGAAATGCTGTGGAGAAGTGGATTTTTTTTTTTTAATCAGAGAAGGGATCATGAAATATAATACAGTTATAATGATATACATGAATCATTAATCTTCAATTGTATAAAAGAAAGGATCACCTTAACGATAAATAATGAGATTTTCCCACAGTATGTGCTGCAACATACTATGTTCTTCCCTGGTGCATATATATTTTAACATTATTATTTCTGTGTAAAACAATAGTTAGATAGGTTATGTTTACTTTGAAAAATTTAGTTGTGTTCCATATACTGGATAAATGTTTAACTTGCAATTAGCGCTGCGGAATCTGTTGGCGCTCTACAAATAACTAATAATAATAATAATAATTGGTGTACCACAGTTCATTTTCATGAGGGATTTAAAACAGTTGTTTATAAAAAATAATAATAAAAAATGCTGTTATTGATTAACTTATGGTACATTATCTAAAAGAAATTTTAAATTCAATAATTTTTCTTTTAATTTATGCTTTTTTTTTGCTTGAAAACAAAATGAGGCAGTAAATTCATATAAATAAATAATCACAGTAGGGTAAATAAACAGAAATAAAACGTCCTCATACTTGTCCTTGCTTGTACATATTTTTTGAGTTTGAGCCTGTACATCACTAATTAAAAAAAATCACTGAGATTAGAATAGATTAATCATCCTCAATAGAAAGAATTGCAATATATAATGCCAGTAGGAAAACATGTACTGGTTTAAAGGAACAGTAAAGTCAGGATTAAATGTTCATGATTCATATAGAGCATTCATTTTGAAACAAGTTTCCAATTTACTTCTGTTAACAAATTTGCTTCTTTCTCTTTGTATCTTTTGTTGAAGTGCAGTGATGATTTACTGGGAGATAGCTGAATACATTGGGCGAGCTAATGACAAGAGGTATATATGTACAGCTACCAATCATAAAACAGCGTCCAGTAGTTCATAGTTGCTCCTTTATCTATCTAGATATGCTTTCCTCCAAAGAATATCAAGATAACAGAGCATATTTAATAATAGAAATGCATTGTAAATCTGTTTAAAGTGGCATATTCTGTCTGAATCATAAAAGTTTAATTTTGACTTTGCTGTCCCTTTAAGGAAGTTGGATCCCAATGGTAGGTAGGGAAAGTTCTCTAGTTGAAGAGGAGGCCAAGAAATTGATGAAAGTCGCAGTCGAAGGCTGGAAGACAGACACCAAAAGCAAAGGGAGTGAGGAGCCATCAAAAGCCTAAATATTAGAAAATATGGTTCCAAAAGGATTATAAAAGTTAGTAGTCAGCAAATACATAGCCAAAGGTTTGTGCCAGGAGGGAGTTCAATTTGATAACAAGTTAAAAGACAAATTAGGAGGCCAAATAAAAGGGCAAGTGTCAGTGACAGATAATCACCAGTCCAGGAATGAGGTAGCAGAGAAGAAGTCAGAAAGGCAGACAAGTGACAAGCCAGGAAATCAAGATCCAGGATTACAGGATGCAAATATGCCAGGGTCAGATAAACTAGCAACCAAGCTACCAGAATAGAATGTTAACCTGAGTTTAATAGATTTTCCTAATGAGCAGCAGACAACACACCTGGCATTGGTTGTTGGATTACAGTGAACACTCCCATCTGAAAGTGCTGAGCAACATGACACTATGGCCAAGAACCCGGTAGTGAGCCAGCAGGTATGTATGCCTCCCAATGACCTGATAAAATAATTTAACCTATTAAATCCAAGGAATAGAATTTGAAAAGGAGTGGTTACTTAATCTGTGTAGGTATCTGCAAAATAAAGCCAGCACATAAGGGAGACTGCTAATTTGTAAGAGTGCAGTCTATTTCAAATCATATGATCTAGATATCACTATATAACTGTCACTATGCCTCTAGTCTCTAATGGCTGCAAGATAATTTGTAAGTTTATCAAACCAGGGAACAAGTCTATTCCAGCTGGAAAGTGTATCCATAAATAACAACCCCCCTTAGACTTAATGGGGAATTGTGTAGGAAATCTTCTGATATGCTTTCTAATTGGAATAGATCTACATCCATAAATGTCTTGATACATTTATTTTAATTTATGGGTCAGGAAGAATATCTGTTTTCAAGGCAGACACAATTACTCATATATATGAAGAATAAACAAAAAAAAAATGAACATCACAGACATAAACACACACTCCAGTGGTGCATATTCTGAAAAAAACAAAAAAAATCCTTATTGTATAGAACAAAACACACTGTGTTATTGCTCAAAAATATTTCAATTTAATAAAAGGCCGGTGCATACTAGAATTTAAGATTTAAACAACTTTACAAAAAGAGATTGGGGTATCCAAATAAGGAGCCCTCAAAAGTCTAGTAACAAGCACACAACCTAAAAATAAAAAGGAAAGACATTGGGCAGCTTTGCATCGAAAAATTATTTGATCACAAATAATATTACTTACAAAAACTCCTAAAAAATACTAAAATCCCTAATGGGCCCCACACTAAGCGATAGTAGCCAATGTCAGGTGCATCACTAATGAGTTCTTAAAAGTTCAGGTCATACTTCCCAAAGGATAATTGATAACAAAAGTATTTTTTCAGTGGCCACACATCAGCATCACTGCATAATCGCAGACCTCAAGGAAGTGCTGATCGTAGCTTGTAGTTCTGTGGTTTTGTATTCTCATATTCACATATCCCCTTGCTTGACCTTTCAGATATTTACTGATACCCTGAATTGCATAAGCTTAACTGAGGTCAGACATGTGGGGGGTCCCCACTGGGAGGTGCTGCACATCAACGTGTCCTGCTGTGCATTTCCCCCCTCTGTAATGTTTCCATGTAAAGCCACCTAGGTCCTTTCCTTTTTACCTGTAGGTTGAGTGCTTGTTACTAGACTTTTGGGGGCTCCTTATTGGGATAACTGACTCATTTTGAAAATTTTTCAATTATGTTTATTGTATATTGTGGCCTGTAAGCAGTGGCTTCACTAGGGGGTGCGGGGGTTGCAGACCGCACCTGGGTGACACCCATAGGGGGGTGACACCATTAGACAGGCAGGGACATACTCAGGGCCGCCATGCAGCAGTATTTAACTTTTTGGCTTTTGTGCAATAGAATGCGCTGTGCACGGCAAATGCCTAACCCCCCCCACCCCACATGCTCCACACTGGTCATGTTCCTCAACTTTTCTTAGTTACACAGCACCACCAGGAGGAATGTGACCATAGATAAAGAGGGAGCAGCATGAAGACGTTTAGCCAGCAGCGCTGGACAGAGAGAAGAGCACAAGACACACACTTGTCACAACACAGGGCAGCACATTTGAAGACAGCCAGGGGCTCATGAGGTCATGAACTCTTTTATTTCACTTAACTCTCATGAGATTTCATTGTAAACTTCCTTACACTGAATAGGAAAATAAGATGAGTGTGCACAAATGCTCGCTCCTTCCGCTGTCCCGGGACAGACATACTGATTTGCTGCTTAGAAGTCCTTTACAATGAGATGTGGCTACTGGGGAACTTTTGAGGTAAAATATATTTCTTTTTTACATAGAGATGTTCAGGTGATATTTTCTAGTCAGCTTTTTACAGCTATGCTGCATCACTTTCAAGTGTTTTTAACATTTGGGTGTTATGGTCCTTTAAGAAACAAGCAACATTGTACCAGGTAAGGGGGTCTGTTTATTGTTATTGCTTCTAGCCTCCAGCTCACATGCTTTTTTTTTAACCTCTTTGCTCCTGGAGGTTATGGGCTGTCAAAAACATTTTGATATATATAAAAATGTCCTGTATGCAGCAAATACAAATACAAAGGCAGATAAAATTGTTAGTTCTTTTGAATTTGTGATTATTTTTGTGTGTGTGTGTGCTTGTGTATGTTTGTAACTCTGCGTATGTGTTTAACTCTCAGTGTGTGTATGTGTGTAACTGTGTGTATGTGTGTAACTATGTGTGTGTGTGCCTTTGTATGTGTATACCTGTGTGTGTGTAACTCTGTGTGTGCCTGTGTATGTGTGTGCTTCTGTGTGTGTATTTGTGTGCCGGTGTATGTGTATAAATGTGTTTGTGTATAACTCTCTGTGTGTATATTTGTGTATGTCTATACCTCTGTGTGTGTGTCTGTATATGTGTGTAACGTTGTTTGTGTATGTGTGTAACTCAGAGCATATGTTTGTGTATGTGTATAACTCTGTATGTGTATAACTCTGTGTGTGTATATTTGTGTATGTCTATAACTCTGTGTGTGTCTGTATATGTGTGTAACGTTGTTTGTGTATGTGTGTAACTCAGAGCATATGTTTGTGTGTGTGTGTACATTTGTGTATGTGTGTAACTCTGCGGCCACGTGACACTATCCACCACAGAACTCCCTTACTGTACAAACTTTTTGGAGCTAAGGTATCTGTCAAATGATTGTATACCTGCACTCTGGATGCAAGATTGCTGGTTATATCTGTACCCTATGTATTCATAAATAGGGACATCTATCTGCATGTGGCATTACTTTCTAAAAGGTATCACTGGTTATATAAACTTCAGAAATGCAGTAAAAAAAAAAGTAATGTTACACTCAAACCAAAAACTATAGCTTAAAAAGGCCTAAAACCTTGGGTGGGGGTAGGGGCAGCGGAATTTATAGTGCCTAGGGCAGTACAAAACCTAAAAAAAATTGGGTTCAGTGTTCCTTATAAGAACATTTTTGTGTTTTATATCCCTTTTGGTCAGAGATATAGACTTCAGCATCCATGAAGCACAATTTCCAGGAATAAATTAGGAGAAAAATAAGCAATATTTAACACATTGCATTTTTTTACTATTACTGAAGTAAACATTTTATTTTATTTTATTCTTAATGGTCCTTTATAGTGTCCTTGATTTTATAGCCTTAGAAAATCAAGCAATATTTACAGAGATATTTTATGTCATTGTAGCTGTATTTTGATTTTATATGCATATGCACTGAATTAAAAACAATAGTGGCATTGGTACACAAGATAAATAAGTAAACTTAAAAGTTATTTTTTTTCAAACTAATACATTTTATTTTTATGAGGGGTTAAAGGGACATTAAACACTCCAAGATATTATTATAAAATGCTAAATTGCATGTAGTTAAACAACTTTGCAATATATTTTCATTATTTATTTTGTTGCTTTTTTGTGTAATTTCCTTCTGAATATTATGAGCTTCCCAAATTCCTGTTAAAAGTGGAAGTGCATACACAGCTGTAATCCATACAGTTATTGGTTGAACACTCTAGTAAGCCATTTATAACTGCCTGTGATTGGCCTTAGCTGAAAAAGAAATCTAAGTTACAATATGGTGGTGACCACTGCTTTATGGACATTAAAATGTTACCCTTATTTTTTTCAATATTTAAACAACTAATATAATTTTAAAAATGCATACATAATATTATTCTCAGGCTAATCTTTGCTCTGAATACATCATTCCATCAATAATTTATTTAGTGTTTAATATCCCTTTAATGATGAGGCTTGCCTCTAACAAACAAGTAAGCGATGCACAAATGAAAACTTTTGTTTATTAGCAGCTAAAGTAAAACTGTAAAACCGTGGAAATAGGCTTACGTGACTGGTAAACATAAAATGACTTATTATGCTAAACACTTCACTGCAAAAGCTGTCATTCTAATATGCATTGAACTATATAGTTTCTATGTATGTTTAGAATGGAAGGTAAAAAAACTCCCTAATTTCCTGGCATTCCAACTTACATGGATTTAAGATAAATTATTTGCTTTGTATATTGAAAGTCTGTCCGTTTGGTTTAGTTTTTATTATTATTGTTTCCAATAAATTTTCTTATTCTACAAAATATGGAACTACCATAGATAATATAAGAGCATGCTTATTCAGCTTTTTTATTAAATGTTTTTTGTAAATGTTTTATAAATTATAACACAAAAAAATAAAAAGGGTTTTTAAAAAAAATGGAAGCATAGACCATCAAAATAAAACAAACTCCCCCACCCCTGGGAACTTTACGGGACATCATGAACATCATCAATAAAGGGATATTAAACCCACATTTCTTTCATGTAATTGGCAAGAGTCCATGAGCTAGTGTTGTATGGGATATACAATCCTACCAGGAGGGGCAAAGTTTCCCAAATCTCAAAATGCCTACAAATACACCCCTCACCACACCCACAATTCAGTTTTACAAACTTTGCCTCCTATGGAGGTGGTGAAGTAAGTTTGTGCTTGATTTCTATGATTTCTTCTATGATAAGCGCATCTAAGCATCCTGAAGCCCAACTCCTCTCAGAGTACAGTGTTTGGCAGAGGGATGTGAAGAGAGTATCGCCTATTGATGTTATCGGTCGTAGGGATTCATCTCCTACTTCCCTTTTCAGATCGACGATATACTCTTATACCATTACCTCTGCTTATAATTTTTTTAGTACTGGTTTGGCTATCTGCTATATGTGGATGGGTGTCTTTCGATAAGTATGTATTCATTATTTAAGGCACTCTCAGCTATGGTTGGCGCTTTATTTATTTATATAAAGTACTAAATATATGTATTTACTTATATTTGCCATGAGTCAGGTCTATGTGTATTTCCCTTTGCAGTCTGGCAGTTTCATTATGGGAATCATGTTTTATGAAGTTTGTCTTACCTGGGGTATAGTCTTTTTTCAATTTTGACTTGTTTTTTCTTTCAAAACTTGCAGGCAAATAAGGCTCGCGAGGGTGCAAAATGCTGTTATTTATTGCGTCATTCTTGGTGCGAGAATTTTTTGCCGCGAATGTGCATCTATAATGACGCAAGTTCGTAATTTTCTGCGTCTTAGTTGACGCCAGGTTGTTTGGCGCGAAATTGTGTTTGGTACGACGCGAGTTGCGTCATTTCTGGAAGTTTGTTGCGAAAAAAATATTTTTTCAACTTCCTTTTGCGTTGTGCGTCATACTTGGCGCCAAAAAATGTATTTTTATTTTATTTAACTTCCTATATGCTCCTTGCCTTCTTTATGCTCAAAGGGCTATGCTATTTGCTTTTTTGCCAATTTTAGCATTTGCATTTTTTCCCATTCCTGAAACTGCTATATGTGGAAATAAGATATTTTTGTTTAAATGTTATTTTTTCTTTTACATTTTAAAAGATGTCTCAATCTGATCCTGTCTCAGAAGCTGCTGCCTGAACACAGTTCTACCAAAGCTAAGTGTATCTGTTGTAAGCTAGTAGAAATTATATCTCCAGCTGTAGTATGTAACAGTTGTCATGATAAGCTTTTGCATGCAGAAAAGGTTTCTATTAGTGCTAGTACAGTATCTGTTGTTCTCTCAACATCTAAAGTACATGATATCCCTGTTGATATGATAAATTATATTGCTGATGCGATACAGAAGGCTATGTCTGCTATTCCGCCATTAAATAAACGTAAAAGGACTTTTAAAACTTCTCATACTACTGATGAAATTTGTATTGATCGACAACATACTGATATATCCACTTCTGATGAGGATCTCTCTGACTCAGAAGATCCTACTTCAGATTTTGACACTGACAAATCATCTTATCTTTTTAAGATTGAGTATATTTGTTCTTTGTTAAAAGAAGTGTTGATAACTTTAGATATTGAGGTGTCTGGTCCTCTTGATTATAAATCCAGTAAACACTTACATTCTGTCTATAAACGTCCTGTGTCTACTCCTGAGGTTTTTCCTGTTCCTGATGCTATTTCTGATGTGATTGCTAAGGAATGGTCTAAGCTTGGTACTTCTTTTGTTCCTTCTTCAAGGTTTAAAAAGTTGTATCCTTTGCCAGTGGCTAAATTTGGGTTTTGGGAAAAAGTCCCTAAAGTTGATGGGGCTATTTCTTCTCTTGCTAAGCATATTACTATTCCTACGGAAGATAGTACTTCTTTGAAGGATCCTTTAGATAGGAAAATTGAATCTTATCTAAGGAAAGCTTATTTACATTCTGGCTATATTCTCAGACCTGCCATTTCTATGGCTGATGTTGTGGCTGCATCAACTTTTTGGTTGGATAGCTTAGCACAACGTGAAAAAGATTCTGATTTGCATAGTATTGTTCGTTTGCTTCAACATGCTAATCATTTTATCTGTGATGCTGGTCTAAGGGTTAATCTAAAGCTTCTAATCGGTTTCATTCCTTTCGTCAGAATAGAGAACAGAAAGCCACTCCTTCCCCTAAGGACTCTGGCTCCAATTGGAAGCCATCTTCGAGTTTGAATAAATCCAAGCCTTATAAGAAACCAAAGCCAGACCCCAAAACTGCATGATGGTGCGGCCCTCAATCCAGTTTTACTGTTGGGGGGCAGATTTAAATTATTTCAAGATGTTTGGGCAGGTTCTGTTCAGAATCATTGGATTCAGAATATTGTCTCTCAGGGGTATTGAATAGGTATCAAAATAAGACCTCCTGTGGGGAAAAAAAAATTCTCTCACGTTCAAACAAATCTCATGAAAGCTCAGGCCTTTCTGAAATGTGTTTCAGATATGGAGCTTTCAGGGGTAATTGTACCAGTTCCACTTCTGGAACAGGGTCTGGGTTTTTATTCAAATCTAATCATTATCTCGAAGAAGGAAAATTAATTCAGACCAGTTCTGGATCTAAAGTTTTTGAATCAATTTGTAAGGGTCCCAATTTTCAAGATGGTGACTATAAGGACTATTCTGCATTTTGTTCAGCAAGGTCATTACATGTCCTTAATAAACTTACAGGATGCATATCTTCACATTCCGATTCATCCAGACCACTATCGGTTTCTGAGATTCTCTTTTCTATACAAGAATTACCAATTTGTTGCTCTTCCATTTGGCCTAGCGACAGCTCCAAGAATCTTTTCGAAGGTTCTCTGTGCCCTTCTATGTGGAATCAGAGAGCAGGTATTGTGGTATTTCCTTATTTGGACGATATCTTGGTACTGGCTCAATCTTTTCATTTAGCAGAATCTCACACAAATTAACTTGTGTTAAAAGATATGGTTGGAGGATCAATTTACCAAAGAGTTTCTTGATTCCTCAGACAAAGGTCACCTTTTTAGGTTTTGAGATAGATTCAGTGTCCATGAGTCTGTCTTTAACAGACAAGAGACGTTTGAAGTTAGTTTCAACCTGTCTAAACATTCAGTCTCGATCATTCTCTTCAATGGCTATGTGCATGGAAGTTTTAGGTCTCATGACTGCAGCATCGGACGCAATCCACTTTGCTTGTTTTCATATGAGACCTCTGCAGCTTTGCATGCTGAATCAATGGTGAAGGGATTATACTCGGATATCACAATTGATATTCTTAAATCCCAACACTCAACTCTCTCTGACTTGGTGGTTAGACCATCATTGGATTATTCAAGGGGCCTCTTTTGTTCGTCTTTCCTAGACTGTGATTTCAACAGATGCAAGTCTCACAGGTTGGGGAGCTGTTTGGGGGTCTCTGACCGCACAAGGAGTTTGGAATCCTCAAGGGAAGAGGTTACTAATCAATATTTAAGAATTCCGTGCTATTTTCAGGGCTCTTTAGGCTTGGCCTCTATTAAAGAGAGAATCATTCATTAGTTTTCAGACAGACAATATCACAACTGTGGCATATGTCAATCATCAGGGACTCGCAGTCCTTTAGCGATAAAAGAAGGATCTTGGATACTTTCTTGGGTGGAATCCAACACCTGTCTAATTTGTGCGATACATATCCCAGGTGTAGACAATTGGGAAGCGGATTATCTCAGCCATCAGTCTTTACATCCAGGGGAGTGGTCTCTCCATCCAGATGTATTTTGTCAGATTGTACAGATGTGGAGTCTTCCCGAAATAGATCTGATGGCTTCCCATCTTAACAAGAAGCTTCCCAGGTACCTTTCCAGGTCCAGGGATCCTCAGACAGGGATGGTGAATGCGTTAGGAGTTCCTTGGTTTTACCAACCTGCTTATATTTTTCCGCCTCTAGTTCTTCTTCCAAGGGTGATCTCCAAGATCATAATGGAACAATCGCATGTGTTTCTGATAACACCAGAATGGCCTTACAGGTTTTGGTATGCGGATCTTGTCCGTATGTCCAGTTGCCAAACTTGGCCACTTCCTTTAAGGCCAGACCTTCTGTCTCAAGGGACATTTTTAAATCAGGATCTCAAATCACTAAATTTGAAGGTATGGAAATTGAACGCTTATTGTTTAGTCATAGAGGTTTCTCTGACTTAGTAATTAATACTATGCTACAGGCTCATAAGTCTGTTTCTTGGAAGATTTATTATCAGGTTTGGAAAATCTATATATCAAGGTGTTTTTCTCATAAATTCTCTTGGCATTCTTTTAGAATTCCTAGAATTTTACATTTTCTTCGGGATGGTTTGGATAAAGCTTTGACTGCAAGTACTTTGAAGGGACAAATCTCTGCTATTTCTGTTTTATTTCATAGAAAGATTGCTAAACTTCCTGATATTCACTGTTTTGTTCAGGCTTTGGTTCGTATCAAGCCTAATATTAAATCAATCTCTCCTCCTTTGTGTCTCAATTTGGTTTTGAAGGCTTTGCAGGTTCCTCCTTTTGAGCCTATGCATTCTTTGGATATTAAACTACTTTCTTGGAAAGTGTTGTTCCTTTTGGCTATTTCTTCTGCTAGGAGAGTTTCTGAATTGTCTGCTCTCTCTTGTGAGTCTCATTTTCTGATTTTCCATCAGGATACATCTGTTTTCTGGACTTCATTCCTAAGTAGACATGTGCGTTTCGATTCATTCTGAATCGAAATTCAGCCGAATTTGTTAAATTCGGAGATTCAGATCGATTAGAATTTCCGAATTACGGTAGTACCGAATCTACTGAATATATCCGAATTAGTTCTTATTTATTCGTTACATTCGGATGGCCATGGATTACACTAGTATTGTACAGTATATTAGGTTATATCACTCTGCTATGGGTTACACCTAATATACAGTACATAATACTAGTCTAATACAAAGCACATCCCACCTAACAAATACCAAAATTCCGAATTTCCGAATCGAACCGAACCGAATCCAGCTGAATTTATTCGAATCCGAATGAATCTGAAACGAATCCGAAACAAGTTCATTCAAATTTTTCCAAATTCAAATTGATCCGAACCGAGATTCGAAATCATTATAATCGATCCGAACCAAAACAAATTTTTTCGGCCATTCACAAGTCTATTCCTAAGGTTGTGAATTTTTAACAACATTAGTAGGGAAATTGGTGTTCCTTCTTTGTGTCCTAATCCTAAGAATGCTCTTGAAAGATCTTTTCATTCTTTCGATGTTGTAAGAAATTTGAAATACTATATCGAAGCTACTAAATATTTCAGAAAGACTTCTAGTCTATTTGTTGTTTTTTCTGGTTCCAGGAAATGTCAGAAAGCCTCTGCCATTTCTTTGGCATCTTGGTTAAAGCTTTTGATTCACAAGGCTTATTTGGAGGTGGGACAGTCTCTGCCTCAGAGAATTACAGCTCATTCTACTAGATCAGTCGCCACTTCTTGGGCTTTTAAGAATGAAGCTTAAGTTGATCAGATTTGCAAAGCAGCAGCTTCATCTTCTTTGCATACATTTAATAAATTGTACCATTTTGATGTATTTTCTTCTTCAGAAACAGTCTTTGGTAGAAAAGTTCTTCAGGCAGCTGTGTCAGTTTGATTCTTCTGCTTATAATTTAAGTTTTTAAGAAAGACATTTTTTGTTTGGATTTAATTTTCTCAGCGGAAATAGCTCTTACGTGATAAATTAATTTCTTTCATATTGGCAAGAGTCCATGAGGCCCACCCTTTTTATGGTGGTTATGATTTTTTGTATAAAAGCACAATTATATTTCCAGTTCCTCTTTTTGTATGCTTCTTTACTCCTTATTTTTATCACCTCACTTCTTGGGTATTCGTTAAACTGAATTGTGGGTGTGGTGAGGGGTGTATTTATAGGCATTTTGAGGTTTGGGAAACTTTTCCCCTCCTGGTAGGATTGTATATCCCATACATCACTAGCTCATGGACACTTGTCAATATGAAAGAAATTAATTTATCAGGTAAGTTCTTACATAAATTATGTTATTTTCTATCATGATTCAGATAGAGCAGGGGTCAGAAACCTTGGGCCCCCTAGGAATTTTGGAACTCAGGATCATAGGAAATGTAGTACCAAAGAATCTGGGGGCCCAAGGTTGCTGAACCCTGAGATAGAGCATGCAATTTTAAGCAATTTTATATTTTACTCCTATTATCAAATTTTCCTGGTATCTTTATTTGATAAAACATTTGGGTTTTATATCCCTTTAATTACACAGTCTATTACATAGTCTATGACAACACTGATGCTATTTATATTGTCAAAGTAATCCTCAATTACATAACAGATAATCACTTATATCATTAAAAGGGTGCTGAATCCCTTTGTTACATACAATAGTGTATTAGCTCTCTTTGCTGACTACCTATTTAGAATAGTGTATTATGAGACACATTTTAGTGTATATTATTTGTTTTGTACATTAGCATATACATTGTATTGTGTGTAGTTTTGCCAGCGATTACTTTATTTGTGTCATACAACATCTAAAATCTAAGAGCTTTGTACACTACCAGTTTAATAGTTTAGGGCTAATCATCAGCTAAAAACAACACCACAGATGGAAACTTGGCTTGAGTTATAAATATGTGATATTTAATTTGTATTTATTTTCTACATAAATTTATATAAATAAATACATTTTTACATGCTGCTGGGAACTAACTATTGGCTAGATTACGAGTTTTGCGTTATGAGCGGCTCGGTGCTAACTTGCAAGTTATTGTCACCGCTCACCTTCCTATAGTGCTGCTATTACAGGTTTGCAAAAACCTGGCGTTAGCAGGCAATATGTCACCGTTGAGCAAAATTGAACTCCATACCGCACCCAAATACCAGCGATGCTGTGAGCTGGTTTTACGTGCTTGTGCACGATTTCCCCATAGAATCAATGAGGAGAGCAATACACCTGCAATAAAGGAGCGTAAAGCTCTGTAACGCAGCCCCATTGATTCATATGGGGAAAGAAAATGTATGTTTACACCTAACACCCTAACATAAACCCCGAGTTTAAACACCCCTAATCTGCCGGCCCTGACATCGCCGACACCTACATTACAATTATTAATCCCTAATCTGCCGCCCCTGACATCGCCGCCACCTACCTACACTTATTAACCCCTAATCTGCCGCCCCTAACATCGCCGCCACCTACATTACACTTATTAACCCCTAATCTGCCGCCTCAATGTCATTGCTACCTACCTACACTTATTAACCCCTAATCTGCCACCCCCAACATTGCCGCCACTATACTAAAGTTAACCCCTAAACCTAACCCTAAGTCTAACCCTAACCCTAAAACCCACTAACTTTAATATAATTAAAATAAATCTAAATAAAAATTACTATCATTAACTTAATAATACCTATTTAAAACTAAATACTTACCTGTAAAATAAACCCTAAGATAGCTACAATGTAACTATTAGTTATATTGTAGCTATATTAGGGTTTATTTTACAGCATCCTCTTCTGTTGATGGATCTTCAAGAACGAATTCTCCTTTAAATGATGTCATCCAAGATGGCGTCCCTTGAATTCCAATTGGCTGATAGAAGTCTATCAGCAATCGGAATTAAAGGTGAAAAAATGCAATCAGCCAATAGGATTGAGCTTCAATACTATTGGCTGATCCAATCAGCCAATAGGATTGAACTTGCATTCTATTGGCTGCTCCAATCAGCCAATAGAATGCAAACTCAATCCCATCTTTGATGACGTCATTTAAAGGAGAATTCATTCTTGAAGATCCATCGACAGAAGAGGATGCTCTGTGCGGATGTCTTGAAGATGGAGCCACTCCGCGTTGGACGGATGAAGATAGAAGATGCTGTCTGGATGAAGACTTCTGCCCGTCCGGAGGACCACTTTTTGTCGCTTGGATGAAGACTTCTCCCGGCTTCATTGAGGACTTCTTGCCGCTTGGATGAAGACTTCTCCTGGCTTCGTTGAGGATGGATGTCCATCTTCAAAAACTGTAAGTGGATCTTCGGGGGTTAGTGTTAGTTTTTTTAAGGTTTTATTGGGTGGGTTATATTTTTAGATTAGGGTTTGGGCAAGGAAAAAGAGCTAAATGCCTTTTTAAGGGCAATGCCCATCCAAATGCCCTTTTCAGGGCAATGGGGAGCTTAGGTTTTTTAGATAGGATTTTATTTGGAGGGGTTGGTTGTGTGGGTGGTGGGTTTTACTGTTGGGCGTTGTTTGTATTATTTTTTTACAGGTAAAAGAGCTGATTTCTTTGGGACAATGCCCCGCAAAAGGCCCTTTTAAGGGCTATTGGCAGTTTAGTGTAGGCTAGGGTTTTTTTTATTTTGGGGGGGCTTTTGTATTTTGATAGGGCTATTAGATTAGGTGTAATTAGTTTAAATATTTGATAATTAATTTTTTATTTTGTGTAATTTAGTGGGGGTTGTTTGTAATTTAGTTAATTGTATTTAATTAATGTTATTTATTTAATTGTAGTTTAAGGTTAGGTGTTAGTGTAACTCAGGTTAGGTTTTATTTTACGGGTTAATTTGTATTTATTTTAACTAGCTAGCTAGTAAATGGTTAATAACTATTTACTAACTACGTAGTCTACCTAGTTAAAATAAATAAATATAAATCCTAAGATAGCTACAAAGTTATATTGTAGCTAGCTTAGGGTTTATTATATAGGTAAGTATTTAGTTTTAAATAGGTATTATTTAGTTAATGATAGTAATTTTTTTTTAGATTTATTTTAATTATATTAAAGTTAGTGGGTGTTAGGGTCAGACTTAGAGTTAGGTTTAGGGGTTAATAACTTTAGTATAGTGGCAGCGATTTTGGGGGCAGCAGATTAGGGGTTAATAACAGTAATGTAGGTTGCAGCGATGTTAGGGACAGCAGATTAGGGGTTAACAATATTTATCTAGTGTTTACGATGCAGGAGTGCAGCAGTTTAGGGGTTAATATGTTTATTATAGTGGCGGCGATGTCGGGAGCGGCACATTAGGGGTTAATAATTTTATTTTAGTGTTTGCAATGCGGGAGGGCCTCGGTTTAGGGGTCAATAGGTAGTTTATGGGGTGTTAGTGTACTTTTTAGCACTTTAGTTGTGAGTTTTATGTTATGGCTTTGTAGCGTAAAACCCATAAGTACTGACATTTTAAATTTACGGTATGGATCTTGATGGTATAGGCTGTACTGCTCACTTTTTTGGCCGGACAGGCAAACTCCTAATATTGGCGCTGTGGAAGTCCCATTGAAAAATGACTTTTTGAAAGCTGCGGTAGTTACATTGCGTTACGGCCAAAAAAGTATGCGGTACAGATATACCTGCAAAACTCGTAATACCAGCGGTAGTGAAAGAGAGCCTTAACGCTGCTTTTTCACTCATAACGCAAAACTCGTAATCTAGCTGTTTGTCTTTTCTTGTTTTTTTACTTTTTTTCTTGTGGAATAGGAACATACAACAAGCTTTCTGTTGTTCTACACAGGAATCTGTCAGGGGTATTTTAATTCAGTAGTTGTGTTTGCCGCTTTATGCTTGGAATAGCATTTTAGCATCTTGATTGGAGATCTGTGAACAATGAGCACTAAATAAATTAGGTGAAGTGTACTTGTGGCATGCAATGCAGAGACTGTTAAAATCACATTCTGCTTTTTTGACATTGTTAAAAAAAAATGTTTTGATAAAATCATATCTATATTCTGTGATTTGCTATATTTTGGGATATTTACAAAACAAAGGTCTTTTTTTAACCCCTTAATGACCACAATGCACCCTGTATGTCACTGGTCGTTAAGGGTTTTTTCAGGACATAATAGCACAAATCTAGCAAGAAGACGCTATTAATGCCCTCCCTCCAGCAGGCTTTGTGAAATAGAGCAGTCTCAATGCTGGTGTCAAGACCGCGCTATAAAACAATCAAGTCCCAAAAAAAGGCAAGTGACATACAGGGTACGTCGCTGGTCCTTAAGGGGTTAAAAGTACATTTCTTGTGGACAATTTTAAAAAACTATTTCAATAAATAAGTGAAAAAATTATGTTAAAAGCAGATATTAAAACCAAAACTCTAAAATAGCTTCAATAAAAGGATAGCAAGGTCAAAACTGAAATGTGCCTTTGTGAATTTCGTATTCAAATAGAAGCATGCTTCTAGTAAAAGATACAGTGGCATATGCAAATATGTTGCAAGGGCTGTGCAATATTCAAGCTAAGAGAGCAGGCATTGGTTTGTATTACATCTGAAGACTTAATTTGTGTCATACACGCCACTGTTGACTCTCTGAGCAGGCATGGTATTTGAATACTGGTGCACAGGCTTCAAAGCATATGTGCATATGCCACTGAACAAACAGTTATCACTTTTACTAGAAGCATTTTTGCTAATGAAAGTATATTGCAAAAATGTTCCTAAATCCACATATCACATTTATAAAGGAATGAAGACAGATGGAATAAAACCACTATTTAGTGAAGTAGTCATCTATGATAATATAATAACATTCTATGTTTTCAGTTTTCTTGGTGTTCAACCTTTTCAAAAACTTATTGTGTGTACTCGAAGGGCCCTACTTTTAATCTATTTATTTCTGCACAAACTTAGACATGCCAACATTTATTTCATTCACATATAATTGGAAACTCACATACATAAAAAATATGTTCTTAAACAAGAGAAAATATTTAATACAACATAAAAAAGTGTAAATAACTAATTAAAGAAAATCAATTCAAATTTTTCTGTCTTTCATATCCTTATCGTTAGTTATCCTGTGTTACTTTTCAAGGGAATGCATTTTAGATCTCAACCTGATGTAAGTCGCTGAATAAGTAAATATCATCCAGAGTTGGTGCTACATTAACAGAGAATGCATGAAATAACTGCTAAAACCAGGATAATCATTATACATTATTAATATTCATTAAACCCCTACAGTATAGCAATATTGAGAACATTAGCAAGATTTAGAATATGGCAATCCTAAATTCATTTCCCTTCGAAATGTGGTTTGTCTTTTGAAGCAAATCCTCCTGTTAAGATCTGAGAAGTGAAATTGGTTAGAAACTGATTTAATAGCTAATGTAAAGTTCATACAAACTGGAGAACTTGCTTTATACATCACTGACAGAAATATTAGAAATCTGTAATGATGTGAAAACAACTGATGAAGCAACCCATTGCTAATATGAAATATATGCAAAGTATTACAATGGTGCATAATTTTACATTTTATTTGCTAGAAATAAGTTGAATGGGCCCCAGATAATTATTTCCAGCAGGAACCAAACATTACTGTCTTTTTCTTGAAGACCATGAGCTAAATATAGTATAAATATAGTTTAATTACTAAAACTTTAACCCTGTAATAAAATTATATATGTGTAAGTATGCTATAGATAAAAAAAATAGGAAAGAGGTCAATAAGCTTCTTTGTGCTTTTAGCCCAAATAATGTCAGAACTATAAAATAATAAAATAGTTTAGCAAATACTTAATCAATTACACAACACAATAAAATATAAGCAAGAACAAAATAGCAACTTTTTTCAACTGTCTGTCTATCTCTTTATTTATCTATATTTCTATCAACAAATAAGTCCACTTTCACTAGATGCAATAAGTGTATAAAAACATTTATTCTAGTGATGTTTCTAGCACACCTCCCCCTTCTTCACACCAAACAGAATAACCAATGTAAGAGGTTCTCACTGCAAAATGAAACATGTGATTTTTGACCAGTTAAAGGGACGGTCTAGTCAAAATAAAGCTTTCCTGATTCAGATAAGGTTTGTCATTTTAAACAACTTTGCAATTTACTTTTACCATCAAATTTGCTTTGTTCTTTTGGTATTATTTGTTGAAAGCTAAACCTAGGTAGGCTCATATTATCATTCCTAAACCCTTGAAGGTTGCCTCTTATCTCAGTGCAGCTAGACAGTGCTAGTTCATGTGTGTCATATAGATAACATTGTGCTCACTCCTATGGAGTTATTTGTGAGTCAGCACTGATTGGCTAGAATTCAAGTATGTCACAAGAACTGAGATAAGGGGGCAGTCAGAAGAGGTTTGAATACAAGGTAATTACAGAGATAAAAAGTATATTAATAGAAAAGTGTTGGTTATGCAAAACTGAGGAATGGGTAATAAAGGGATCATCTGTTTAAACAATGACAATTCTGGAGTAGACTGTCCATTTAAGCATCTTTTTACATTGCCCATAGCATATGCTGACTTCGCATTTAAGCATGCACATTAGTTGTCTTTTACATATTTAGTCACTCACTTTGTCCAAAACTGACAGAAGACAGGAAATTTTGGAATTTAGCTTGTTATTGTATTATACACATAGATTCATATAGTCGTCTATTGCACCCCTTATAATGGTGAACCTGACATTTCTGCTAAGTAGCTGTGCTCTGAGACACCCCAGCCATAATAACAGGCAGTGACACTGAGTAGAACAAAATGAGACCAGAGGGAGAAGCTTTTCTGGTGTTTTCTGCTGTGTATATACTGATGCCTGTAATGCAGGGGTATCAAGCTTATTATATCTGGGAGCCACTGACAAAGTGTACTTCTCCCATGGGGGCCACTAGAACAGAGTGAGTGCTCTGGAACTGGATATACTAGAAACTTAAAGTAACATTTACACAAGTATTAGTGCATAGTAGAAGCTGTAGACCACAATAGACATACACAGTGTATATTTATCTTGTGAGTACCAAGTGAAGTGATCATTCTGGAACTGAATAAAAAGTGACATTTATCCCAGCAGTGCATAATGGGAGTCTACACTGGACAATGCATGCTTGTCTTTATATTTATCTTGTGAGTGCCTATATAGAACATCAACTATTTACACCTCTTAGAACCCTAAAAAAACTGATGGAGCCAAATAAATAATTTACCTAATAAACAAGGAAGGGCCAGATTAAACTATTTTGAGGGCCGCATTAGGCCCCAGGGCCTGTACTTCGAGACCACTGCTGTAATATATAGCTTGGAGGACTGGGTGCTGTTTAAAGCTGAGACAAGATTACTCGCTGCATGCATGGGGTGGCAAAGATCACCAACATCAATATGAGTGAAACATGTTCCTGTGAGTTTATGATGTGGAACAACTGACTGGTCTGTGGAACAAGTGAGGTGTGTTACCCCTAGTAAAGATTAAATGCTATATATTTATCTACTATACTTTCAAATTGTCACCTGCTGTAGAGACTTACCTTGATTTACCCTGAACAGATCTGGGCCAAGATTACATATACGGCCTAGGTTGCAGTGAAACTTCTGAAACCCATGCCCCCCGTAAATTCACCTTGCACATCGGGTAAATCACACATACGGTGCCGGAAGATCATATACTGCTGTAAGTCAAATAAACTGGCGAGGTACAGAAATGTGTGGAAAGAGACATTTCTGGAGTCACAAGTGACTTACAGCAGTTTATGAAAAACAAAAAAGTAAAAAACAAAAAAATGTTTAAACACTCGTAAAAGTCAAACCTGTCTACCAAAAATGAAACTGACACGTCAAACCCCCTATTTTCACCATCCCCCACATCAAACTAATAATAAAATGTATTAACCTCTAAATCGCCATCCCCACAACGCAATCTACCTATTTAAACTATTAACCCCTAATCCGCCAACTCCCACATTGCAAACTAGCTAATAAATGTATTAACCCCTCATCACTACGCAAAGTACCTAATTACACTATTAACTCCTAATCTGCCAACGGCCCCTAATTGCAAACTACATATTAAAACTATTAACCCCAATCCAACATCCCCCACAATGCAATATACCTAATTAACCTATTAACCACTGAACTGCCATCCCCCACAACGCAAAGTATTAATCTAATCACAAAGCCCCCAAACCTAACACGCCCTAAACTAACCATAGTTAACTACAATTACATAAAATAAAAAAGACTACAAAATTACCAAAAATAAAAAATCCTATCTTTACATAAATATAAATAAAAAATCTAATATTACAAAAAATAAAAAAAATATAAGATTACAGAAAAAAATAAACAAAATTATCCAAAGTAAAATGATACCCCTATAAAATCAAAAAAGCCTCCCCAAAATAAAAAAAACCTAATCTAACACTAAACTACCAATAGCCTGCACTTAAAATGGCCTTTTGTCGGGCATTGCCCTAAAAAAAACAGCTTTTACACATTAAAATATACAAATTAACCCCTTAACACTACCCCCCCACCCAACCCCCCAAAATAAAAAGATCTAACTCTAAAAAAACCTAAGATACCCATTGCCCCTAAAGGGGCATTTGTATGGGCATTGCCCTTAAAAGGGCAATCAACTCTTTAGTGCCTATAAAAAAGGCCCTAATCTAAAAAAACACTTAAATTTAAAAAAAAAAGGAAATTTATGCTTACCTGATAAATTTATTTATTTTACGATATGACGAGTCCACGGATTTCATCCTTACTTATGGGATTACGCCTCCTGTTTAGCAGGAAGTGGCAAAGATATATATATAGCTCCTCCCTTCCCTCCCCCTCCAGTCATTCGACCGAATTTAGGAAGAGAAAGGAAAAGCCAAAGGTGCAGAGGTGACTGAAATTTAACAAAAATAAATACCTGTCTTAGAAATGACAGGGTGGGCCGTGGACTCGTCATATCGTAAAATAAATAAATTTATCAGGTAAGCATAAATTTCCTTTTCTTTTACAAGATATGATGAGTCCACGGATTTCATCCTTACTTATGGGATACAATACCAAAGCTATAGGACAAGGATGAAAGGGAGGGACAAGACAGGAACTTAAACGGAAGGCAACACTGCTTGAAGAACCTTTCTCCCAAAACCAGCCTCAGAAGAAGCAAAAGTATCAAAAAGTGTGAAGAGATGACCAAGTTGCAGCCTTGCAAATCTGTTCAACAGAAGCATCGTTTTTAAATGCCTAATGAGGAAGCCAAAGCCCTAGTAGAATGAGCCGTAATTCTTTCAGAAGGCTGCTGTCCAGCAGTCTCATATGCCAGACGGATGATACTCTTCAGCCAAAAAGAAAGAGAGGTAGCCGTAGCTTTCTGGCCCCTACGCTTTCCAGAAAACACAACAAATAATGAAGATGATTGATGAAATTCCTTAGTCGCCTGCAAGTAAAACTTCAGGGCACGAACCACGTCCAAGTTATGCAACAGACGCTCCTTCTTAGAAGAAGGATTAGGACATAATGAAGGAACAACAATTTCCTGATTAATATACTTGTTAGAAACAACCTTAGGAAGGAAACCAGGTTTGGTACGTAAAATCACCTTATCAGAATGGAAGATAAGATAAGGCGAGTCACATTGTAACGCTGAAAGCTTAGAAACTCTACGAGCAGAAGAAATAGCAACAAAAAATAAAACCTTCCAAGATAACAACTTAATATCTATGGAATGCATGGGTTCAAACGGAACCCCTATAAGAACATTAAGAACTAAATTCAAACTCCAGGGTGGAGCAATTGGTCTAAACATAGGCTTAATTCTGGTTAGAGCCTGACAAAAAGACTGAACTTCTGTAACCTCTGCCAAACGTTTGTGTAGTAAAATTGACAAAGCAGAGATTTGTCCCTTTAAGGAACTTGCTGATAATCCTTTCTCCAACCCTTCTTGGAGAAAAGACAGAATCCTGGGAATCCTAACTCTACTCCATGAGTAGCCCTTGGATTCGCACCAATAAAGATATTTACGCCATATCTTATGGTAGATCTTTCTAGTAACAGGCTTACGTGCCTGAATCAAAGTATCAATGACCGAATCAGAGAACCCCCGCTTAGATAAAATCAAACGTTCAATCTCCAAGCAGTCAGTTGCAGAGAAACTAGATTTGGATGTTGGAAGGGTCCCTGAATGAGAAGGTCCTGCCTCAATGGAAGCTTCCACGGTGGCAGAGAGGACATGTCCACTAGATCGGCATACCAAGTCCTGCGAGGCCATGCAGGCGCTATTAGAATTACTGAAGCCCTCTCCTGTTTAATCCGAGCAATCACCCGGGGAAGGAGAGCAAAAGGTGGAAACACATAAACTAGGTTGAATGACAAAGGCACTGCCAAGGCATCTATCAGTTTGACCTGAGGATCCCTTGACCTGGATCCGTATCTTGGGAGCTTGGCATTCTGACAAGACGCCATCAGATCCAATTACGGTCTGCCCCATCTGAGAATCAGGGTGGCAAAGACCTCCGGATGGAGTTCCCACTCCCCCGGATTAAACGTCTGTCTGCTTAAAAAGTCCGCTTCCCAGTTGTCCACTCCTGGGATGTAGATTGCTGACAGATAACAAGAGTGAGCCTCCGCCCACCGAATTATCTTGGATACTTCTGTCATCGCTAAGGAACTTCTTGTTCCTCCCTGATGATTGATGTAAGCCACAGTTGTGATGTTGTCCGACTGAAAACGGATGAATTTGGCCGAAGCCAACTGAGGCTAAGCCTGAAGCGCATTAAATATTGCTCTCAATTCCAGAATATTTATTGGAAGAAGAGACTCTGACCGACTCCACACACCCTGAGCCTTGAGGGAATTCCAGACTGCACCCCAACCTAGTAGGCTGGTGTCCGTTGTCACTATCACCCATGAGGGTCTGCGGAAGCACGTCCCTTGGGACAGATGATCCTACGACAACCACCAAAGAAGAGAGTCTCTTGTCTCCTGATCCAGATCTATCTGAGGAGACAAATTTGCATAATCTCCATTTCACTGCCTGAGTATGTTCAGTTGTAGCGGTCTGAGATGAAAATGAGCAAACGGAATGATGTCCATTGCCGCCACCATCAATCCAATTACCTCCATGCACGGAGCCACTGATGGCCGAGGATTGGACTGAAGGGCTCGGCATGTATTCAGAATCTTTAACTTTCTGACGTCTGTCAAGAAAATTTTCATGGATATGGAATCTATTAGAGTTCCCAGGAAGGGAACCCTGGTCTGTGGAGTTAATGAACTCTTTCCTAGATTCACCTTCCACCCGTGAGTCCTCAGAAAGGAAAGAACCATGTCTTTATGAGACTTTGTCAGATGGTAAGACGACGTCTGGATCAGAATATCGTCTAGATAAGGTGCCACTGCAATACCCCAAGGCCTGAGAACCGCCAGAAGGGACCCTAGAACCTTTGTGAAGATCATGAGTGCTGTGGCCAACCCGAAGGGAAGAGCCATGAACTGAAAATGTTTGTCCAGGAAGGCAAAACTTAGGAACTGATGATGATCCTTGTGGCTAGAAATATGAAGGTATACATCCTTCAAGTCCATGGTAGTCATTTATTGACCCTCCTGGATCAATGGTAGAATTGTTCGAATAGTCTCCATCTTGAAGGATGGGACTCTGAGAAACTTGTTTAGACTCTTGAGATCTATAATGGGTCTGAAAGTTCCCTTTTTTTTGGGAACCACTTAAAGATTTGAGTAAAATCCCTGCCCCTGTTCCAGTATTGGAACGGGACGAATTACTCCCATAGTAGAGAGGTCTTTTACACAACGTAAGAACGCCTCTCTTTTTATCTGGTCTACAGACAATAATGAAAGAAGAAACCTCCCCATTGGGAGAGAATTTTTGAATTCCAGTTGATACCCTTGGGACACAATTTCCAGTGTCCAGGGGTCCTGAACATCTCTTACCCAAGCCTGGGCAAAGAGAGAAAATCTGCCCCCTACTAGATCCGGTCCCGGATCGGGGGCCACCACTTCATGCTGTCTTGGGAGCAACAGTGGGCTTCTTGGGTTGTTTACCTTTGTTCCAAGCCTGTTTGGGTCTCCAGACGGCCTTGGCTTGCACAAAATTCCCTTCCTGTTTAGCGGAAGAAAAAGCGGGGACTCCTTTGAAGTTCCAAAAGGAACGAAAATTATTTTGTTTACCCCTCAGTTTAGCTGCTTTATCCTGAGGTAGGAGATGACCCTTACCTCCTGTAATGTCAGAAATGATTTCTTTCAAGTCAGGCCCGAATAGGATTTTTCATTTGAAAGGAATAACCAAAAGCTTTGACTTGGATGACACATCAGCAGACCAAGACTTTAACCATAACGCTCTACGCGCTAAAATGGCAAATCCGGCATTCTTAGCCGCCAACTTGGCAATCTGAAAGGCGGCATCCGTAATAAAAGAATTAGCCAGCTTAAGAGCCTTAATTCTATCTAGAATTTCCTCTAAAGGACTCTCAGTCTTAAGAGACTCTTCTAAGGCGTCAAACCAGAAAGCCGCCGCAGTGGTAACTGGTACAATGCAGGCTGTCGGTTGTAAAAGGAAACCCTGTTGAATAAATAACTTTTTTAGAAGACCCTCCAATTTCTTATCCATAGGGTCTTTGAAAGCACAACTGTCCTCAATAGGAATAGTTGTACGCTTAGCCAGGGTAGATATAGGTCCCTCCACCTTAGGGACTGTTTGCCAAGAGTCCCGAACAGTGTCAGATATGGGATATATTTTCTTAAAATTAGGAGAAGGTGAGAACGGGATACCCGGTCTTTTCCATTCCCGTGTAATAATTTCTGAGATTCTCTTAGGAACCGGAAAAACATCAGAGTAAGCAGGCACCTCTAAGTATTTGTCCATCTTACACAATTTCTCTGGTGGTACCACAATAGAGTCCCAGTCATCCAGAGTCGCTAAAACCTCCCGAAGCAGGTGTTCAAGCTTAAATCTAAAGGACATGATGTCCGGGTCCATCTGAGGTAACACACTTCCCGAATCAGAAAGTTCCCCCTCAGACAGAAGTTCCCTGACCCCCAAATCGAATCCCTGTGAGGGTACATCAGAAATCGCCAACAAGGCATCAGAGGTTGCAGTATTCAAATTGACTTCTGTCCTGCTACGTTTGCCCTGTAACACTGGCAACTTAGATAAAACCTCTGTAAGGGTAGATGACATAACTGCAGCCATATCCTGCAGAGTAAATGAAGTAGACGCGGTTGAATAAAACCCGGCGTCGCTTGGGGGGGCGTTAAAGGTTTTGACGCTTGGGGAGAAAGTGGCGGCATACCCTGATTCTCATCAGACTGAGAAGCATCTTTAGACATATTTTCCTTAAAGAAAATTCGCTCTTTACATTGTAAGAACTTTTCAGTACATGAGGGACAAAAAGTAAGAGGGGGTTCCACAATGGCATCTAAACACATAGAACAAGTAGTTTCCTCAAGTTCAGACATGTTAAACAGACTAGCAATAGCAATAATAGTCGTTCTTTACTTGAAATATTGAGCTCTGAAGTCAAATTACATAGACAAAATTTTTACACTAAAAAGTGTACTGCGCCTTTAAATAATAAAAGAGCAACAATTTTTCTGTTATCTCCAAAACAACATTTGCAGCAATAAAAACTGTTCTAATGTGCCCAAAAGAGTCTAACAGTATTGCACCAGTTTGCTTAGATATGGTAAAATATCAATATATATCGAATTTATCAGCTATAACAAACTTTTTATCGATTCAGGCCCCTGCACCTTGCCACAGCTCTGCTGCGGCGCCTACCTGCCCCCGGAACACACTGCTGCTGTTTGAGAAGCTTTTAAGACACTTCGTTTGGCAAAACAACTTAGGCCCCACCGGAGCCCAGGACCTTGCTGACTATCCGATCCGGATGATACTGCGAATCTGAGCGTGCAAATATAGGCCCCGCCCCTCATGGGCGTAACTCTAGCCTTTACTGAAACCCGCATGGGTAGCAAAAAACAAACATGTCATTCTTAATAAAAATATGAAAAGCCATGTGCCCCTCTTACATACACAACAACAAACATGTTGCACAAATACCCAGCGTAACTGCATGAAAAAAACTGCACTCCCTCAGGTCAGTTTAATGTATGACAATGACAGTCCTTAGCCAGCAACCGCATCTCCCAGCGTTTAGCCCATACTGAATATACCCAAATGATATTACAGGGAGTACAGAATTATTAGGCAAGTTGTATTTTTGAGGATTAATTTTATTATTGAACAACAACCATGTTCTCAATGAACCCAAAAAACTCATTAATATCAAAGCTGAATAGTTTTGGAAGTAGTTTTTAGTTTGTATTTAGTTATAGCTATTTTAGGGGGATATCTGTGTGTGCAGGTGACTATTACTGTGCATAATTATTAGGCAACTTAGCAAAAAAAAAATATATACCCATTTCAATGATTTATTTTTACCAGTGAAACCAATATAACATCTCAACTTTCACAAATATACATTTCTGACATTCAAAAACAAAACAAAAACAAATCAGTGACCAATATAGCCACCTTTCTTTGCAAAGACACTCAAAAGCCTGCCATCCATGGATTCTGTCAGTGTTTTGATCTGTTCACCATCAACATTGCGTGCAGCAGCAACCACAGCCTCCCAGATACTGTTCAGAGAGGTGTACTGTTTTCCCTCCTTGTAAATCTCACATTTGATGATGGACCACAGGTTCTCAATGGGGTTCAGATCAGGTGAACAAGGAGGCCATGTCATTAGATTTTCTTCTTTTATACCCTTTCTTGCCAGCCACACTGTGGAGTACTTGGACGCGTGTGATGGTGCATTGTCCTGCATGAAAATCATGTTTTTCTTGAAGGATGCAGACTTCTTCCTGTACCACTGCTTGAAGAAGGTGTCTTCCAGAAACTGGCAGTAGGACTGGGAGTTGAGCTTGACTCCATCCTCAACCCGAAAGGCCCCACAAGCTCATCTTTGATGATACCAGTCCAAACCAGTACTCCACCTCCACCTTGCTGGCGTCTGAGTCGGACTGGAGCTCTCTGCCCTTTACCAATCCAGCCACGGGCCCATCCATCTGGCCCATCAAGACTCACTCTCATTTCATCAGTCCATAAAACCTTAGAAAAATCAGTCTTGAGATATTTCTTGGGCCAGTCTTGACGTTTCAGCTTGTGTGTCTTGTTCAGTGGTGGTCGTCTTTCAGCCTTTCTTACCTTGGCCATGTCTCTGAGTATTGCACACCTTGTGCTTTTGGGCACTCCAGTGATGTTGCAGCTCTGAAATATGGCCAAACTGGTGGCAAGTGGCATCTTGGCAGCTGCACGCTTGACTTTTCTCAGTTTATGGGCAGTTATTTTGCGCCTTGGTTTTTCCACACGCTTCTTGCAACCCTGTTGACTATTTTGAATGAAACGCTTGATTGTTCGATGATCACGCTTCAGAAGCTTTGCAATTTTAAGAGTGCTGCATCCCTCTGCAAGATATCTCACTATTTTTGACTTTTCTGAGCCTGTCAAGTCCTTCTTTTGACCCATTTTGCCAAAGGAAAGGAAGTTGCCTAATAATTATGCACACCTGATATAGGGTGTTGATGTCATTAGACCACACCCCTTCTCATTACAGAGATGCACATCACCTAATATGCTTAATTGGTAGTAGGCTTTCGAGCCTATACAGCTTGGAGTAAGACAACATGCATAAAGAGGATGATGTGGTCAAAATACTCATTTGCCTAATAATTCTGCACTCCCTGTAGACATATTTAGCAGTCAATATAAAGGGAATTCCAGGTACACCATTACCATACATATAGTGCATACTGATTACCCCTCCCCAGATAGGGAATAATGTCAGCCTGTTCTCATGCATCAAGTCTCCCCAGAAACAAATGACTGAACATACCTCAATGCTGCTTGTAGCATGACACAGTTCTCCACACTGAAGATCTTCCTTTACACTACCTTCAACTGCTCTGTGGGAACCAGCATGGATCTTAGATAACATTTGCTAAGATCATCAACATCAGGGCAGAAAAATAAAATGTCTCCACTCCTCTTGGGAAGTTATAGACTGACGATTTCTCCCTGAGGAAAATAGTACTCACTGGCACCATTTTAAAATAAAAAAACTTCTTTATTGAAGAATTTAAATTAACACCTCACTTTACTAACACAGGAAAAGAGAATGACTGGGGGGGGGGAGGGAGGAGCTATGTATACAGCTCTGCTGTGGTGCTCTTTGCCACTTCCTGCTAAACAGGAGGCGTAATCCCATAAGTAAGGATGAAATCTGTGCACTCGTCATATCTTGTAAAAGAAAAAAAAAAACTAACACTAACCCCAACATAGGTAATGCTTTGCATTGTGGGGGGTTGGCGGTTTAGGTGTCAATAAGTTAGTTAGGTAGATTGCATTGTGGGGGGTTGGTGGTTTAAGGGTTAATAGGTTATTAGGTAGATTGTGTTGTGGGGGGTTGGTGGATTAGGGGTAATAGTGTAATTAGATACTTTGTGGTTTAGGTGGGTGGCGGTTTAGGGATTAATAACTTTATTAGATACTTTGCGATGTGGGGTTGGCGGATTAGGGGTTAATACATGTATTAGTAATTGCGGTTGGGGGATGGCGGTTGAGAGGTACTAATTGCGCATGCGTTAGGTGTTTGTAAAGACTTCCAGGGAGTTACAATGCTCATATACTCCGCGTAAGGCTTGCTGTGCCTGCCTATATGTGGCGTGGTGAAAATGGAATAAAATGTAAGTCCTTGCTCTGAATTCAGCGCTACTGAATTTGCCGGCGCTTTACAAATAAATGATAATAATAATATGTGATACTGACTTGCGACGTCAGTTCTATGTTAGTTTATGGGAGTAAAAACAGCGGCGACAGGTGAAATATACACGCTGCACTTGTATGCGGCGCTGTATATGTGATCGCTAAATTCACTAAATAATTGGTGACACTGGCTTTTGCAGGCGACGCCGCATATGTAATCTCGCCCATGGAGTCCACTTGACAAATGGATAAGGTCTTCCTGGTTCACTGATAAATTATTTGTAATTGATCCTGTCCTCTCAGTTTTAAACTGTTATCTTTAATTATTTATTTTTATAAAGACAATTGGGCAGTCACTGCTTTGATTAGTATACAAAAGATTAAACAAAATATCTACTATACGTTTAATTTACATCACAACAGTGCCTGAATCCCTTAATAGTGTATGGAAAAATAATTAAAGATTATTTAATATAATAAATTATATTGTCACAATTAATAGAGGAGCCAATTGCAAATAAAATTAAACTGGATTTAGAGATATCAAATAATACAGAAAAAATAGCAAAGTGAAAGAACATTTAGGTAAAAGTGATCATAACATGGTCCCATTAGAAATAACTCTGAATGATAACTTACAACGATTCAACTAAGACTTTTAATTTTAAGAAAGCTAAATTCAATGATTAAAGGAAATAGTTTGATAGCATAATTTGGCACATGGTATTCTCAAATAAACGCACAGAGGATAAATGGAGAACATTTAAAACTTAAATGTAAAACTTTTTAAATAATATACACATCAACAAATACCGTATAGTAAAACAAGTAAAATAATTAAATCCAAGCCAATGTTACTAAATACAAATATGTTCAGAGAAATTATGAAAAATGTTGGGCATTTAAAGTATTGACAGAATATATAAAAGGAATGTAACAAAGCATGTAAAAGAGAGATCAGGTTAGCCAAAATTGAAAATGAAAGAGGTTTTGCAAAAGATTCTAAACCAAAAATGTAAATATATATGGCAAAAAATCTAAGAAGAAAAATATAGATACATGTGAGAAGGGTAGCGTAATTAACAGTGACGGGGAAGGCTGAGGTGCTAAACAATTTGTTTTCTTCAGTATACACAAAAGAGGAGTCAATAACAGAGAGATTGAAACAAACAAGAACATACATGCCCATACCCATAGCTTGATTATCTCTACATATCAGGAAAAAAACGGATAATATAAAGGTAAATAAAATTCCAGGTCCAGATGGACCGAACCCAAGAGTTTAAAGAGAAATAAAACATGTTGAGATGTGCATATCCTAAAAGGGCTAATTAAGTAAAAATAGTTTGCATCAATTTTTTTTAAAAAAAAAAGTATTTTAAAATAATTTTCAAAAATAAGCAAAAATACTTAAATAGCCATGCTGTCTGGAGCAGCCCGCTCCACTCCCTCTTATAAGTGTTTAGACACAGGCATTGTATTTCAACTGAGTTCACAGCTTCTAGGCATACTCCAGCAGATAATCCCTATGCATTTTTTAATTCTACCAAAACAACAATAGATATAGATACAGCCATAAAAGGAAATGTGTGAGAGGAGTTAGAACTTTACAATTTGGAAACGTAAAAGAAAGGGTTAATGACGAGGCACTGCAGTATAAATTTGCAGGTAAGGTAATTAAAGTACATATATTATATTTTGTTTCTATCCCAACTTGTTTTATGTCCCTTCAAGGGAAGTTACCACTTTAATAGCTAAACCTTTGCTCTTAATTTGTCAAGACTCGTTATCCTGAGGCAAAGTACCCCAGGACTGGTGTAAAGCTGGTGCCACTTTATAAAAAGGGAAGAAGGGCTGATCCTGAGTAATAGATCATATCAAACAAATCTAATTGGATTCTATAAGGAGATAAGCAAAAGTATAGATAAAGGGGAATCAGTTGATATAGTTTACTTGAATTTTGCAAAGGCGTTTGATTCAGTGCCACTTGAGAGATTATTGTACAAAATTAAACGACTGTGAATATATGAAAAATTTTTCTCATAGATAAATAACTGGATAAAAGACAGGGAGCAATGTGTTGTAGTAAATGAATAACACTCAGATTGTATAAAAGTAATTAGTGGGGCTCCCAAAGAATCAGTACTGGGCTCTGTTCCTTTTTTATATAAATGGATTGGAGGAGGGATTAAATAGCAACACCTATATTTTTGTGGATGATACAGTACAAAGTTGTGTAAGATGTCAGTGCATGATGTTATTGCTTTCCCATTGGATTTTTCAAAAATTGGAGGAATGGGCTGGTAAATAGCAAATGAGATTTAATATTGGCAAATGCAAGGTCCTACATTTTGCAAGTAAAAATATACTTGCTACCTATTAATGAGATGGGACAAGACTTAGAAAAACAGAGGAGGAAAATGATTTAGCAACAAGCTAAAATGAGTATGCAGCGGCTTCTAAGGCGAATTCGATAACAGCTAGTAAGGGGAATTAAGTATTTAAACTATGAAGAGAAGTTAGCCAAGCTTAGGGCTAGTTTATCACTAATTTATTGCGTGCCTGTAAATGGGCAAATTCGCATGTTTACGGGTGCACGATAAATAATCAGGCATAATAAATGCCTGGTTATTGCTACTCCAAGCTTGCAGTAGTAATTAACGCTCTGAAAATTAACTAGAGATCAGATCTCTGTTTAATTTTATAAATGTGCCCCAACTGACCCAAAAATAAAGTGTTTAGTGCATTTTCTAAAATAAAAAATATTAGCATCTTTATTTCTTTTATTTTTTAAAATTAATGAAGCAGTTTTTAGGCTCTAAAGTTGGCGGGTGTGGGGTGTTAGACAAAAAAAGGCATTGTAAAGTGACTTTACATTGCTGTCTATGGGGAACTGTGTGTTCTCTGTAAATATATATACAGTATGTATATGCTTATATACATATATATTTATGTGTTAATATGTTTATATGCACATATTAACACATACATATATGTGTATATATTCATATATATTTAAATTTGCTGCCCATTGCTGCAAGACTTACCCTCTTTGCTGCTCTAGGTTCTGTCTCACGACATGAGAATGAGGCTCCCTTGAGGTTGCGTTGGTATTGAACCTAACTTGTAATACCAAAGTGCATTTGCGTACACTGGTATTCCTTAGTGGAGCGCAAATATCACCCTCGCAAAATCGATATTTTGCGCTCCACTTGTAATCTGGCCCTTAGTCTGTTTACTCTAGAAAACAGACTGTTGAGAGGTGATATGATAACTTTATATAAATATATTCAAGGCCCAAATGCAGGGTTGGCTGAAGCTGTTTATTGCAAGGCAGTTGTTTGTGACAAGAGGTCAGGAAAGACGAAAGGAGATTGAACCTTCAGCAATGTAGATGTTTTATCATGGTAAAAGCAATCAAATTATAGAACACCATGCCTTAGGAGGTACTGAATGCCTTAGATAAATGTAATAATGGCTTAGTACATTTCTGGCTAAAAACAGGATACAGGGATATGATTGCTTGTGTTAAATGGACAGTCTTTCTAATTGTTTAATGTACGTTCAATTTAAGATCCTTTATATAGACTTCTATAGTCTATATAAAGACTATAGTCTTCTTTTAACCACACATTTTATGTTACTATGCAGAGTTCCTATGAATATTTTTTTACTGATTGTAAATACATGTATATTTTATAATATTGAACTTCTGTCTTTCAACCTCATCTACTATGTTACTATGTTAAAGGGCCATAATACCCAAATGTTTAAACACTTGAAAGTGATGCAGCATAGCTGTAAAAACCTGACTAGAAAATATCACCTGAACATCTCTATGTAAAAAAGAAAGATATTTTACCTCAAAAGTTCCTCAGTAGCCACATCCCATTGTAAAGGACTTCTAAGCAACACATCAGTATGTCTGTCCCGGGGCAGCGGAAGGAGCGAGCATTCGTACACACTCATCTTATTTCCCTATTCATTGTAAGGAAGTTTACAATGAAATCTCATGAGAGCTAAGTGAAATCTCATGAGATCACAGTAAAAGAGTTCATGACCTCAGCACTGCTGATGCTGATTGGCTGCTGTTCATTTCTTCATTTTTTTTTTTTTACCTGCAGCTGAGCTGCGGCTGAGTATAACATTTTACACAGAACTTACTCTGCTGAGCTGAGGAAATTGTGAGGTAAAATATCTTCCTTTTTTACATAGAGATGCTCAGGTAATATTTTCCTGTCAGCTTTTTACAGTTATACTGCATCAGTTTCAAGTGATTTAGCATATGAGTATTATGTCCCTTTAAGCTTCTGTGACTATTTATTTGCTGATTGCACTTACATGTATATTTTAATGTATAGCAGTTTAGTGCAATGTGTTTATTTATAAATATAATATTTAATTTGCCTGACTGCAGGGCCGGACTGGGACAAAAAATAGGCCCAAACATTTTATGGAAAAGCAGCCGAATCCCCCCCCCCCAATTTCTTATTTAACTGTATACCAAATATGACAAGTATAATGTATATTTGGTGAATTGGTTGGTATGAAGAAAAAAAAAGTTAAAGGGATAGTCTACACCAGAATTTTTAGTGTTTTAAAAGATAGATAGTCCCTTTATTACCCATTCCCCAGTTTTGCATAACCAACAGAGTTATATTAATATACTTTTAACCTCTGTGATTATCTTGTATCTAAGCCTCTGCAAACTGCCCCTTTATTTCAGTTCTTTTGACAGACTTGCAGTTTAGCCAATCAGTGCCTGCTCCCAGATAACTTCACGTGCACAAGCACAGTGTTATCTATATGAAATACATAAACTAACACCCTCTAGTGGTGAAAAACTGTTAAAATGCATTCTGAAAAGAGCTGGCCTTCAAGGTCTAAGAAATTAGAATATGAACCTCCTAGGTTAAGCTTTCAACTAAGAATACCAAGAGAACAAAGCAAAATTGGTGATAAAAGTAAATTGGAAAATTGTTTAAAATTGCATGCCCTATCTGAATCATGAAAGTTTATTTTGGCCTAGACTGTCCCTATAAATATATATTGTCCCAGGGCCACAAGAAACTAGTTTTATTGTTGGAATTAAACACATGTTGCTTAATATAAAGGACAGGGGCATGCAATTTTACATCTAGATACAGTGGAATAAGGTGCATAAAGCCTTCTTAAATTACTCTGAGATCTAGGTATAAGGCACGTATAGCTAACTAGGATGTAAGCAGAGTTAGTTATATTTAAGGGACACAGTCCAGATAATGATCTAAGTGTAAGGCACAGGTAACCCTCTTGGAAATTAGGCACAGGCAGCTATCTAGATATAAGCAATAGTTTGCCATTTTGGAAAAAGGCACAGCCAACTATATAGATTTAAAGGGATAGAAAGGGCAAAATTGCATGGTTGCATTAAGTATTACATTGGTCAGGGCCGCCATCAGGGGGTGACAGGGTGACTCCCGTCAGGGGCCCAATGGGTCAGGGGTCCCCATGAGGCAAGAATTTAAAAAAAAAAAATTGGCAGCCACCAGTGGGTACTACAGCAGAGTGCTAATTGAGCATGGGAAATGTTATTACAAGGAGTAAATTATTAGCATTTGAGAGGATTTCTGAGTGTGCACTAAACTACTATGCACAGTGTGAGACAGACTTGGCAATTTGTTGGTACAGTGTGTGCCTGAGTCAATTTTGAATTCACAGAATTATTTTTGTTTGCACATTTACAAATATGATTCTTTAAAAAGTGATCTCTTAATTTCTGCAATTTTTTTGATCATGCATGTCACACACTGTTGATTTAGGGGATGCAAGGTGCATAAATGTTTCCTCCTGTGAGTGTTTCTGTGGGTGTCTGTGTTTATGTCTTTGTGCTTTGGTTTGTGTCTTTATGAGTGTGTATGTATTTTTTTTCTGTGGGTCTCTCTGTGAGGGTGGGTGTGTATGTCTTTGTGCATTTTCTGTGGATGTATGTGAGGGTGTGTGCGTATGTCTTTGAGCTTTTTCTATGAGTGTCTCTGTGAGGGTGTGTGTATGTTTGTCTTTGTGTATTTTCTCTGGATGCCTCTGTGAGGGTGGGTGTGTATGTCTGTGTTTTCTGTGTATGTCTCTGTGAGGGTGTGTGTGTGTATGTATGTATGTCTGTGTTTTCTGTGGATGTCTCTGTGAGGGTGTACATTTTCTGTGGGTGTCTCTGTGAGGATCTGTGTATGTATGCCTTTCTGTGTTTTATGTGGTTGTCTCTCTGTGTGTGTATGTCTTTGTGTGTTTTCTGTGGGTGTCTCTGTGTGTGTGTATGTTTTTGTGTGTTTTCTGAGGCTGTCTCTGTCGGTGTTTCCTTGGGTGTATGTGCAAGATTGTGCGTGTGTCCATTGTCTGTTCCTTTTTAGGACATTTTGACCTTACTACTGATTATTCACATCTTTCTACAGACTTTGAGACTAATGAGACCTTTCCGGAAGTCACCAATCCACCATTTAATCTTTAAATTATTGTTTAGGCAGTTCAGGGCCCTTACTTTCAGCCACTGCATGCTGTTGTCATCATTTAGTTGGCATCTTCCTTTACAAAAAGATAATCAGAACTCCATATTTTGTTTTCTAAATCTCCTTTTTTTGCAAAACTGTAGTTTACCTCATTACTTGTCAGGTCAATGTAAACAAGTGCTGAGTGTCTGTTTGGGTGTCTGTGTCTGAGTGTGTTTCTTTGCGTGTCTGCTAGAGTGTCTATATGTGAATCCTTATGTGTGAGTGTGTGTGTGTTTCAGTGTATGAGTGTGTCTGTGTTTGTGTATGTTACTACCTTTACAACATTTCCAAGTTTAAATAGACACTTAAGAATAAGGTGCATATACGTTTTAGTCACTTGGTAAAAAATTGCACATGTCAAAGGGGGGGGGGCGGGGGCCCTGATCAATGGTTAAGTCAGAAGAGGTGGGTATTTTGCTGCAATATTTAAATCAAAGTCAATCACTAACAGCATTGTACTATCAGTAAAAATAAACTTATAATAATTTGCATATTAGGCAAGGGGACATAAACTAACTGATAATGTCTGTAATTTTCATTGCTTCAACAGTTTTGGTTTGGTTTTCCCAATTTTTTAATTGTATATAAAACAAGTGTTACACATCAGTCAATGTTGATTACAGTATAATTTTTAGGAACCACTAAAGGCAAACATGTAGCGCTGTCAGAGCTCCAAAGGTAGCCAAGGGCAAATCAGATATATATGCAGGAGCCAGCAAGCACATAAAGCATAGCTCTTTAATTGGCTCTTTATCTAAGAGCTTATGATCAGCCACCAGCCTATGATCTCCAATATTTATTCCTCCCAAACCCACTGCTGTAACAGCTGTAGTCTACACCACTTTTCTAATAATCCAGAACAGAGGGTAACCTGATATGCACATAAACGTTCCTTCATCACCCGCCTCAATAAAGGTAAGCTCAGTAGAATGATGATGGTGACCTGTACTTACTGGTCCCCCACAGATCTTCTGCCTTCAAATGAGCTGTTGCATGTGCTGGCTCTTGCTTCTCTTCCCTCTCTTCCTGAACTGGTCATGCTCCTCCTCCCTCTTCCTCTCTGGTCCCATTCCTGGTGCTGCGACTATAAGTAAAGGAATGTGACCGGGCTATACTGGAACTTGATGATGGGGTGGTGTGTAGCAGTATAGGGGCATGCAAGGCTTCATTCACTATTTCCTTATAAGGCACTTTTGCCCAGCAAGTAAAAAATTTAGCGTCTTGGTGCTGCAAGCAACACAGTCACTTCCGGCTGCTCTAACGTTGCGCCCCCCCCCCCCGCTAATGGTGCTCCCTAAGGTTCCACCATGTCAGCTGCTCAGTGCTCACTCACTAAACTTTTGGGGGCAAGACGAACTCCAGCACTGCAGCCCCACATAACATGTCATGATGTCATGTCACACAGCCGTGGCCCGCACTGGCACCGCACTGCACCGCTGCTCCTTGACCCACAAATCTGTTACACATACAGTGTGTGTCTACAGTAGAGTAGAAGTACAGTCTGATCTTTAGCCTAGTTAGTGTGTATGCAGTAATGGTGGGTGGGGCTAAGGTAACCGACGGCCCAACAGCCGCACCGTACTACATCAGTCACATAAATAAAATTTTGGGGCTAACTAAAATCATTGGTGTGTGCGGTAGTGGTTGGCGGGGCTAAGGTGACCTCAGCCCACCAGTCATTTGGCCGGTATGCCCTATGGTCAGTCCGGGCCTGTCTAACTGAGTTAAAATATGAAGAAGAAAAAATTGTCCTTGTGCCTGCTTTTTTATTAAAATAAAAAATATATATTTGTATGTGTCTGTATTGGAAGTAAAATCAACAAAATATGCCAATGTGCCTGCATTGTTGGTTTAAATAGAAAATTAATGCTCAAGTTCCTATATTGGGGTTAAAATAGAAAATATGCCTATGAGCCTGCATTGGGGTTTAAACTAAAAGAAATGTTCCCATTTTCGGATTAAAATAAAAAAAAAAATTATATATATATATATATATATATATATATATGCCCATGCGCCTGCATTAGGGATTGAAATGGAAAACAAAAATCCCATGTCCCTGCACTGGGGAATAATATAACCATGTGCCTGCATTAGGTATTAAATTAGAAAAAATAAATGTGCATGGTCCTGCATTAGGTGTACGGTGGACAGTTGCTCCATAAAAAAAACAGACCACCTACAGGTGACTGGGCACAGCTCATAAGTGAGGTTACACAATGTCCCACCAAAAGTTTGATTTTAGGCCTCACCAAAAACAAAAAAAAAATCAAGAAGAAAGGACAGCACATCCAGACCATACCGGGTACACATCCCATGACCCATAAACAGGCTCAGCTTTGGTTGCTATCACACTCGCATAAAGCTACACTATTTACAGAGTCACAGGCAGTTAACCCGGGCCTGCCTGGGTGCAAGTCCATAGGGAGAATTACAGAAACAGACACTGCAGCACACACATAAAAAGTCCAGCACTCACTCTCAAGCTCTCTGCTAGGATTAAAAGCAAAACTGGAAGAGTTAGTTACCGCATTTGGCCAAATGTGACAAGCCCAGGTACCACGTCAAGGTCTCTTCCACATACCTGAGTCCCTAATACAGCCACACAACTGCATCCTTGCACACAAATGTAAGCTAATAATCAAACAAACTGAGAAAGTGCAAAAACACCCTACTCGCACGCAAACCCAATGGCATATTCTCAAGTGTGCCAACCTTACATGAAAATATGAATATTTCGGATTCCAATATTCTTCACATAGAAGAATATGTTCTATTTATTCAGAAATACATCTATCTACATATATCTGGTGGTATTTTGGTACAGTAAATCTATACGTATATGATTTATATATAGGTATAGATATATACAGATATATATATATTTATAAATACTTAGAAATGTCTATATATGTATAAATATATATGAATATATGTGTTTATATGTGTATTTATGTCTGTAAATATATATGTATATATATATATATATATATATATATATATATATATATATCCTATATAATAAAAGGCCAAGTGTGTTTGTCCAAAGCTGTCATGCGCAGTAGAGACTGCGCGCGAGGACAAACACACCTGGCCTTCCAACTAACCTGCCGTTGTGTGGTGGAGTGGGCGTGACTTGGCGGGTGCGGAATGGGCGTGGCCGGGGATGCGACATGGGCATGACAGGGCGTGATGCAGGCGGTGCTGGGCGTGGCATGGGTGGGGCCAGGCGGGGCCAGATACCGGGCCAGCTGCTAAGAGACAGAGAGCTCTAAAGAGGGGGGATAGAGATAGCAGAAGAGGGAGGATAGATAGAGGGAGAGAGAGACAGCAAAAGAGAGAGGGGGAGAGAGACAGCAAAAGAGAGGTGGGAGAGAAACAGTAAAAGAGAGGGGGGAGAGAGACAGCAAAAGAGAGGGGGGAGAGAGACAGCAAAAGAGAGGGGGAGAGAGACAGCAAAAGAGAGGGGGGAGAGAGACAGCAAAAGAGAGGGGGGAGAGAGACAGCAAAAGAGAGGGGGGAGGGAGACAGCAAAAGAGAGGGGGGAGAGAGACAGCAAAAGAGAGGGTGGAGAGAGCACAAAAGAGAGGGGGGAGAGAGACAGCAAAAGAGAGGGGGGAGAGAGATGACAAAAGAGAGGGGGGAGAGAGACGGCAAATGAGAGGGGGGAGAGAGACAGCAAAAGAGAGGGGGGAGAGAGACAGCAAAAGAGCATTGGGAGAGAGCACAAATGAGAGGGAGGAGAGAGCACAAAAGAGAGGGGGGAGAGTGCACAAAAGAGAGGGGGAGAGTGCACAAAAGAGAGGAGGGAGAGTGCACAAAAGAGAGGGGGGAGAGTGCATAAAAGAGAGGGGGAGAAAGCGCAAAAGAGAGGGGGAGAGAGACAGCAAAAGAGAGGGGGAGAGAGCACAAAAGAAAGGGGGGAGGGAGACGGCAAAAGAGAGGAGGGAGAGAGACAGCAAAAGAGAGGGGGAGAAAGACGGCAAAAGAGAGGGGGGAGAGAGCAAAAAAGAGAGGGGGGAGAGTGCACAAATGAGAATAGAGAGAGTGCCCAAAAGAGAGGGGGGAGAGTGCAAAAAAGAGAGGGGGAGAGAAAGCGCAAAAGAGAGGGGGGAGAGAGAGAGCAAAAGAGAGGGGGGAGAGAGAGAGCAAAAGAGAGGGGGGAGAGAGAGAGAAAAAGAGAGGGGGGAGAGAGAGAGCAAAAGAGAGGGGGGAGAGAGAGAGTAAAAGAGAGGGGGAGAGAGAGAGAGTACAAGAGAGGGGAGAGAGAGCAAAAGAGAGGGGAGAAAGAGAGAGCAAAAGAGAGTTGAGAAAGAGAGAGGAAAAGAGAGGAGGGATAGAGAGAGAGCAATGGGTGGGACCACTGTACTGCAAAAAATGGCCCGTGTACACGGCTTTAGGACTAGTATATATATATATATATATATATATATATATATATATATATATCCATATATTATATATATATATATAAAAATAACAAACAGACCGCACTCCTGAATCCTGAGCTGTGGCCCCGGGGGCACCAAAAATATATATAATCAGTGAAAAATAAGAGCACTCCACGGGACTTAGAATATTTAAGCACACTTTAATGTTTGCTTAAATATTCTAAGTCCCGTGGAGTACTCTTCTTTTTTGCTGATAATATATATATATATATATATATATATATATATATATACACACATATACATACATAAATACTGAACATATATACACACACACACACACATATATATATATATATATATATATATATACTTACATATAAATATATATAGACATGAGCGTATCTCTGTTAAAGTCCTTTGCAGTCCTTTTTTTCTAATACCTGAGACCCCATATCTTTGAACCCTTATAACTTTTTTTATGCAATATTCTTTTTAAATATTTTTATTAGATGTTGTTATTATGAGTGTAATTGCACTTTTGAATTTATCTTGATGTGTTTAGTGACAATTTTTATTCGAGCATAACAGTTAACCAAAACTCTGAAGTCACACTATCCTGACGTGCATTAAATTAAATTGTGCTCAAGTAATATAATTAAAGGGACAGTCTAGTCCAAAACAAACTTTCATGATTCAGATAGGGCATGTAATATTAAACAATTTTCCAATTTACTTTTATTACCAATTTTGCTTTGTTCTCTTGGTATTCTTAGTTGAAAGCTTAACCTAGGAGGTTCATATGCTAATTTCTTAGACCTTGAAGGCTGCCTCTTAAGAATGCATTTTAACAGGTTTTTCATCACTAGAGGGTATTAGTTCATGTTTTTCATATAGATAACACTGTGCTCATGCATGTGAAGTTACCTTATCAAAATAACTGAAATAAAGGGGCAGTTTGCAAAGGCTTGGATACAAGATAATCACAGAGGTAAAAATATATAAATATAACTGTGTTGGTTAATGGATAAAAAAGGGATTATCTATCTTTTAAAACAATTACAATTCTGTTGTTCGCTGTCCCTTTATGGTCAGATAACATTTAATCAACAAAATTAAGTAACCAATAGAGTAGATTTGTTTTGAGTTTACATCCTTGCTGTCAGGAAAGGTTAAGTCCAGAGTTAGACCCAAATGCTAAAATGAAGTTAGAATAGCACTCTAGCACTGTGAGTATATTCCAGGATCTGACCCTGCGACAGCTGCAATAGTATACTCACAGAAATTAACTGGAAGATGGCACAGCAGGGTCAGGAGAAGAACTTCAGGTAGTTAGGGTAAACCAAAAGAGTAATCCATCAAGCAATAACCGGTAACAAGGAATCAGGCAGGCAGGTGTTAACCAGAAGGATTTGTCAAACAAGCAAAGTCCAGCAATGAGTAATCAGGCAGTTTGGGGTTAAACAGTAGAATGGTCAAACAAGCAAAGTTCCAGCAGCGTGTAATCTGGCAGATTGGGGTTAAACAGTAGAATGGTCAGACAAGCAAAGTCCAGCAACGTGTAATCAGGTAGTTTGGGGTTAAACAGTAGAATGGTCAAACAAGCAAAGTTCCAGCAGCGTGTAATCAGGCAGTATGGGGTTAAACAGTAGAATGGTCAAACAAGCAAAGTCCAGCAACGTATAATCAGGCAGTTTGGGGTTAAACAGTAGAATGGTCAAACAAGCAAAGTCCAGCAACGTATAAGCCAGGCAGTATGAGGTAAAACAGAGAAATGTCCAAACAAGCAATAGTCCAGATAACAGGAATCAGGCAGGAAGGGTTAAGCGGGTTAGGAGTTAAACAAGCCAGCAATTCTTGATTCAAACAAGTAATCCAAAAGTTACTTACAAGCCAGGAATAGAACAAACAGGCCCCGAGGTGAGGAGACGCCGGAATAAGAAGGCCCAATGACGTCCGCAGAAGGGGCCGAGGGGAACAGGGTTGCATAGCAACCAAGAAAGCGCTACCGCACTGTCAAAGAGAAAAGGAAGCGATCAACAGCTGAGCTGAGCGATCGCGACAGTGCCCCCTCCTCAAGGACCCCTCCGGGGGACACGAACAGGCTTAGAGGGATTCTGAGCGTAGAACTGTTTGATCAAAGCAGAAGCACGGACATGAGAAGCAGGTTCTCAAGAACGTTCAGTGATAGGATATCCCTTCCAGTGGACCAAATAATATAGACGGGTACCCCGTAATCTGGAATCAAGAATGTGACTGATCTCAAATTCAGAAGTACCATCCACAAGGAACAGAGAGGGAACTTTACATTTGGTGGAAAACCGGTTAGAGACTGCCGGTTTCAGAAGAGATACGTGAAAGACAGGGTGAATCTTCAAGTTGTCTGGTAAAACCACCCTGTAGGCAGTGGAACATACCTTGGAAACAATCCTGAATAGTCCAATGTATTTAGGACCCAATTTAGCACAAGGTTGTTTGAGTCGAATGAATCTGGTGGAAATCCAAACCTTGTCTCCAGTCCGAAAAGAGGGTGCCTTCCGGCGTCTGCGATCAGCAAATCGTTTATACTTCTGAGAAGAGAGAAGAAGAATTTCCTGAATCTTCTTCCAGTGTTTACAAAGATTTCTCACTGTACGATCTGCTCCAGGGACTCCGGAACCTCCTGAAGACATAGGAAAAGTTCTAGGCACAAATCCATAGGCTGCCTTAAAAGGAGAAGTCTGTAAAGAAGAATTGAAACGGGAATTGTAAGCAAGTTCAGCTAAGGGAAGAAGTTGAGACCAATTGGAGTGCTGATGATTAACATAGTGCCTGAGATAGGATTCAAGAGATTGATTTACGCGCTCAGTTTGACCGTTGGACTGAGGATGATGAGAGGTAGAAAGAGATATGGTAACTCCAAACTGTTTGCACAGAGATTTCCAAAATCTTGAGACAAATTGAACTCCTCGATCAGAAACAATGTCCAAAGGAAAACCATGTAATCTGGTGATATGGAGAATAAACAATTCAGCAAGTTTCTGGGCCGATGGTAATCCAGGTAATGGAACAAAATTAGCTGCTTTGGAAAACCTGTCTACCACAACCCATATGGTCTTGTTTCCAACAGAATTAGGAAGATCTGTAATAAAGTCCATGGAAACATGAGACCAGGGATAATATGGAACAGGCAGAGGTTGTAAGAGACCAAGAGGTAAAGATGAAGACTGTTTATTAGAGGTACAGGAATGACAAGCTGCAACATAATCCTTGACATCTTTGCCCATGGAAGGCCACCAGACATGTTGTTTGAGTCTCCATAAAGTATTACGTACTCCTGGATGTCCAGATAGAACATTATCATGAGCCCAACGGAGAAGTTTTAGGCGGAATTCAGTAGGTACAAATAAGATCCCAGGAGGTATGTTAAAGGATGAAGGAACAGAAGCTTGAACAGACTGTAATGCTTGGAAAGGAAAAGTAGACAACTGAGCTGGAACTTTAGCAGGACGGAGAATGGGTTCAGAATCCAAAAATGTAGAATCAGAGGCTAGAAACTGTCTAGATAAAGCGTCTGCTTTTGTATTCTTAGAACCAGGAATATAAGAGAGGACAAAATTAAATCTGGAGAAGAAGAGAGCCCATCGGGCTTGACGTGAGTTGAGGCATTTGGCAGTATGAAGATACAGAAGATTTTTATGATCCGTGAGAATAAGAAATGGTTGAACCGTGCCTTCAAGCAGATGTCTCCATTCTTCCAAAGCCATTTTAATAGCTAATAGTTCCTTGTTACCAACGTTTTAATTCAGTTCAGAAGTATTGAACTTCTTGGAGAAAAATCCCACAGGAAGGATCTTGCTAGAAACAGGATTTCGCTGAGATAGTACTGCCCCAACAGCGATCAGAGAAGCATCCACTTCAAGGATGAATTGGAGACTCGGAACAGGATGGCAAAGAACGGGAGCAGAAGTAAATGCAGACTTCATAGATTCAAATGCCTGTAAGGCTTTATCAGACCAATGCTTGCAATCCTGACCCTTCTTAGTAAGAGCAGTAAGGGGTGCCGAGATGTTAGCAAAGTCTTTTATGAACTTACGATAGTAATTGGCAAACCCCAGGAACCTTTGAAGAGATTTTAAGGAAGTAGGTCTAGGCCAATCAATAATTGCCGACAGTTTGTCAGAATCCATCTTGAATCCAGAAGGGGAAATAATGTAACCCAGGAAAGGAATAGATTCTTGATGAAAAGAGCACTTTTCAAGCTTGGCAAAGAGAGAATTTTCACGTAATCTCTGGAGTACTAGTGTAACATGATGAACGTGATCTTGGAAAGTCCGGGAATAAATCAAAATGTCATCAAGATAGATAATAACGAATTGATTAAGATAGTCTCTGAATATTTAATTAACAAAATGTTGAAAAACTGCAGGGGCATTGCATAACCCAAAAGGCATAACTAAATATTCATAATGCCCAAACCGGGTGTTGAAGGCAGTTTTCCACTCATCCCTTTTACGCATTCTGACCAAATTATATGCCCCACGAAGATCCAATTTGGTAAAGATGGAAGCACCCTGGAGACGGTCAAATAATTCGGGAATGAGAGGGAGTGGATAACAATTCTTGATTGTTATTTGATTAAGAGCTCGATAGTCAATGCAAGGACGAAGGCCTCCATCTTTTTTTTCCACAAAGAAAAAACCTGCTCCTACTGGAGAAGAAGAAGGGCGGATAAAACCTCGGGCCAAATTATCCTTGATATATTCCTGAAGTGAAACATTTTCTTGATGAGAAAGTGGGTATGTTTTACCCTTAGGTAGAGGAGCTCCTAGTAATAGGTCAATGGGACAATCAAAAGTCCGGTGTGGAGGTAATACTTCAGCATCCTTTTTAGAGAAGACATCACAGAAAGAATGATAATGTCCAGGCAAAGAATCAGGAATGTCCAAAGCTGCCACAACTGTACTAGAAATTTTGGGAGTACTTTGAAGACACTGTTTGAAACAAGAAGATCCCCAAGCAACAAGTTCTCCTTTAGACCATGAAAAAACTGGATCGTGTAATTGAAGCCAAGGGAGTCCCAAAATGAGAGGAAACTGTGGGGAAGAGATTATGTCAAAACAAATGGATTCGGAATGAAGTACTCCTACAGACATAAGAAGTGGTATCGTAGAGTATTGAATGAAACCAGAACCTAAGGGTTGACCACTGACAGTAGTGACCTTAACTACTTGACTCTTGGAAAGCAAAGGAATATGAAAAGCATTAACAAAGTCCGAATCCATAAACATTCCTGCAGCTCCAGAATCGATGAGTGCTTGAGCCTGAAACTTGGTGTTGCCAAAACGAATAGTGACTGGAACAAACAGCTTGGGATTGAGGGTAGAAAAAGATCTTTGGCTTAACTCAGTCCCTCTTTCTGGAGTTAAGCCCTGGCTTTTACTGGACGAGTTGGACAATCTTTTAACATATGCCCCTTAATACCACAGTAAAGACATAGTCCCAAATTACGCCTTCTGAGACGTTCAGCTTCGGATAATTTAATTGCACCAACCTCCATGGGTTCACTTGACTCAGAGATAGAAGTATTTGGATGAGGCAGGTTTGGTGAACGAGGCATTGGACGGAAAGAAGATCTGATAAAGGATCTTCTGTTACGGTCACGTTCATGGAGACGCTCAGAGTAACGAGCATCTAGCTTGATACATAAGTTGATAAGTTCTTCTAGAGAATCAGGAAGATCCCTATAAACCAATTCATCTTTCAAACGATCACAAAGACCTTTACGAAATGCTGCACGCAAGGCCCCATGATTCCACATAGTTTCAGCAGCTAAAGTCCGGAATTCTATAGCGTATTGTGCTACAGAAAGAGACCCCTGTCTTAGATCTAAAAGTCCTGCTTCAGCAGCTGCTGATCTACCAGGTTTATCAAACACAGAAGAAAATATGGAAACAAAAGTGTCAATATCATGGAGCAAAGGATCATCCTTCTCCAGCAGTGGAGAAACCCAAGCCAAAGCTTTACCCTTCATAAGAGAAATTAAAAAGGTGATCTTGGAGGAAGAGGAAACAAACATCTAAGGATTATTTCTGAAGTGAAGGCGGCACTGATTTAGAAATCCTCGACAGTCTTCAGGATTGCCGTCATATTTATCCGGTAATGGAATTATAGGAATAAACTGTTCTGCAGGTTGTGGCGGATTAAATGCAGGGTTAGAACTGGCCGCAGGAACTACAGGTGTTGCAGAAACTTGAGAAGGAGAGAGATTATGTAAAAGAGCAGTAATTTGATCTAATTTAGAATCCAGGGATTGTAGGTGTGCAGTGGGTTCCAAGAAGCTGTCCCTGTAGAGCCACAGCTCTGGATAACTCACCAGGGTACATTTTATGGCCTGTTTGTAATGTCAGGATAGGTTAAGTCCAGAGTTAGACCCAAATGCTAAAATGAAGTTAGAATAACACTCTAGCACTGTGAGTATATTCCAGGACCTGACCCTGCGACAGCTGCAATAGTATACTCACAGAAATTAACTGGAAGATGGCACAGCAGGGTCAGGAGAAGAACTTCAGGTAGTTAGGGTAAACCAAAAGAGTAATCCATCAAGCAATAACCGGTAACAAGGAATCAGGCAGGCAGGTGTTAACCAGAAGGATTTGTCAAACAAGCAAAGTCCAGCAATGAGTAATCAGGCAGGTTGGGGTTAAACAGTAGAATGGTCAAACAAGCAAAGTTCCAGCAGCGTGTAATCAGGCAGATTGGGGTTAAACACTAGAATGGTCAGACAAGCAAAGTCCAGCAACGTGTAATCAGGCAGTTTGGGGTTAAACAGTAGAATGGTCAAACAAGCAAAGTTCCAGCAGCGTGTAATCAGGCAGTATGGGGTTAAACAGTAGAATGGTCAAACAAGCAAAGTCCAGCAACGTGTAATCAGGCAGTTTGGGGTTAAACAGTAGAATGGTCAAACAAGCAAAGTCCAGCAACGTATAATCCAGGCAGTATGAGGTTAAACAGAGAAATGTCCAAACAAGCAATAGTCCAGATAACAGGAATCAGGCAGGAAGGGTTAAGCGGGTTAGGAGTTAAACAAGCCAGCAATTCTTGATTCAAACAAGTAATCCAAAAGTTACTTACAAGCCAGGAATAGAACAAACAGGTGAGGAGACGCCGGAATAAGAAGGCCCAATGACGTCAGCAGAAGGGGCCGAGGGGAACAGGGTTGCATAGCAACCAAGAAAGCGCTACCGCGCTGTCAAAGAGCAAAGGAAGCGATCAGCAGCTGAGCTGAGCGATTGCGACACTTGCATATCCTGTTCATTTAATATTTAAAATTTGTGGACAGACAACTGTTATAATAAATACTAATGTAATGTAATGTTACAGTGGCTAAAAAGTTCAATCCGATTGGCTGATTGGATCAGCCAATATAATGCGACGTCAATTCTATTGGCTGATCCAATCAGCCAATCGGATTGAACTTCAATCCGATTGGCTGATTAAATCAATCAATCGGATTTTTCCTACCTTAATTCCGATTGGCTGATAGAATCCTATCAGCCAATCGGAATTTGAGGGACGCCATCTTGGATGATGTCATTTAAAGGAACCTTCATTCGTCGTTAGTCGTCGGGAAAAAGAGGATGCTCCGCGTCGGATGTCTTGAAGATGGACCCGCTCCGCGCTGGATGGATGAAGATAGAAGATGCCGCTTGGGTGAAGACTTCTGCTGGATGGAGGACCTCTTCTGCCGTGATTGGATGAAGACTTCTGCCGGTCCGGATGTCCTCTTCTGGCCCATCGGTGCCCGGCTGGGTGAACACGGCTCAAGGTAGGGTGATCTTCAATGGGGTAGTGTTAGGTTTTTTAAGGGGGGATCGGGTGGGTTTTAGAGTAGGGGTGTGTGGGTGGTGGGTTGTAATGTTGGGGGGGGTTGTATTTTCTTTTACAGGTAAAAGAGGTGATTACTTTGGGGCAATGCCCCACAAAAAGCCCTTTTAAGGGCTGGTAAAAGAGCTGATTACTTTTGTAATTTAGTATAGGGTAGGGAATTTTATTATTTTGGGGGGCTTTTTTATTTTATTAGGGGGCTTAGATTAAAATTCTTGTAATATTTTTTATTTTTTGTAATGTAGTGGTTTTTTTTTTTGTAATATAGTTTAGTTTATTTAATTGTATTTTAGTTTAGATCATTGTAGGTAATTTATTTAATTAATTTATTGATAGTGTAGTGTTAGGTATATTTGTAACTTAGGTTAGGATTCATTTTACAGGTAATTTTGTAATTATTTTAACTAGGTAGCTATTAAATAGTTATTAACTATTTAATAGCTATTGTACCTAGTTAAAATAAATAAAAAGTTGCCTGTAAAATAAATATAAATCCTAAAATAGCTACAATGTAATTATTAATTATATTGTAGCTATTTTAGGGTTTATTTTATAGGTAAGTATTTAGTTTTAAATAGGAATAATTTATTTACTTATAGTAAATTTATTTAGATTTCTTTAAATTATATTTAATTTAGTGGGGTGTTAGGGTTAGACTTAGGTTTAGGGGTTAATAACTTTATTATAGTAGCGGCGACGTTGGGGGTGGCAGATTAGGGGTTAATAATTGTAGGTAGGTGGCGGCGATGTTAGGGAGGGCAGATTAGTGTTTAATAAAATTTATTATAGTGTTTGAGAGGCGGGAGTGCGCGGTTTAGGGGTTAATACATTTATTATAGTGGCGGTGATGTCCGGTCGGCAGATTAGGGGTTAATAAGTGTAGGTAGGTGGCGGCGACGTTGAGGGGGGCAGATTAGGGGTTAATAAATATAATCTAGGTGTCGGCAATGTTAGGGGAAGCAGATTAGGGGTTCATAGGGATAATGTAGGTGGCGGCGGTGTCCGGTCAGCAGATTAGGGGTTAAATAATTTTATTATAGGGTTTGCGATGTGGGGGGGGCGTCGGTTTAGGGGTTCATAGGTAGTTTATGGATGTTAGTGTACTTTGTAGCACTGTAGTTAAGAGCTTTATTTTCCGGCGTTAGCCCATAAAACTCTTAACTACTGACTTTTTATGCGGTAGAAGTCTTGGAGGTAGAGGCTGTACCGCTCACTTCTTCCAAGACTCGTAATACCGGCATTAGGCAAATCCCATTAAAAAGATAGGATACGCAATTGACATAAGGGGATGTGCGGTAGCCAAAAGTCGCGGAAGAAAAGTGAGCGGTACACCTGTACCTGCCATACTCGTAATACCAGCGGCCGTTAAAAAGCAGCGTTAGGACCCCTTAACGCTGCTTTTTAAGGCTAACGCAGAACTCGTAATCTAGGGGAAAGTTATTGCTACCAAGTTAACATTAAAGTGTCAGAATCATTCCAAATGTGCAAGTCATTATGTTTACAGTACATTAAAAAATAAATGTTCATTCATATAGAGCCTGCAATTTTTAAATATCTTTCCAATTTACTTCTTTTATAAAATTTTCTTTGTTCTTTTTGTTTCCTTTATTGAAGAATATACCTAGATAGGCTCAAGAGAATCATTGGACTACTGGGAGCTAGCTGGGGATTAGCACTGCACTTAAATGACTTTTGCCATTGGCTCACCCAATGTACTCAATTTACTCCAAGTAGTGACTTGCTTCTCTGGAGCTGAATTTTCAACAAAGAATAACAAAAGAATGAAGCAAATATGATTAAAGAAGTATATTGGTTGTTTATAATTGTATACTCTATATAAATCATGAAAGTGTAATTTTGACTGTACTCTCCCTTTAGATAAACTGAAATAAAACACTGAAGAAATATGCAAAACTGGAAAATTTAAGACAACGGCACTAAAACTCAATTCCCTATGTTTATAAAACCAAAACACCCCAATTTTGTTTATAAATAAACACTTCCTTTTGGTAAAATAATGGTCACAACATTTACTGAAAGTTTTACCTTTAACAAATTATTACAAAAAAATAAACATAAATAGAACTTTAATGGTTTAGAAATTGCCAACTACATTTTGAAAATCCAAGAAAAATATGTATTAGTTCTTAACAAAGATCAAATCTTGGCCCCTATGAAACTAAACAAGTCACTTTCCCACTTGTATGTAACAAACTTCTCTGTTCAAGAAACCTTGTGAAATTGGAGCCAGACCAACACAGCCCCCATAATGCCCATTAAGATGCCTTTACCATTATATAACTGGTCATGTGGGGAAGTATGGGGCAATCACCTCACTGAAGGTTGTTGGTATGAAATAATCACAGTCACACCAACACACTCTTCATATCTATCTAAAAACCTCACATCTCATTGAAGTGTTACAAACGTAAAAGTAAAATTAACCGCACAAACAATTCTCTAAATACCTATAAGGAACACCACATATTGAACCCAAGTATTGACATTCTCCCTAATGTAGGAGGACAAAAAGCGAAATCTGTAACCTGAAAATTAAATAACTTGTTTAGTCAATGTGCAACATTTTTAAAATCTAGAAAGTATGGAACGAAAGCACAATGTTTAGAAAAAAAAAATAGATGTGTGTAATGGCTGTTTGTTATTTTGTCTAACAGTTAGATATCTTTAAAACACCCACACTCCAATAAGACATACTTTGTGTCCATATATCCTATATTTATTTACATATGCTACCAATACAGAGGTATTTTAACTTGTATCCCTATGGATAATTGGTTAGGGGAAAGCCTATGTCTGCTGCAAACATTTGGAGCTATGTTTTGGAACTATTTTTCTTTTCTTTCACAACTGAATATTAGAACCTGTTACCTATATTGTAGCTTTCACTGATTATTATTAGTTCAGTGTATTTATTAAGCATACAGTATATATATATAATATATATATATATATATATATATATATATATATATACAGTATACATTTGAATAGGCTGCTTAGGGTCATATCAAACCCTGTCATATATACTTTTCTGTACAAGAATATGACTGAGTAAAACTAATTGTTATAGTTCAACAACTCTTTCCGTGATATCAATAAACTCTCTATGAAATTTAAATGTAGGGTAAAGAGTCAATATTTCAAATATTCATGTGTCAGATTACTGTCTTGGTGATTCTTGGTTATGCTGATCATAATTCTCATTTCTGTTGAGATTAAGCTAGATAAATGCTCACTGCTCATTATCCTTTCTATCTAAATTGACCTTTTAAATAGGAATTATTCATTTTCATTCAATTTTGCAGCTGTCTTTAAAGATCTCTTAGTTGAATAGGTTAAAAAAACGTAGATTCAAATAATTTCGGTTTGGCTGGAAAGTACCTTTGTGTTAGATGTAATTGTGTTTTTATTCTATGATATGTGTTTATTTAGGGCTTACTTGCCAAAGTTTCAATTGTAGGTATGGCCCCAATTCCAATCTATTAGAAGAGATGCCTGAAAGCATATGTAAACTTGGGTAATAACTGCATTTACTTTGCTATTCCAAATCATTAGAAGACCTGTCACTTAGTTAAGTTAAGCTATTCAAACTCCATAAAATATAGGAATATGTAGCTATAACTATTACAAATAATGGGCCAGATTACAAGTGGATCGGTATTTAACGCTCCCGCTCAAGCACTAACTCTGCTAGAAGTAAGCATTTTGGGTGGAGCTCGTATTACAAGTTGAAAGTCAATGGTGTAACTCGTGCGCTAACCTAATGCATGCCAAAAGCTGAACTTTGAATATCACGTTAACATATTCCCCCATTGATGTCAATGGAGCAAGAAAAGTGGGAAAAAAACTACTTGCATGCAAACCCCATCACATGTTCTGAACTGTGCTAACTTGACATGAAAATATGAATATTTTGCAATCCAATGTTCTTCACATAGCAGGATATTTTCTATTTATTCATAAATACATATTTCTAGATATATATATCTAATGGTATTTTGGTACAATATATATCTAGAAAAAAAAAAAGAAAGATCCTGTGCATGTCCTGGTAAGGATATGATAAGATACCAGTAGTAAAATTTTAAAAAAAGTCTTTATGGAATAATTCCAAAGGATAAAAGTGTGTAACCGACTCTGAACAGAGCAAGCTAAGACAAGTCTGACCGGTTTCGGCACGACATGGCCGTAGTCATAGACATATAACAAGTGCTCTAGTGAACACCTTATATACCTGTTAGCCACTCCCATCAATAGGGGTGGCTTACAAAAATCAATTAAAAACAATCATAGCTCTGTACTTATAATGAACTTAACTTATTTATCTGGCAGAAACAATCTAGGCAACATTTTAAGTAACCATTAGTATTATATGAAAAGCAAGATATAAGTAATAAGATAAAGCACGTTATATAAGCAATTGTAACGTCTTTCCATGTCATATTTTATGTGCTCATACATATTATTATTAATACTAAATTATTGAACCTAGAATATAACCAAACTTAGTTGATAATAAGTTAATACAATAAATGGGTATATATTTATGAGCACATAAAAATATGACATGGAAAGACGTTACAATTGCTTATATAATGTGCTTTATCTAATTACTTATATCTTGCTTTTGATATAATACTAATGGTTACTTAAAATGTTGCCTAGATTATTTCTGCCAGATAAATAAGTTAAGTTCATTATAAGTACAGAGCTATTATTGTTTTTAATTGATTTTTGTAAGAGTGGCTAACAGGTATATAAGGTGTTCTCTAGAGCACTTGTTATATGTCTATGACTACGGCCATGTCGTGCCGAAACCAATCAGACTTGTCTTAGCTTGTTCTGTTCAGAGTCGGTTACACACTTCTATCCTTTGGAATTATTCAATAAAGAATTTTTTTACCTTTTACTACTGGTATCTTATCGTATCCTTACCAGGACGTGCACAGGATCTTTCTTTTTTTTTTATCGTCTACTGTGGAATACAGGATTCCACTTCCAACAGCACGTCCTAGTTCTCACGGGCTCCAGCTGGTTCTGACATCATCTCATTTGGCGGAGGAGTGATGAGCAGTGAGAGGCTGAGCGGTGTGAGGAGGAGATGTTAAGGAAGACATGCATGGATGCACTGAGAGTCTAAAAATAATTTTGTGACAAACTTCGCACAGCACGGAAGATACAGGACACACAGTAATATCTTTGTATTGCTTGTGAGTGATTACAGCACTAGATGGAATGCCGTAAGGGTACGTAAATCTGCATTGGATTGTATGGTTAAAGGGATACATAACGCTGAGTTGATTGATTGATTTATCACGCTTACAGAGACCGCAGCTGTTCACAGAACCTGCGTTGTTTGTTTGCTATCTACTCCCTCACTATACTTCATTTAAGCAGTCCCTGTTTGCAGTCATTTGCAGTGTGATTGACAAGTGCTGTTGTGAAAATAGAACTGTTATGGGAAAAATGCAGACTGTCTACAACATGTATGGATCAGTGTTATTGAGTTAAACTATATACATCCCTCTCACACCGCATGTCGCGAAGGTGACGGCCTCCCTAAGTCTAAAGGTTTTTTCTAAGCTTCAATAGTCCTTTGTTTTCTTGTGCAATATATATCTATACCTATATATATGCATGATTATATATAGGTATAACTTCCCCTTCCCTCTCTCTGACTACCATCTACTAACTTTCTCTCTTACTCTACCTGCTGCATCTTTGCAAGCCCCCAAAAAACTGCTACCTTACAGGAATTTTAATGACCTGGATCTAACAGACTTTTCCACTCAACTGAATCCTCTGCTCTCCAACATTTTATCCCGCTCTTGCCCAAACCTTATGGCCTTACAGTATAATTCGGCACTAAAATCAACACTTGACAAAGTTACACCCTTCACTGCTCGCCATACATTAATCACTCAACAAAAACCGTGGCACACCAAACAGACCAAATATCTTCAGCGATGTTCACAGGCTGCTGAACGACAGTGGAGGAAATCACACACCCGTGCTGATTTCATGCATTATAAATTCATCCTAAATTCATACAACTCTGCCCTCAACCTGGCCAAACAAGTCTATTTCTCCTCTCTTGTGTCATATCACGCCTCCTACCCCTCTTCTATTAACAAAACTCTCTGCTTCTTTTTTCCTGTAATAGAGGAATACGTCTCCTATCTTCAGCTCATCTCACAACCTGCCCACTTGATCCTATTCCTTCACAACTTCTTCCTTCTCTCTCTACTTCACTAACCCCCACCCTTACGCACCACTTTAACCAGTCTCTCACCGCTGGCACATTTCCTGATACATCAACCATGTGTCAATCACACGAATTCTAAAAAAGACCTCCCTCGACCCCTCCACCCCTTCTAACTATCGACCAGTCTCCTTACTTCCCTTTGCTTCAAAATTATTGTAACGACTGGTCTATAATCGGCAAACTCAATTTCTCACAACTTATTTGATCCACTACAATCTGGTTTCTGCCCTAAACACTCAACATAAACCTCTCTTACTAAAGTAACAAATGACCTGTTATCAGCTAAAGCAAAGGGGCACTACTCCTTACTAATTCTTCTTGACATATCCGCTGCTTTTGACACAGTTGACCATCCTCTCCTCCTAAAAATCCTACATTAATTTGGCATCCGAGACACTGCCCTCTCCTGGTTTGCTTCATATTTCTCAAACCTCTCATATTCAGTTTCCTTTAACAAAATATCTTCTGATCATTTGCTTCTCTCAGTTGGAGTACCGCAAGGCTCTGTCTTGGGTCACTTACTTTTCTTTTTCTCTACATTATAGTTTTCTTTGGCTTCCAGTAACACTTACAGTATATGCTGATGATACCCAAATCTATCTTTTCTCTCCTGATATCTCTCCCTCTTTACTCAACCAGATTTCCAAGTGACTCTGCAATTTCCTCTTGGATGTCTTCACACTACCTCCAACTCAATCTGTCCAAAACTGAGCTGCTTCTTATTGCCCCTCTTTGAGACATCTGATACCTGACATTTCTCTGACCCTATTCTCAACACATCACCCCAGAACCGCTGTCTTTAGGTCACACTTGACTCAGAACTCACATTCAACCCACATATACAAGCACTTACCAAATCCTGCCATGTACACCTATGCAACATTTCCAGAATTCAACCCTTCCTTACTAAAAAAAACTACAAAAATACGAATTAATTCCCTCACTTTGTCACGCATTGACTATTGCAATCTACTTCTAAATGGCCTTCCAAAACACCACCTCTCCTCCCTCCAATCTATTATGAATGATTTAGCTAGACTCATCCACCTAAGTCGCCAATCTACATCAGCTGCTACACTCTGCCAGTCTCTACACTAGCTCCCCATACACTCCAGAATACAATTTAAAGTATTAACCCTAACTTACAAAGCACTCAACAGCCTCACTCCTAACTATATTTCCTCTCTCATCTCCAAATATTCCCCACCCCATACTTTTCAATCAACCTCTGACCTACGTCTCTCCACTCCTGTTATCTCACCAAGATTTCTCACGTGCTGCTCCCGTCCTCTGGAATGCTCTACCCCTCTCCATAAAACTGTCTCCAACCTTGTATAGCTTCAGACGCTCCTTGAAAACACACCTCTATTCAGAGAGGTTTACCATCTCTCCTCCATCTCCCATCCTAACCAAAATAATTCTTGAACTGCCTGACTCACTGCTGCAACTACAATCCATGTGACAAGCTACCACAAACCTTATGTCTCTGCACCCTCAACCTGTAGACTGTGAACACTCTCGAGCATGGGCCCTCTTCCTCCTGTACTAGATTTCTATACAGCCAGATTATGAGTTTGGCGTTATGAGTGAAAAAGCATCGTTATGGCCCATAACAATGCTTTTTCCCTACTGCTGCTATTACAAGTCTTGAATAGCTGTACCGCACACTTCTTTTTCCGTCATGCAATGTCAGTACTGCACTTTTAAAAAAGTCCATAGCGTCGGTATTACAAGTTTGCCTAGGAGGCCAAAAAGTGAGCGGTACAGCCTATACTGGCAAGATCCATACCGCCATCTAAAGTCAGTAGTTATGAGTTTTATGCTACAAAGCTGTAACATAAAACTCATAACTAAAGTGTTAAAAAGTACACTAAAACCCATAAACTACCTATTATCCCCTAAACCGAGGCCCTCCCGCATTGCAAACACTAAAATAAAATATATTAACCCCTATTACGCCGCTCCCTGACATCATCGCTACTATAATAAATTTATTAACCCCTAAACCACCACCCTCCCGCATCAAAAACACTATTTAAATATAATTAACTCCTAATCTGCCGTCCGCCCACTCCGCCGCTATAATAAACCTATTAATTCCTAAACCTAACCCTTACCCTAACACCCCCTAACTTTAATATTATTAAAATAATTCTAAATAAAACGTACTATTAACTAAATAATTCCTATTTAAAACTAAATACTTACCTGTAAAATAAACCCTAAGCTAGCTATAATATAACTAATAGTTACATTGTAGGTATCTTAGGTTTTATTTTTATTTCACAGGTAAGTTTGTATTTTAACTAGGCAGACTAGTTTGTAAATAGTTATTAACTGTAAAACTACCTAGTTAAAATAAATACAAATTTACCTGTAAACCTAACCTGCCTCATACTAAAACCTAACATTACAATAAAATTAAAATAAATTAAATTAACAAAATACATTTATCTAAATTACAAAAAAAATAAACACTAAATTACACAAAATAAAAAAACGAAATTATCAAAAAATAAAAACGAATGCAAGCTCAATCCTATTGGCTGATCCAATCAGCCAATAGAATGAAACCTCCATCCTATTGGCTTATTGCAACAGCCAATATTTTTTCCCCCTTAATTCCTATTGGCTGATAGAATTCTGTCAACCAATCGGAATGTAAGGGTTGCTATCTTGGATGATGTCATTTAAAGGGAAACTTCATTCTTCAGCAGCCATTGGAAGAAGAGGATGCTCTGCGCCGGATGTCTTGAAGATGGACTCGCTCTGCGCCAGATGGATGAAGATAGAAGATACCGGATGGATGAAGACTTCTGCCCGCTTGGATGAAGACTTCTGCCAGCTTTGATGAGGACTTCTGCCAGCTTCGATGAGGACTTCTGCTGCCTGGATAAGGATGGATGATAGGTTTTTTTAAGGGTTTATTGGGTGGGTTTTATTTTTAGCTTAGGGTTTTGGGAAATGAAAAAGAGCTAAATGCCCTTTTAAGGGCAATACCCATCCAAATGCCCTTTTCAGGGCAATGGGGAGCTTAGGTTTATTTAGGTAGGATATTATTTGGGGGGTTGATTGGTTGGTTTGGTGGTGGGTTTTACTGTTTGGGGGTGTTTGTATTTTTTTTTTACAGGTAAAAGAGCTGATTTCTTTGGGGCAATGCCCCGCAAAAGGCCCTTTTAAATGCCATTGGCAGTTTAGTGTAGGCTAGGGCTTTTTTTATTTTGGGGGGGGCTTTTTTATTTTGATAGGGCTATTAGATTAGGAGTAATTCGTTTTTATTTTTGATCATTTCTTTTTTTATTTTGTGTAATTTAGTGTTTATTTTTTTGTAATTTAGATAAATGTATTTTGTTAATTTAATATATTTAATGTTATTGTAATGTTAGGTTTTAGTGTAAGGCAGGTTAGGTTTTATTTTACAGGTAAATTTGTATTTATTTTAACTAGGTAGCTAGTAAATAGTTAATAACTATTTATTAACTAGTCTACCTAGTTAAAATAAATACAAACTTACCTGTGAAATAAAAATAAAACCTAAGATAGCTACAATGTAATGATTAGTTATACTGTAGCTACCTTAGGGTTTATTTTACAGGTAAGTATTTCATTTTAAATAGGAATTATTTAGTTGTTAATAGTAAGTTTTATTTAGAATTATTTTAATCATTTTAAAGTTAGGGGGTGTTAGGGTTGCGTTAGGGGTTATTATATTTATTTAGTGTTAATGATGTGGGAGGCCAGAGGTTTAGGGGTTAATAACTTTAGTATAGTGGCGGCGGCGACATTGGGGCCGGCAGATTAGGGGTTAATAAATTTATGTAGGTGGTGGCGATGTTGGGGGCGGCAGATTAGGGGTTAATAAGTGTAATGTAGGTGTTGGCGATGTCGGGGGTGGCAGATTAGGGGTGTTTAGACTCGGGGTTTATGTTAGGATGTTAGGTTTAAACATACATTTTTTTCCCCATAGACATCAATGGGGCTGCGTTACGGAGCTTTACTCTCTGCGATTGCAGGTGTTAGGCTTTTTTTAGCCTGCTCTCCCTATTGATGTCTATGGGGAAATCGTGCGCGAGCACGTCAAAACACTGCTTGAATTTGGGTGAGGTATGGAGCTCAACGCAACCATATCGCCCGCACAACCCGGGTTTTTGCAAACCTGTAATAGCAGCGCTATGAAAGGTGAGCAGTGAAAATAACTTGCAAGTTATTAGCGAGCCAGCCATAATGAAAAACTCATAATCTGGCTGTTAGTTTGTTATGTTTTGAATTTTATCACAAATCCTTGTCATTGTTTACCCATATCTTTTTACATTGCGCTACGGAATTTTGTGGCACTATACAAATAAATTATAGTAGTAATAATTATAAGAATAATATATACAGGCTACCTCACTTTATTGTGCTTTGCTTTATTGCACTTCGCAGATATTGTGTTTTTTTTTAAATAAGTACACATGTATACACAGACGTATATATATATATATATATATATATATATATCATCATCTTCAGGTATTTGTAGAGCGCCAATAGATTCTATAAACATAGGCAGTATACAAGATAACATTTATGGGGATCAAATGGGTAGAGGGCCCTGTGGAGAGTTCCACTGTTGTAGTCAGCTCTTATAAAGGTGATCTACAAACAGCTGGGCTCATAGGCTTACATGCTAAGGGGTTTGAGGGGATAGCTATGGAGTTAGAAAGGTTAGTGTAGGGTGTATGCATCCCTAAATAGTAGAGTCTTTAGGGAGCACTTGAAGCTTTCAAAACTAGGAGCGAGTCTTGTGGAGCTTGAAAGAGATTTTCATAAGATGGGAGCCAGTCTGGAGAAGTCTTGTAAACGGAAATTTGAGGAGGTAACAAGAGAGGAGCAGAGTAGGAGATCATGAGCAGAATTAAGAGGACGAAAGGGAAAGTATCTAGAGACAAGGTCTGAGATGTAGGGGGGAGCAGTACAGTTGAGGGCTTTGTATGTCAGAGTGAGAATTTTGTGTTTAATCCTAGAAGGAAGAGGAAGCCAGTGAAGAAATTGGCAGAGATTCGCAGCAGATGAAGAGCGACGTGTAAGGAAAATGAGCCTGGCAGAAGCCTTCATTATGGATTGTAAAGGAGCTAGGTGGCAGCTAGGGAGACCAGAGAAGATGTTGCAGTGGTCGAGGTGGGAAAGGATGAGAGAGTGGATTAAAATCTGTTATGTCTTGTGTAAGGAAATGTTAGAGATGTTTTTAAGGTGGAAGCGGCAGGCTTTAGTCAAGGACTGAATGTGAGGAGTGAAAGAAAGATCTGAGTCAAGTGTTACCCCAAGACATCGGGCATGTGGGGTAAGGGTAATGATGGAGTTATCGATAGTTATAGAGAAATGGGGGGTGGAGATTTTGGAGGAAGGGGGGGAAATAAGGAGCTAAGTTTTGGAGAGATTTAGCTTAAGGTATTGAGAGGACATCCAAGATGAGCTATAAGAGAGGCAGTTAGTGACACGGTTAGCAAGGAAGGAGATAGGTCTGGTGCAGAGAGGTAGTTTTGGGTGTCATCGGCATACAAATAATATTGAAACCCATGGGACTTTATTAAGGAACCTAATGATGACATCTAGATTGAGAAGCAAAGGGTACCGAGGACAGAGCCTTGCGGTACCCCAACAGAAAGTGGTAACGGGGCAGAGGATGCCCCAGAGAAGCCTACACTAAAGGTACAGTTTGACAGATAGGAAGAGAACCACAAGAGAGCTGTGTCACAAATGCTGAAGGATTGGAGGGTTTGTAGCAAAAGAGGGTGGTCAACAGTATCAAAGGCTGCAGACAGATTAAGGAGGATAAGCGGAGAGAAGTGGCCTTTGGATTTTGCTGTAAGTAGGTCATTGGTAACCTAAACAATTGCTGTCTCTGTGGTGTGATGGGGTGAAATCCAGATTGCAGTGGGTCAACAAAAGAGTTTAATGTAAGGAAATGGGATAGATTTACATATACTAGCTTTTCAAGAAACTTTGAGGCAAAAGGGAGTAGGGAAATAGGGCGGTAGTTGGATGGGGAGTATGGATCGAGAGGTTTTTTGAGGATAGGTGTGACCAGTGCATGTTTAAGAGACGAGGGAAATATACCAGTGCTGAGGGAGAGGTTGAAGATGTGTGTGAGTATAGGGGTAAGTGTAGAAGAGAGGGAGGGGTGTAGCTGTGAGGGGATGGGGTCGAAGGGACAGGTAGTGAGGTGAGAGGACAGTATAAGGGCAGAAACGTATTCCTCTGTCACAGGGGCAAAAGAGGTAAATTTATGGCTATGTGGGTTTTGGATTATTGTGAGCTTTTGAGGCGTGGGAGGCTGGTAGTATGTTGAGAGCTAATTTAGTTTCTGATGGAGTCGATTTTTGATTGAAGTGGCTGGCAAAATCTTGGGCTGAGAGAGTTGTAGTAAGAGGTGAGAGTGGGCGGAGAAGAGTATTGAACATGGAGAACAGACATTTTGGGTTTGAAGAAAGAGTAGAGATAAGAGTAGAGAAGTAGTGTTGCTTATATAGAATAAGGGCAGAGGAGTTCAAGATGAACTTGTAGTGGAGAAAGTCAGCTGAACTCTGAGATTTTCTCCAGTGTTGCTCAGCAGTATGGGAACATCTAAGTAGGTACTGTGTCAGAGCAGTATGCCAGGGGTGAGGATGAGTGTATATTTCCAAGCTATAGTAGGTGGGGCCAAATTGTCAAGGACCGATTTAAGGGTGGAGTTATAGTAGCAGATAGATTTGTCGGACAGGAAAAGGAGGGGATGGAAGAGAGGAGAGGTTCAAGAGAGCTAGCAATCTGTTGATGGTCTAATGACTTGATGCTTCTGTGAAGTTTGTTGTGAGGGGTAGAAGGAGGGAGAGTTGTAGGGAGGGATGTGATGTTACAAGTGAGGAGATGGTCAAAAAGAGCAAAAGGGGAGTTTGTGAAGTTTGAGAGAGTGCATCGATAGTTGAAAATCAGATCAAGGGAATGACCATCTTTGTGAGTGGGAGAATCAGTCCATTGTGACAGGCTGAAAGAGGAAATGAGTTAAAGAAATTGCTTTGCAGAGGAGGCAGTGGGATTGTCAACAGGGAGGCTGAAGTTGCCAATAATGAGGGCATGGGTATCTGAGGAAAGGAAATAAAGTAACCAGGCAGCAAAGTGATCTAGAAATAGAGTTGAGGAGCCACGGAGAAGGTATATGACTGCAACGCGTATAGAGAGGGGAGAGAATAAGCAAATCATATGTGTTTCTAATGAAGAAAATGTGAGGGAAGAGAAGGGCTGTATTTGTTGAAAGGTGCAAAGAGAGGAAAGTAAAGTACCAACACCAACTACTTGTCTATTATCAGACCTAGGAGTGTAGCTGAAGTGGAGACCCCCATGTGACAGTGCAGCAGAGGAAGCTGTGTCTGAAGGAGAGAGCCAGATTTCTGTGAGAGCCAGACATTTGAGAGAGTGGGAGATAAAGAGGTCATGGAAAGGAGTGAGCTTGTTGCAAACAGAGCAAGAGTTCTAGAGTGCACAAGTGCAGGGGGAGGTGGCTTTAGATGCAAGAGGAATGAGATTAAGGTTATCAGAATTTTGTTTTTAAACAAATTATGAGATATTTAAACTAATTGCACCTAATCTGATAGCCCTATCAAATTAAAAAAAGCCCCCCCCAAAATAAAAAAACCCTAGCCTAAACTAAACTACCAATAGCCCTTAAAAGGGCCTTTTGTGGGGCATTGCCCCAAATAAATCAGCTCTTTTACCTGTAAAAAAATACAAACAACCCCCCAACAGTAAAACCCACCACCCACACAACCAACTCCCCAAATAAAATCATAACTAAAAAACCTAAGCTCCCCATTGCCCTGAAAAGGGCATTTGGATGGGCATTGCCCTTAAAAGGGCATTTAGCTGTATTGATGCTCAAACCCTAACCTAAAAATAAAACCCACCCAATAAACCCTTAAAAAAACTTAACACTAACCCTGAAGATCCACTTACAGTTTTGAAGAGCCGACATCCATCCTCAACGAAGCTGGGAGAAGTCCTCAGCGAAGCGGCAAGAAGTCCTCAACGAAGCCGGGAGAAGTCTTCATCCAAGCCGGCAGAAGTGGTCCTCCAGACGGGCAGAAGTCTTCATCCAGACGGCATCCTCTATCTTCATCCATCCGGAGCAGGTCCATCTTCAAGACATCCGGCGCGGAGCGGCAGATTAGGGGTTAATAAGTATAATGTAGGTGTTGGCGAAGTTGGGAGCGGCAGATTAGGGGTTAATAAGTGTAAGATTAGGGGTGTTTAGACTCGGGGTTCATGTTAGGGTGTTAGGTGTAAACATAAATTTTGTTTCCCATAGGAATCAATGGGGCTGCGTTACAGAGCTTTACGCTGCTTTATTGCAGGTGTTAGGCTTTTTTTCAGCTGGCTCTCCCCATTGATGTCTATGGGGAAATCGTGCATGAACACGTAAAACCAGGTCACCGCTGACTTAAGCAGCGCTGGTATTGGAGTGCGGTATGGAGCACAATTTTGCTATACGCTCACTTCTTGCCTAATAACGCTGGATTTATGAACCTGTATTACCAGCGCTGTAGGGAAGTGAGCGGTGACAATAATTTGCAAGTTAGCACCGCACCCCTCATAACGCAAAACTCGTAATCTAGCCGTAAACAAACAGTGGATAAAACACAGTATTACAACAGAACTTGCCTTGTCCCTTGTCCAATCCCTGTTCAATTCTTGTATAATTATTTTGCCCAATTCTTAGTGCCTCACTTATAAATTTTCACTTAAGAGATGTGAACAGATGATGTTACAGTACTGCTATCTAAACCTGCAATGCTACCCCATAGCAGTGTTAAATGTATAGGACAGAGCATTCAGCTGATTCCAATAAATTAGTTAATGACATGATCAAAGACAGTCAAAAGGTCAATTGGTAACATTTGATTCAGGATGAGATAAGTTTAAAAAAAAACAGAAAATAGAATTTGGAGAAGGCTGGGGTTATACCATTTCTGAACTTAAAAATGTAGGAATTATCACAAGTATTTTGCAAGGTTTGAACATCACATAGCTAAAGACAAGATATCAACAAAGTAAATACATAACATTTCACAGACTACAGACACATACCAAAAAAGAGACTTAGACAGAGTACAATTGCAACAGAAAACAGTGAATTTGGCAGGAGATGATAGAAATACACACACACACACACACCAGCAAGAAGATTACAACTCGATGAAGGCTCAGATGGTTAGTATTTTTTTAACAATAAAGTATTTATTAAGGTATGTACATTGTTGTTGTTTTTTATACATAATGCTATTGCACACATAATAGACTAAAGTTTAGTGTAAACATAACATTTAAATGCACTTGGAAAACAAACAATTTGCTCGCTTTATTGTGATATTCGCTTTATTGCGGGGGCCTGGAACCAAACTTGCAATATCTCCGAGGTATGCCTATAGGAATATCTATTTAGAAATACATAGAACATATTCTGAAAAACATTGAAATGTGAAATATTTAAAGTAAATACACAGTTTAACACTTTATTAAATATGAATATTGCATAAATACGATTTTACATGTTTTCATCTCCAATGCACTTATATTTATGTCTTTATATGTGTACATATGTATTTAGGTAATATGTCTATAAATACATATATACACATATAAAAACACTTATAAATATAAATACATATGTACACACATATAAACATTCCCCTGAGACCTCATATCTTGGAGCTCTTATTACGCTTATGTTATTATGAGTGTTACTGTACTTTGTAATGTATTTAGTTTTGTGACACTTTTTATTTTTTTTTAAAAATTAACCAGAGCTCTGAGGATGTGGAAATCATTCTAGCGTAAATCGTGGTTGTGCTCAAATGATCGTGTTTACTTTCAACTTGTAATACGAGCGATAAACACCTTTTCGCTCATGCATAACTGTTAAAGTGCCCCATGTAATCTGGCCCAATAAATTTATTTATATAATATTACATAATTATATATATTTTTAAAAACACCCAAACACATTCTAAACACACCCTTTTATAGTTTATTTTATAACCTTGTAGTGTTTCTTGCTATGCATGAAAGTTTTGTGCCCATTTTTTTTTTGCTAATTATGGTTCGGAAATTTCTTTCAATGAGATTGTCCCTGTAGTTTAATTCACTTTAAGGCAAAATTTCTCTAATATTGGGCCAGATTATGAGTGAAGAGCAAAACATTGCTTACACAAGCGTGATATTTGCTCTCCACTCAGTAAGTGCACTCAAATGTGCGCTGGTATAACAAGTTGAGTGCAATGCGAATATGACATTGCGTGACATTTCCTGGAAGCTTTGCGCACACAAGAGCAACCATAGGCTCCAATTGGAGCCCCGTTCTCATACCGTCAGAAATGGCATGAGGACCTAGCACAGCAAAGGGGGTAAGTCACGCAGTAATGGGCAACAAGGTATAAATATATATGTATATGAATAAATACATATATATTTATGTGTTAATATGTGTATATACACATATTATATAAGCATCTACATACAGTATATAGTTAAAGGGAACACACAGTCCCCATAGAATGCAATGTAAAGGCACTTTTCAGTGCTGCTTTTTTTCTAACACCCCACATCCCCTTACTTTAAGGCCTAAAAACTGCTTTGTGCAAAAAATGCTACTTTTTTTGTAAAACTAATCTACACTGGCTAGATTGCAAGTGGATTGCAAATTTGCCTGTTTGCAACCTTTACAAGTGGATGGTTATTGCAACTTTTTTATTAAAAAATAGCACTGAAAAGTGCCTTTACATTGCAGTCTATGGGAACTGTGTGTATCCACACATAACACATAAATATATATGTATATATTCATATACATATATATTTAAAAATACTGGCCATTGCTGCGCTACTTACCCCCTTCGCTGCACGAGGTTCTTATGCCATCTTTGACTGCATCAGAATAAGGCTCCCAGAGGAGCCTATGGAAGCGTGCTCCTTGTGAGCACAAAGCTTCCTATTGCGCTTTAACTTGTAATACCAGCGCACATTATTGTGCGCTGGTATTACAAAGTGGAGTGCTAATATCGCTTGCACGCAATCGGTATTTAGTGCTCCACTTGTTATCTAGCCCAATGTATTTTGGGGGCAATTGGGAGATACTTTGAAAATTAACCAGAGATCTGATCTCTGGCTAATTTTCTAAACACTAATTGCTACCACGAACTTGCAGTAGCAATGACCAGCCAATTGGCTGGTTATTTATCGCACATCCTTAAATGGGCTAATTTGCCCATTTACGGGCATGCAATAAATTAGCGCCCCACTTGTAATCTAGCCCATTGTGTGAGAAATACTTCAGTTATTCTTATCCTTTGTTCATTTTGAAAGAGGTATACATACCTTCAAAGCCACTTCTTTTGGAACAGGCAAATAGAGCTTCTTCTAACATTAGGGAAACGTGCAACAAGATATTTATAAAATGCTTACATTATGGCATTCATCTCTAGACTAAATTATACAAATTTGTTTGGTATTAATGGAATTCAGAGCATTACATTAGTATTACCTTCAGCCTGCAAAAAACAAATTTATGCTGTGTAAGAAAAAGGCAAAATATTTAATTAGGCAAGTTTTTAACATAATTATCAGCAAATTATAGAAGAAAATAAATACATTTTTTCAACCATATTTCTTAATAAATTATTCATGCGGCGTCTATAAAGCTTATAAAATAGTATTATGCAAAACAAAATGATTTAATACGTGCAATTTTTTTTATTTATTTTTTTAATAAAAACAGACAAGTGCTATAAGTACCTTTGTATAATTTCTTATTGGTTGATCAAACCAATTTATCGGACCGGCTGTGATATAATTAGTAAATATAGAGGGATTAGAGACTACAGAGATTACAGGTGGTGCACTATCGTTTTTTTCATATTTTAATAATATGTTCTACTGTGTATGTATTGTAACTATTTTACAGTCCAATGTTCTTCACATAGGCAATATGTTCTTTGTATTTCTAAATATATATATATATATATATATATATATATATATATATATATACAGTGGGGGAAAAAAGTATTTAGTCAGCCACCAATTGTGCAAGTTCTCCCGCTTAAGAAGATGAGAGAGGCCTGCAATTTTCATCATAGGTATACCTCAACTATGAGAGACAAAATGTGGAAACAAATCCAGACAATCACATTGTCTGATTTGGAAAGAATTTATTTGCAAATTATGGTGGAAAATAAGTATTTGGTCAATATCAAAAGTTCATCTCAATACTTTGTTATATATCCTTTGTTGGCAATGACAGAGGTCAAACATTTTCTGTAAGTCTTCACAAGGTTGTCACACACTGTTGCTGGTATGTTGGCCCAATACTGCATGCAGATCTCCTCTGATGTTTTGGGGCTGTCGCTGGGCAACACGTACTTTCAACTCTATCCAAAGGTTTTCTATGGGGTTGAGTTCTGGAGACTGGCTAGGCCACTCCAGGACCTTGAAATGCTTCTTACGAAGTCACTCCTTCATTGCCCGGGCGGTGTGTTTGGGATCATTGTCATGCTGAAAGACCCAGACACATTTCATCTTCCATGCCCTTGCTGATGGAAGGAGGTTTGCACTCAAAATCTCACTATACATGGACCCATTCATTCTTTCATGTACACGGATCAGTTGTCCTGTTCCCTTTGCAGAGAAACAGCCCCAAAGCATGATTTGCCACCCCCATGCTTCACAGTAGGTATGGTGTTCTCTCTCCTCCAAACACGACAAGTTGTGTTTCTACCAAACAGTTCTACATTCTCCCAATCCGCTTCTGGATCATCCAATTGCTCTCTAGCATACTTTAGATGAGCCCGGACATGTACTGGCTTAAGCAGGGGGACACGTCTGGCACTGCAGGATCTGAGTCCCTGGCGGCGTAGTGTGTTACTGATGGTAGCCTTTGTTATGTTGGTCCCAGCTCTCTGCAGGTCATTCACTAGGTCCCCCTGTGTGATTCTGGGATGTTTGCTCACCATTCTTGTGATCATTTTGACCCCACGGGGTGAGAGCTTTCGTGGAGCCCCAGATCAAGGGAGATTATCAATGGTCTTGTATGTCTTTCATTTTCTAATTATTGCTCCCACAGTTGATTTCTTCACACCAAGCTGCTTGCCTATTGCAGATTCAGTCTTCCCAGCCTGGTGCAGGTCTACAATTTTGTTTCTGGTGTCCTTCGACAGCTCTTTGGTCTTCACCATAGTGGAGTTTGGAGTGTGAATGTTTGAGGTTGTGGACAGGTGTCTTTTATACTGATAACAAGTTCAAACAGGTGCCATTAATACAGGTAATGAGTGGAGGACAGAGGAGCCTCTTAAAGAAGAAGATACAGGCCTGTGAGAGCCAGAAATCTTGCTTGTTTGTAGGTGACCAAATACTTATTTTCCACCATAATTTGCAAATAAATTCTTTCCAAATTAGACAATGTTATTGTCTGGATTTGTTTCCACATTTTGTCTCTCATAGTTGAGGTATACCTATGATGAAAATTGCAGGCCTCTCTCATCTTCTTAAGTGGGAGAACTTGCACAATTGGTGGCTGACTAAATACTTTTTTGCCCCACTGTATATATATATATATATATATATATATATATTTATATATATATATATATATATATATATATATATATATATACAGGTATAGATATATATATTTTACATGAAACTAATATATATTTCTCTCTGTCTTCACCACTGGCTAAATATTTACTTTATTGCGCTTATGCAGGTGTTGGACAAAATATTATTAACAACTGGAAAATGGGCAATTGTTTTTATTAATAAGGTGTTGACCCACCATTTGCTTTTAATACAGCTTCCTACCTTTTTGAGATAGAATCATACACGTTTTGAATAGTCTCCAGTGGAATGTTTTATCATTTGTTTATCAAAACATCTACCAATTGCTTCAGAGATGTTGGAGGAGTGAATCTGCTTCTTGCTCTGCTCTCCAAAACTGCCCACAGTGGGTTGACGATAATCAAGACAGGTGATTGAGCTGGTTAGGACAGATGTTAGAGTTCCTCTTGGTGCTCCACAAACCAAGAGTGAACTGTTCTGGCTGTGTATGGGCACATTATCATCTTGATAATCACATTATTATTGGGAAACAGCATTTGGACTATAGGAAGCACCTGATAACCTACAATGTCCACCTAGAATATATGTGCTGTCCAGGTTTTATGATCATATCACCATCTTTTTAACATTTTGAGATTGAAGCTCTTTCTTGGATGTTGGCTTTGTTTTCCTTTGTTCTGTGGACTGTTTTTCTGGCAACAGGCTCTTCAACGGAATATTGAGTTCTGCAATGACTTTGACTGCAGTAGTATTTTGTTGTTTGAACACAAACCTTAATAGTTTTTGAAGGTCTCTATCATTCAGTTTTGTTTTTTGCTCACTATTCTTCTTTGTTAATGAAGTTTTGCCATGCTTAGTATAAACCGTGGAGACTGTTGCTCTTAAAACATTAAACAAGATAATTGCAAAGTTGTTGTTTTTTTCACTGTAGCCTACACAAATAATATTAACCCCTATAATAAGCGTATTCACATTATTTTGTCCAACACCTATATATATATGCATCATTCACTGTTGATCTTCTAACCCTTCCTCCATTTACGTCTTTAAATTCTGCTCCAGGGTTGCCATATTTAATGGAAAATATCCATATTTTCTATAGCATAGAACATGCAATCTTTCATAGTGCTAACATATTCAATTACCCATACAATTTGAGAAGGCACATCTTTTAACCAATGCCTTGCAAATCTAGGGCCAGATTAAAATTGGAGCACAAACGTTTACGTGCGAGCGACAAGGGGTTTATCGCGGGGGCTTGTGCTCGTTGGGCTTATCGCTCGTATTTTGAGTTAAAAGTAAATGTGATCACTTTGTCAGAAGATCTGTGAATGTTACTATATATAATATATATATATATATATATATATATATATATATTATTTAATAAATATATATGGTAGTGTACACCAAATAATTAATTTTATTTGCAAAACTCCAGATGTCACTGTTACAGCAGTTATAGTTACTATGCCAAATGATGCTTGGCTGTATAAACCAGCCCCCCTCTCTCATTCATCAAAAGAAATTTGTCAGTTATCTTAAGAAAGAACAAAAGGTTTAAAGCTTTATATAAGATAAGACCAGTGAACCACTTCAAGGTAAATATTAGCATTTTTGAAAACCCCAGAGGTATATGCCCATATATGGGATTCCTGCCCAAGATGAGTAATGAACTCACAGGCCCCCTGTGGAGAATAGACGGTCCATCTCTGGGAATGATTGAATCTACAAACATGTTCAAGGAATTGTAGTTTTTACCATCTAAGTGCTAAATTATCCCTGCTGAGATCTGATACGCATTCTCAGTTGAGAAGACATCTGAACTCAAGTTACATACAGCACATGAGAAACGAGATCTCAGATAAAGAAATTGTGTCTAAATCCTCATAATAATTTAAAATACACAGATCATATTAAAAACATCTATATATATATATATATATATATATATATATATATATATATATATACATACATACGTATATGTATTGATTTGAAACAAAAACATATTAGATAAATATTTGCTGAGATTGATAAATACTGCAAATAGATATATTAATGTTTGACATTTTTAACAATTATTTATTTGTTTTGCAGACAGCAGGATGTCCTATAAATGTTGGTCATGGGCATCAATCTATACATTCAGATTTAGGTGCACTGAATGTGAAATATGCTGTGTTTTTATATGAATATAAGAAAAAATTCAAATGCAACTTTAAATGGATTTTAAGATAATAATAATATGATGTTAAAAATAATAATGGTGTTTCGTGCATTCAAAATTTATTAGAAATATGAAACCACATAGGTCTGCTGACCTCAAGGTATGTATGAGATATTAAGGTGATGGCTGAGAGAGTAAGTGAATCCATGATGAAGATATTATAATCCTTTTAAATTGTTTCATAGAAAATATGATTTTAAACACATTTTTATATACTATAAGTGGAATATATTCACGTTTGGTCTTAAAATTATCAGAAAAAAATGGTACTGTGTGATCTATGTGTATATGAACATGTAACTTATTAATACAAGGAAGTAAAGTAGTTTAAATAATCACTTTATAAGGATGTATTAAATTGTTAGCAATATTGGTGGTGAGGATATTTGCGGTTGTCTGCTGCCCCCTAGGGGATTAAAACTGGTATGACAACCAAATGAATTATCTATCAGAACACATGCAAATCCAAATAGCCAATTAAATGTTTCAACTCTAAGGGCGGACCAGGGACGCTTTATTAGAGCCAATCCAAGACAAGCTCTGTGAGGGCCAATCGAATTCGTTTCACCAATGATTAAGATATATAATCTGAATGCAAGAGGAGAGAGGAGGCTGCTGAGTTCTTGCTGAACTCTGGACTGATAACTGGTTGCGTTGGGACACAGTCATTTTTAAGCAAATTGGGCTACTTTTTCTTATCCACATTGCAAATACCCTTATTTTCATATGATGTGAAACAAGGAATATTGGAATACTAAATTGGCTCATGTTGGTAATGTATGAATTCTATAATTTGATATTTTAAAGCAAATACATTCATTATTTCTACAATCAAACTGTAGTTAATAGATTTAAAAGGGCACACCAACTGATGCAGCCTTCCTCTTCACTAACGTCATCCTTTCGGGTCTGCTTCGTACTTCCTTCACAGCTGAGCATACCTGAATCAACTTCTGCTACTTTGTAGCGTTCTCACTCTAAAGATACACCGGATCCGCTCTCAGTTTTCCACTTTCAGCAGCTCATATAACTTGTTATTCCTTGGACATCAGCTGACCGCATATTCCCTTGCACCCAGAAGTATTGAGGTGCAGTTGCAAGTCAACACTGAAGAGCGTGAAGAGTGTGACAAGCACGTGGTGCGCACCAGTACTATTCCAAAACATCAGAGAGGGGCAGCTCCACAAAATAAGTCTACAAGAACTTAAAAATCAGGGAGGGACAACTCACCAAAACTAGTCTCCAAGAAATTATCACCAATCAACAGTGAGGGACAGATCCCCAAAACAAAAGTCTCTAAGAAGTTTCCGGAGACCTTTGGACCTAAGAAGTATCTTCATTATTTGGCTGTCATTTGGATCAGTTATTTATTGGACTATGGACTTTGCTTTTTAATTTCTTAATTTTTTAATCTCATTGTTCTCCCACCAAATTGGGTTTTATTATTGTCAAATATCGTTTTATTATTGCCTATTTTTTATCTTTTTTGTCATTCCCAGATGTTGGCAGATATTGTATTTTGATATTTATAGCATTTAGAAATTTGTTTAGGAAACTAACAAGCTTCTGATATAACCAGTCCTGGTTCTTAGATAAAACAGCTAAGGACAGCTCTGGTTATCCATCTTGTCTCTCTGATACATATGTATTTCACAATTTATTTTTATTTTTATTTTTATTTTTGATTTCATTCACAGATCATACCGGTATTAGATCGTATTATATATATATATATTTTTTGGTATATATATTTTTTGGTATATATTTTTTGTACACAATTTTTGGTACATTTATTGGTACATATTTTTCTCACAAGTGAATATATTTGTTTTTTCTTTTTTCTCACAATATTTGCGTGTTTATTGTACACCCACCTAAGAATTAATATTATTTTTATATTTGTAATTGTGATTTTGGTTTCAATTCACCATCACATTCCATTTTTATGCACTTTTTAGGATTTCACAAAGTCGTCCCAATTGGCTGTAACAAACCAGAATAGTAGTTTTCTTATGCTATTAGTGACCCCTACGTTAATAGTTAAGTCGTGATCAGTGAAGTTATCTGATCAGGTTGTATTAATAATCTGTGATTTTAAATTAGTGTGTGTTATTAAAAAGGATACATTTTACTCATTTCTTTTGTTATATTTTTGAACTTATTGGATTCATCAAAATTGGGGATATTGTTTTTGAACTTATTGGATTCATCAAATTGGTGATTTTGTTTTATGTAACCTATATTAAGGAACCTGTAGTTTACTCTAGCCTTTATTGGCGCTCCTATAATCCTTTGTACTGTCTAACTCCCCAGGACCTTATTAGGGGGTCCTTTATAGTGCAGCAGGTAAACAGATTTAGGCGCTGTTCTGAACTCTATTTTTACGCATTTTGTATTTTAGCTTGCATTCATTGTCAAGTGTAGTCTTAAAGGGACAGTATACACTCATTTTCATATAACTGCATGTAATAGACACTACTATAAAGAATAAGATGCACAGATACTGATATAAAAATCCAGTATAAAACTGTTTAAAAACTTACTTAGAAGCTGTCAGTTTAGCTCTGTTGAAAAGGTAGCTGGAAAGCCCACTGCAAGTGGCAAATAAGACACTCCCCCAGGAGCAAGCTGGAGAAGGTAGCTGACGGTATTAATATAAAACTTTGGGGCTTGGTTAGGAGTCTGAAAATCAGAGCAATGTTATTTAAAAATAAGCAAAACTATACATTTTTTTTTTTTTTAAAACTTTATGGGCTATATAAATAGATCATCTACAAAACATTTATGCAAAGAAAAAATGAGTGTATAATGTCCCTTTAACCAGTCTCTCTTGTATGGTAAGTAATTTATTTGCTAGATAAATATCCTTTGTGTTGCATATTCCTTAGTCAGGCCCATTATTGTAAGTAAATCTTTCTGGTGTGCATTAAGTTATTGGTAACTATTATATTTTAGAATTTGCTTTAATTGTAGCTAAATAGCGTTTATTTCAGCTCAGAGAAATTGGCTGCTAAAGCATCATGTTATATTGTTTAACTAGGCACTCTTAAGTTGGTGACCCATATTGTGGTATTTCATAGTGGTGATGTTATGCAATTCAATTGTGAATAAAGTTAATTCTAAAGACATATTTGGTTTGCTTTGTAAAAAATATTGTAACAGTTTACGCTTGTATAGTTTGATTCATAATCTGATTTTCTATAAATATAATTCAAGGGGTCTATAAAATGTAACTAATATAAATAATTTAGGAATTTACATTAATTTTATTGTTTTGTATATGCATTTTATTGGGGATTTATTTTAAAGAATCATTATTAAATATATTGTATTATAACCCAGCCATATACTGACAACTTTATTGCAATTGTGATTACCACAACTTCAGAGCTCTTGTTACCTGTTTTGTAAAACTAAAAAGTTGCACAAAACACATAAAAAAAATACATATAGTTACACTCATAATAACACTATCTAATAAAAATGATTTTTAACAAAATTGCACAATAAAGTTCTAAGGGCTCAGATATTGATAAAAAAGGCAGGCAAAGGACTTTAACATTGAGATATATACATCTCTAAAGAACTTTGTCAGTCAACCCCATTCACTGCTGCATTCATAGGTGCAAGTTAAGGCTTCACTATGCAAAGCAGAAGGCATACATCAAAACTGTCCAGAAGTGCTGCTGACTTCTCTGGGATCGGACTCATCTGAGATGAACAGTAGCATGTTGTGTTCTCCTGGCCAAAGAGAAAAAGGAACCTCCAAGCTGTTATCAGCATCAGGTCCAAAAGTCAGCATCTGTCATGGTATGGTGGGTGTCAGTGTCCATGGCATGGGTAATTTGCACATCTGTGAGGGCACCATTAATGCAGAAAGATATGTATACATTTTGGAGCAACATATGCTGCCATCAAGATGTCGTCGTCTTTTCCAGTGACGTCCTTGCATCTTCTAGCAGGACAGTGCCAAACCACATTCTGCCCGGTTTACAAGCGCATGGTTGCATAAGCAGAGTACGGGTACTACCATGGCCTTCCTGAAGTCCTAACCTGTCTCCGAAATGAGAATGTGTGGCGCATTATGAAGTGCAAAATAAGACAACGAAGGTAGGAACAGTTGCGCAGTTGAAGACATACATAATAGATGAATGGGGGAAAATTCTGCTTGCTAAACTTAACCAAATTGTGACTTCAGTGCCCAAACACTTAATAAGTGTTATTAAAAGAAAAGGTGATGTTACACTGAGGTGAACCTGAGAGTGACGTGAAGCACATTTGTAATGATTATGGATGTGGATACTACTTCAGCAATAAGTTGCCGCCTTGAGTAAAGTATATTGACGGGGACATCCGCTATAGAGGTAATTGATCCGTTACCGTTTTGCTCTTGAGGATTTGGTTTGCATATTCCTCTGCTTTTTTTTATAAGAATGTGCAGTTGCACTAAGTGCTCCAGTTTTTGTTGTGACTTTTGTGTCCGGATTCTGTAGTTGCGAGGCATGCAGTGTGCATTAAGACCATCTACATAATATTGACTGGGTATACCGGACTGTCTGTTTATAGGAGAGATTACTACCTTAGCATACAGGATGTGCATTTGTTAATGTATTATTATATTATGATGTTGGGTGTTGGTTCTGTATTACGCTCAAAACAATAAATACTACTTTCTTTGGAATTAAGCTTTGGGGCCACACATGTCATTCTTTGACAATAGATGTGTTATCAGATTAGAGTTTGCCATAAATTATCTAAACAAGCCAGCCTAGTTCTGTAAGAGCATTCTTTTGACATATGACAATAAGATCAACCTGTACCAGATTGATGGGAAGAAAAAAGTATAGAGAAGGCTTGAAACGGCTTATCATCCAAAGCATACCACATCATCTATAAAACAGGGTGTAGGCAATGTGATGGCATGGGCATGCATGGCTTGCAATGGCACTGCGTCACTAGTGTTTATTGATGTGACAGAAGACAGAAGCAGCCGGATAAATTCAAAAGTGTATAGGGATATATTGTCTGCTCAGATTTAGCCAAATTCCGCAAAGTTGATTGGACGGTGCTTCACTTTACTGATGGACAATGACCCAAAACATACTGTGAAAGCAACCCCAGAGTTTTTTCAGGCAAAGAAGTGTAATCTGTAATGGCAGAGTAAATCACCTGATCTTAACCCGATCGAGCATGCATTTCACTTGCTGAAGACAAAACTTAAGGCAGAAAGACCCACGTACAAACAACAACTGAAGACAGCCGCAGTAAAGGCCTGGCAAAGCATACAAAGGAGGAAATGTAGAGAGCAATGTAATTTCTCCTATCCGTGTGATTTTTGGACAAGGCACCTCTCCTCGCCCCCACCCCATTAGGTTATAACAAGGAATGTGATAAAAAGTCAATCAGATAACGAGGCTCACACACATGATTACTCACTGATCGTCGCTTCAATGCTCGGTCCTGGGGGAGCACAATCCACCTGCCAACTGCGGTGTCTCGGCTCTGCCGTCTGCTCCCCTCCTCAAGCTAACTGGGATCCTCGATTCCGTGTTAGTTTGTGTGGCCAAACTCAGTTCGGCGTCTGACGTCACTGTATAGTCCTGCCTCCGTTCTCTATTTGGTGGGTGAGGGGGCTCAACCAGGAGCGATGTAACCGGACTTCCCTCATAGGCTCAAATAGGTGAAGAAAAGGAAAAGTGAAAAGAAATCCTGTACTTCTTGTTGTAACTTTATAGAAACACGGCTTTATTGGCAAATGAAATCAGATTCCAGCAGCTTCAACAATTCACTCATTGCAGCTCATATAACAACAGCACGGGATGGTGGTCACTAATGCTGATGCGTTTCGGCTTCCCACGCCGTAGTCATAGCATAATTAGTGACCATCATCCTTGATTTAAAAAGGTGTCACTTTCACCCTATTGGTTAAAATTATAAACACACCTCCTGTGCCGTGATACATAAGGAACATACCTTTTAATTAAAGCCTCTGTATGAGGCAATATAGCATGACTGTTAGTTTTAATACAATATGTGTATTTTTGTTGATTGCAATTAATATACCTTTATACCTCAATTTTACATATCAATGTACTTCTATTTGAGTAAAACTTATAGCATTCAAATACAAATCTCAAAAATAAATTCAGTTGGAGTATAATAAGAGCAATAATGTGCTGTTGTAGTAATAAAGGCATTTACAGATTGTGATTGAAAACAGGCATATACATTGGTTCCATAGAGTTTTGTCTCAATCAAGGAACATTTTGATAGACATTGTACACAAAGTGTGATTAAATGATAAAACTAAAATGGTACCAATTTTACATAGTAAATTAAAGTATGTTAAATTATAATAAATTGTATCTCATATTATGCATCATTTGCATACTGTAATACAAGATATTATATTATGTGCTACTTGTTTCTCATTTGAAAAACATGAAGAGTCTGAATAGACCCTAGTGCCAAAAATGTATAAGACCAAATTCCCTATTTAGCCCAAAGGGTCTCTTTGTCTTAAGCTTCAGTATCCAAAAAACCTCTTCTCTAGCTAGCAATAAATCCATATCCCCTCCTCTCTGAGGAGATGGGACTTGTTTTGTAATGGTCCAATTTAGAGAGACAGAGCTTTTATTATGGACATATGAAAAATGTGTGATCAATGGTGTAGTGAGGGTACCTGTTTTAATGTTAATGTGCTCACATATTCTAGATCTGACCTCTCGTGAGGTCATTCCTATGTATAGCAAATTGCATTGTGAGCATGTTAGAAGGTAAATTGCATAGGTAGCCCTACAGTTAAAACATCTCTCATGTTCAAATGTCTCCCCCGTCATAGTACTTTCAAAACCATTTCCCACGGATAGATGCTTGCATGCTATACAGTAAGTATAATGATATTTAAAGACTCCCTTAGTGCTCAGCCAGGAGCTTGGAGTATCCCTACTCTTAGTTCTAAGCATAGTGGGTGCCACCTTGTTTCCTATTGTGGCCCCTCTCCTAAAGGCAAAGTGGCAGCCTTTTCTGACTACATCGGCCAAGCCTTCGTCCACTGAAAGTAATGGAAAATGTTTAGAGACTATATTGCAAATCTCCCCGTACTGATCACTGTATGTTGTCAACAATGTTGTTGTATTTTGTGTGTAATCCCTGATTCGGTTGCTACTTTTGCTTTTATTTGTCACCAACAGGGAGTCCCTATCTCTTTTGCTTATCTCTTTCTTGATACCTAATACCATCTTCTTAGGATAATCTCTAGAGACTAGCCTGTCAGTTAGCTCACTTGCTTGTGTCTCAAATGTGGATTTATCAGAGCAATTCCTCAATGTCCTGACAAATTGTCCCTTGGCAATTGCTTTAAAGACCCTGCTTGGATGATTACTCTTGGCGTTTAGTATTGTGTTTTTGGCTGTGGGTTTGCGGAATACACTTGTGGATATATGGCCCTTTGTTCCTGATACTTCTCCTGTTAAAGACACATCTAGGTAGTTGATTGTATTTGGATTAGTTTCAAATGTGAAACTTAAGCCTATGTTGTTATTATTTAGCTCATCAATAAATCTTACGACTAGATCAGTATCTCCTTGCCAAATCACTATGAGATCGTCTATAAATCTCTTGTAGAATGTGATGTACTGTTTATACAAATTTCCCTCTCCATAGATGTGGATCTGCTCCCACCACCCCATATAGAGGTTGGCATAGGAGGGGGCAAACTTGGCCCCCATAGCAGTCCCACATCTCTGGAGATAGAAACTGTTGTCAAAGCAAAAGTAATTATGAGTGAGTAAGAAGTGTGTCACTCGCAGTATAAAACTGCATTGTTCATCCTCAAATTGTCCCGATCTAGTCAGGAAATGCCTGATGGCCTTTAGGCCTTCCTTGTGAGGTATGGAAGAATAAAGGGCTTTAACATCTATGGTAAGCCAGGTATTAGTTCTATTCCAACCTTGTGAGAGCCTCACAATGGCTTGATGCAATACTACAGCCATTTGTGGAAAGTTTACCAAGCCATTTGACTGATACAAAACACTTATTAGGACTGCTGAAGGAACACGGTTGGAATAGAACTAATACCTGGCTTACCATAGATGTTAAAGCCCTTTATGCTTCCAAACCTCACAAGGAAGGCCTAAAGGCCATCAGGCATTTTCTGACTAGATCGGAACAATTTGAGGATGAACAATGCAGTTTTATACTGCGAGTAACACACTTCTTACTCACTCATAATTACTTTTGCTTTGACAACAGTTTCTATCTCCAGAGATGTGGGACTGCTATGGGGGCCAAGTTTGCCCCATCTTACGCCAACCTCTATATGGGGTGGTGGGAGCAGTCCCACATCTATGGAAATGGAAATTTGTATAAACAGTACATCATATTCTACAAGAGATTTATAGACGATCTCATAGTGATTTGGCAAGGAGATACTGATCTAGTTGTGAGATTTATTGATGAGATAAATAACAACAACATAGGCTTAAGTTTCACTTTTGAAACTAATCCAAATACAATCAACTACCTAGATGTGTCTTTAACAGGAGTAGTATCAGGATCAAAGGGCCATATATCCACAAGTGTATTCCGCAAACCCAGAGCCAAAAACACAATACTACACGCCAAGAGTAATCATCCAAGCAGGGTCTTTAAAGCAATTGCCAAGGGACAATTTGTCAGGACATTAAGGAATTGCTCTGATAAATCCACATTTGAGACACAAGCAAGTGAGCTAACTGACAGGCTAGTCTCTAGAGATTATCCTAAGAAGATGGTATTAGGTATCAAGAAAGAGATAAGCAAAAGAGATAGGGACTCCCTGTTGGTGACAAATAAAAGCAAAAGTAGCAACCGAATCAGGGATTACACACAAAATACAACAACATTTTTGACAACGTTCAGTGATCAGTTTGGGGAGATTTGCAATTTAGAGCGCCATGTACTAAGCTTCAAAGTGACCGTCCGACTGTATTTCTGCATCAAAATTCGCTCACGATCTGCTTCTCGTATGTACCAATCTGCGATCGGGTCGAAAAACCACTATTTTCCTCAGCTATCGTAATTTTACTTAACTGATCGTTCCGAAGCCTTTTTCCACTTACTACATGTTCGATCGCACGTAAATTCGCTGTAATCGGAAATTATGAATGTTACAACTAATCCACCCGCTACAACTTTCACTGTAACTTTGCGTGATTTGCTTCACGACCATTTAGGTAGCGAATACAATAGAAAACTATAGGGGGTATTAACCGGACGCCAGGTAGACGTACTTAAGTGAAAGGACTAGACTACTATTGTATCATTATTGGTTTTAGGATCACTGAATGAAGATGGAGACACTTTTACACATGTTTCTTTTCCGATTGATTCAATTACGAGGAAGAAGGGCTATACAGGCACCGGTTGACAACAATGGATTGCAAAGAAGGAGAGGTAGAAGAATCCGAGTCCCTAGAGTTTTCCTTCCACGTATGGGTTTGGAAAGCATTTCTGATTGGGAGATTATCCAAAGATTCCGTTTAGACAGAGAAGCTATTATGGAACTTTACAATGAAATAGCAGAATACCTGGAACCTATGACACAAGCCATACCCGGACTATTAAAACTGTTGGCAGCCTTACATTTTTTGCCACCGGTTCATTCCAAGCTGTGTCTAGCGTTATAATTGGCATCAGCCAGTCTGCTTTTTCAAGGCACCTAACCAAAGTCATTGATGCATTGATGGTCGTCTTTCCAAGGTATGTGTGCCTTCCATCGACTCCTGAAGAGTGGCAATCTGTGAAGTCCAAGATCGTCACGTGGGTAGAGAACTAAACCAATCAGGTCGCAGACTGCTTCTTAACTTTGCTCTTTCGCGCCGAACGAAGCTTCAAAGTTATTAATAAGCCGATTGTCTTCGACACACAGTAGACGCGAAATTTTATGGCTTGGTTTTTAGTACATTCATGTAACGAAGTTCCATCTGCATGGTGCGAATGCCGGCGGGTTAATTCGATACGTTATTTGCGAAAAAATTGACGCCTTAGTACATGGTGCCCATAGTCTCTAAACATTTTCCATTACTTTTAGCGTATGAAGGCTTGGCTGATGTAGTCAGAAAAGGCTGCCGCTTTGCCTTTAGGAGAGGGGCCATAATAGGAAACAAGGTGGCACCCACTATGCTTAGAACTAAGAGTAGGGATACTCCAAGCTCCTGGCTGAGCCCTAAGGGAGTCTTTAAATGTCATTATACTGACTGTATAGCATGCAAGCATCTATTCAATGGTTTTGAAAGTACTATGACCGGGGAGACATTTGAACATGAGAGATGTTTTAACTGTAGGGCTACCTATGTAATTTACCTTCTAACATGCTCACAATGTGCAATACATTGGAATGACCTCACGAGAGGTCAGATCTAGAATATGTGAGCATATTAACAACATTAAAACAGGTACCCTCACTACACCATTGAGCACACATTTTTCATATGTCCATAATAATAGCTCTGTCCCTCTAAATTGGACCATTGTAAAACAAGTCCCATCTCCTCAGAGAGGAGGGGATAGGGATATATTGCTAGCTAGAGAAGAGGTTTTTTGGATACTGAAGCTTAAGACAAGGAGACCCTTTGGGCTAAATAGTGAATTTGATCTTATAAATTTTTGGCACTAGGGTCTATTCAGACTCTTCATGTTTTTCAAATGAGAAACAAGTAGCACATAATATAATATCTTGTATTACAGTATGCAAATGATGCATAATATGAGATACAATTTATTATAATTTAACATACTTCAATTTACTATGTAAAATTGGTACCATTTGAGTTTTATCATTTAATCACACTTTGTGTACAATGTCTATCAAAATGTTCCTTGATTGAGACAAAACTCTATGGAACCAATGTATATGCCTGTTTTCAATCACAATCTGTAAATGCCTTTATTACTACAACAGTATATTATTGCTCTTATTATACTCTAACTGAATTTATTTTTGAGATTTGTATTTGAATGCTATACATTTTACTCAAATAGAAGTACATTGATATGTAAAATTGAGGTATAAAGGTATATTAATTGCAATCGACAAAAATACACATATTGTATTAAAACTAACAGTCATGCTATACTGCCTCATACAGAGGCTTTAATTAAAAGGTATGTTCCTTATGTATCACGGCACAGGAGGTGTGTTTATAATTTTAACCAATAGGGTGAAAGTGACACCTTTTTAAATCAAGGATGATGGTCACTAATTATGCTATGACTATGGCGTGGGAAGCCGAAACGCATCAGCATTAGTGACCACCATCCAGTGCTGTTGTTTGATGAGCTGCAATGAGTGAATTGTTGAAGCTGCTGGAATCTGATTGTATTTGCCAATAAAGCCGTGTTTCTATAAAGTTACAACAAGAAGTACCGGATTTCTTTTCACTTTTCCTTTTCTTCATACAAAGGAGGAAACCCAGCGTTTGGTGATGTCCATGCATTTCAGACTTCAAGCAGTCATTGCCTGCAAAGGATTCGCAACAAAGTATTAAAAATTTATATTTTATTTATGATTGTGTTAATTTGTCTAAGTTTAACAATGGAAATCTGCACTTCAATTGTATCTTGGTTGTTTCATTTCAAATCCATTGTGGTGGCGTACAGAGCCAGAATTATGGAAGTTGTATCATTGTCCAATTATTTAAGGACCTAACCATATGTACAGTAAATATGCAGTAAAACACATTATTAAATATTATTATGGTATTATTATTTAGACACGTACATATATATATATATATATATATATATATATATATATATATATATATATATATATTATAGCCATTTGCATTCAAATACATGGCAATATACCATATACCTTTGAACCCTCATAAATATTTTTAATGAATATTTCCATGAATATTTTTATCAGATAGTATTTGTATGTTGTGTAACAGTTTGTTTTAGTGTATTTATGTTGTGTTTGGTGCAATTTTTTAACTTACTACCCTTTATGGGAGGCTTTTAGTCGCGCTAACCTGACATGTTTAAACTGCGATTGCTCTCTATTTGCATTTACTTTTAATTTGTAATACGAGAGCTATTTCCTTTATGCACAAAAAGCAGATAAAACCTGATATCGCTCGTGTGCAAAAGTTAGCATGCCACTTGTAATCTAGCCCAAAGTGTATTTCACCAAATCCATATAATAGTTAATATAATAGGCAATAATATTTTTATTACAAAAAAAAATAATAGTAAGTGTCAGGGTTAACAATGCTATGTGAAATCTGCGGTATTGAGCTGTGATGGGTAGGTCCCATGGCGTATATCTTGTACATGCTTTGTGGGTTCGCACTTTTATGGCCTTTTATAAAACTGGAAGCAGCGGAGCTCAGTTAACTTGCAGCCATTGCTCTGTGTGGCAAAGCTCCACCCCCTAAGCTGTGCATATTTATTATGATTTATTCCTGTTTAATTTATATACAAAATGTTTTATTTTTTATAAAATATGATTTTTACTGAAACGTTTTGTTACAATTTTTGATGCATCTTAACAATACAATTTTTTCATGTGTATTTTTTTTTTATTTGCAAATGGTTCAATTTTTCCATTTGTATGATTTTTAAATCAAGATTTTTCAAAGTTTTAGATAATTGGCCCCATATTGTGGGAATGGCTTTAATACTTCTATGTCAACTAGAAAAACACAATGCACATATCATACAAAATTAAAAAGATTGTGATTGAGGCTCTAACTACAAATATATAAAATGTTAGCAATATCAATTTCAAGTAAAGCAGTATAAAATGGGTAATGTAAACTCAAACCTTGATTTATATACTGTAAACTATATGTGTTTTTTTTTTTTGTTGTTTCTTTTTTTAAGTATTCAATACAATATCTTTAGGAGCATTAAAAGTTTAATTGTCTTATACAATGTTTATATATAGCTAAAAAGGGATTTATTTCCTTTCTTTAAAATAACATCCTATTTGATAACACACAATCCATATGGTTAATACAGTATTTTAATGTAATGGCTGGCATCTTTAAGTAAAAAGACATTTCAAAACTCATTTACTTTATAATTCTGCTATTTGCATTTTATGTCTTAAGTTGTTTTTCTGTACAAATAGTTTTTTTTCCCAAATCCTAAGACTTTTCCTTTGCCATTTCTGTGCAGTAAGACTTGCATAAAATTCTAATTACATAGATATTTTTTTTTTTACAATGAATATGTGACTTTTTCTCATTATCTTATGTGGGGGAGATATAGCTTGCAGATGTATAAAGCATTCAAGTATAACATTTCCCCCTTTGATTTGCATTTCTCTTTCCTATTTTTATTTTTTTTGTTAAATTCCTGTAGCAAATAAAATTGTATTGCTAAAACCAATCTTGCTTTTCTCTATCCTCTTTTAAGTTTTGCTTTGTTAGCTTTGTAAAAGTGCACACATATTATTTTTCTCTTACATGTAAAAATGCGGCTACGTTTTGCCCTTGCTGCTGTTTATTAAGAATTAGATTTGTGCACAGAATTTATTTTGTTTTTTGTTATTTTTTGTTTTTTTGCAATATGTTCCCCTTATTACCCAGTAATGTGGGAATAAATTGTTAAAACTCAATGGCACCACTAAAGTACACTTTCCTCTTTATTTGCTGATTATTGTATTAATGATAATAGCGATGGGTGCTATATATTGTTAATATAAGTAATTTTAATAGGTTAGAAGGCCAATAAAATACATAGAAGCATCCATAGCATTAAAAACAGGGCTAGAGATATTGAAAATCAACTTTTATTGTTAATTAAAACTTAATAAAAACACAACATAGGCTCATACAAATCAAATTGTGAAATGGAGGATTTTTGAACAGCTTATATCCTCATTATTGTAAGGAATCCCCAGTCAATATATTATACAGTGTGTGCTATAAGGACCCAAGTCCACTGTAATTAAATATAAGCCAAATGCTTGGCTATTAAAAAAATAAAAATACTACCACTACACTATTAACCCCTAAATCACCGCTACATTATTAACCCCTTAACCGACACCCCCCAGATCGCAAAATATCCTGCTACACTATTAACCCTAAACCCCCACATCACAAACTACCCTCTGCACTATTAACTACTAAACCGCAAACAACCCCCATAGCAAAATACCCACTAACCTCTAATCCCCTCAACCAGTTAACTCCCCTAATACCCTTAACCTAACACCCTCCAAAAAACTAACGTTACATTAAAAATAAAAAATAAAGTAACATTACATTAAAACAACTAACATTACAGAAAATATAAAAACCTAACATTACATAAACAAAACTTACATTTCAGGGAAAAAACAAGTAAATTACCAAAAATAAACAACCCAACTCTAAAAATTGTCCTGAAAAGAGCATTTGGTTGGGCATTGCCCTTAGAAAGGCATTTGGTAGGACAGTGCATTAAAGCTCTTTTGCTGCCCAAAAAACAAAACAAAAAAAACTTCTTAAAAAAAAAAATCACCCACAAAAATCCTATCACTGAGCCCCAAAGATGGTACTAATCAAACTTTAATCCGGCTCCTACATGTTTGCCAACTGCAGTGTTCTTCTTCTATCCCAGAAGCGGTGGTCTTCTATCTTTAACATGGGGGTGGCGGCAGAGGTCTTTTATCTTCTTATTTTTCATATAACGTCTTCTTTATTCGGTCACCCACCGCACACTGAATTTTGAATTTGAGGTACCACCTTTATATTTTGGTAGCCTTGCATTCCTATTGGCTGATTTTCATTTTCAAATTCAAATCAGCCAATAGAATGAAACATTTTTCTATTGCATTTGTATTCAAAATTCAGTGTGGGGCGGGTGAAGATGACGTTGGACAAAAGATAAGAAGAAAAGAAGATGGCTGAAGATAGAAGACCTCCGCTGCCGGGATGAAGATAGAAGATCACCACCACCACCGGGATGAAGATACAAGACCACCACAGCTGCTGGGATGAAGATAGTTGATAAAAAGAGCATGTAGTATCCGGATTTAAGTTTGGTGAGTACCATCTCTGTGGTTTAGTGATAGGCTTTTATTTATTTAATAGTTTTTTTTTGTTTGTTATTTTTTGGGCATCAAAAGAGATTTAGGGCACTGCCCTATCAAATTCCCTTCTAAGGACAATGCCCAACCAAATGCCCCTTTCAAGATACTTCTTTTAGAAAGTATTTTTTTGGGGGTGGGGGTTACTTGCATTGTAGAATGGGGTAGTATTTTTTTGTTGAAAAAGAACTAAGTCACTTTAGGGAAATGCCTAGGGGTGTGGAGGTTTAGGGGTTAATAGTGTAGCCAGGTAGTTTGTGATGTGGGGGTGTGGTGGTTTAGGGGTTAATAGTTTATTTTGGTGCAACTGCTTCCTCTGGCCAAACTCTTTACACAAACTTTCAGGTCACGTAAAAATTTTGAGTGTTAAATATGATTGCATTCCAGCGATATCATTTACTTTTAACTTGTAATACAAGCGAACATTGCCACTCAACAGTGCCCATAGAAAATATGAGCAGTGTAAATTACCGGACGTTCCTGTAAATTAATTTACGGTAATTTAAACAGCGCGCCACTTGTGATATGGATTAGAGCGTAAAAAATACTGCAATCTCTTAATCATATTTTCACTCTCCGCACTAACAATAGCGGGCCACTCGTAAACTGGCCCATAGTAATTTATAATATAATACATTACTAATGTCAATTTTAAAAGGAGCCTGTAACCTAGCTCTTTTACTTCCCATTGACTTACATTATATAACTTGGTTCATTTTGCACTAATTTTTTTTTTACAACTATTCATTCAGGAAAAGAACCCTGGCGTAAACTGAGGGCTACCTGTATTGCTAAAATAAAGGGAGAAATGCAGCAAAATGTACTATTCTTCTGTTTTTCTTCTATTTCTGCCATTTAGCCTATATTAACAACCCTACCTTAAAAAAACAGTTGCAAATACATTAATTTAAATCATAAAAAATATACCAGAAAGGAAATTCCTTCATGACAACACACACAAGAAAATCATAGCAACTTTCTTTTTTTTTTTTTGTATTATTTTAATATTTATTAAAGATCTAGATAAAAAAGGACTTAAAGTACCACTCGATGCATTAGAATTACATTATTAAAAATTGCATAATAAAAAGACAAGGCAATAACACCTACTCTGCATCTCAAATAAGCTGTAGATTTTTGTCTATCTATTTTTTCTCCCATTTTCCGCCCCCCTATATCATGTGACAGACATCAGCCAATCACAGACAAGTATACGTATACCATGTGAGCTTGTGCACATGCTCATTAGGATCTTGTTACCCAGAAAGTGTGTATATAAAAAGACTGTGCACAATTTGATAATGGAAGTAAATTGGAAAGTGTCTTAAAAATGTTCTTTCTGAATCATAAAAGTTTATTTTGACTTGAGTGTCCCTTTAAGGACCCAAACAGATTAACCCAGTGTAGCAGAATCATACATGTACAACCCAGAGGTTGCAATGTGATACATTGTTACATAGAAATAGCAAGTAATTGTAATCAAAATCCAATAACTTGCCTGTAAGAGTCATGTCGTTGTTTTCCCTGACACAAATATCTACAGTCAAGGAATACACCTGGTTCTTTGTTGAGATTTTGTTTATTGATCACGTACCAAGTTGATCAACATGAGAGAATTGTGCAGACAGCACAACAGGTTACGTAATAGACATATGGCAACCAGTAATATTTGACTTAAAGGTCACTCCACCTGGTTGCTGGGCAATACACCTATTCTTATACATATGTTTTCCTGTACTTGGGCAGTTTACAAGAATTTTGAACAATTTCAGCAAGACAGTTTCCATTTCAACAACCTGTTAGGGAAATTGCATTACACTCTACCTTATAAGGTGAATCCGAGTGTAATTTGGACAAGGAGAAAACCACAGCAATTAACTGTTTGTTATCCAGATGGTTGCCTGGCCCAATGCTGTGCATGAGAGAGATAATATATATATATATATATATATATATATACACATATCAGGAGATCTCAAGGGAGATAGAGAATGAAACAATTAGACACATATAAAGCATAAGCAAAAATATCAGTTGTGGCCTACATGACTAAAAATGAAGCCCCTTAAAAATTATTTTACAGTCAGTAAAGAGAACAAAATGAAAAAAAAAATAGGGAAAGAAAGGTGGAAGGAAGGTGGAGAAGTGAGAAGCATAGGAGAAATATATATATACAGTATATATGATATAAAAAACCCCATAAACAATTAGCAAAGCATGTAGACATACTTGTCAGTTATTCCCAAAAGTCACATAAACGTATGTACAAATCATAGTCGTATGTCAAAACTATATAAACCCCTTAATGACCATGATGTACTATTTACATTGCTGGTCCTTAAGGGTTTTTTGGACCATAAAAGCGCAGATCTCGCCTGGAGCAACAAGGCTGCACTATTACAACCTCCTTCCCTCCAGCAGGCCTCCTATTACAGAGTGGTGCTATCATAAGCTTAAGGCCCATTAAAAGTCCATTAATGATCATTAACAACTTAAGTGCAAAAGCTAAACAAGTTCATCTAAAGAGTTGAAAATTGTAACAGTTATCTTTCTCAGACGGTTATCACATAGTACAGCTACACCTATCGTTACTGGGAGTTAAACAGTAAGCAAGCACATAGCTAATTAACCAGGCCTTTCTGTTACAGACCTATAATGATGTGTCGTCCCAGGTTGGCATTCCAACAAGAATACCATATTATAGTAAAAGTTAAGTATATCAACAGTGAAATAATAATACTGCTTAAGTTCTAAATTACGCTGAATGTGATCCTGCCACCATTGTTTTTTTGTTTTTTGTTTTTTTAAACAAACTCTAAAATGAATTCCAAATAAATGGATTCATTTATGAAAACGAAACACTTCAACATGCATATCTGATTTATTTTGCTCCATACAGAGTCCAGAATGCACTCACAGGTTAGTGTTGGAATAACAAGTTGAAAGTAAAAGTTAGATCTTGGGCAAATGACTTATGAGCTTCAGGTATTGCGACTGCGCTAACTCCATCCCTCCATAGACTTCAGTGTGGCGCATAGAACAAAAACCCTGTCATTTTCAATTGCTCGCTAACCCAATGTTGCGCTAGACAACCATGCTAAAGCTGACAGTTCGTTAGGAATACTTAAAATTTCCATGTTCTTCACTTAGAAGAAAATAATATTTTTATTTTTATATATACTGTACAGTATAGGTATATATATATATATATATATATATATATATATATATATATATGTGTGTGTGTGTGTGTGTGTACAGTATATATATACAGTCCACACTGAGTGAAGTGTAAATCACCACCAAGTGAACTGTAACGATACCGGGCATAGCAACACCTGTGTAAGGTGTATAAAAATATATTTACAAGTCCTTACTTACCTCATAAGGATTGAGGTTGTTGAATGTGAGTGCATTTCTTATCCCAATCTTGTATGTAATAAATTTTTATTATACAGTATCACCCTATGTGCTCTTTCTTTTTCTTTGCTTTATCCCTTTAAATACGGTGAGAGCCAAGGTCCAGACGGAACCACCATACTACGAGGAGATACCAAGCCAGTGATATAAAGGACAAGGAAGTTCCTAGATTGAAAGCACCATACACAAGTCGGCACGAATGTAAAGACCTGGATCTCTTCACACACAGGAGGAAAATCCAAGACTGACTGGAGAGAATCCAAACAGACGCGCTGACATTACCTCATAAGATTGAGGTACCCTCTGGTAAGGGTATACCACTTATCCCCCAGCACCTTTGTTGCAATTGTTGTAATTTGAATTCTACCTATTATTATCAATTCAAACCATTGCACTACTATTGTTGAACTTTTATATTCACCGGACTTTGTCTTAAATCGGTTCATATAGAACCAGTGGGATAGATAGAACAATTGTCTATCATATCTGAAAGACATTCAGTAAATTTGACATAGTAACATTGTATTTGTATTCCACGTGTTTGTAGCGCTGAACTTCTTTCGATATTTCGCTTGTATTTTATATATATATATATATATATATATATATATTTTACCTATATATCTATATGAATATATACAGATTAATAGATAGACGGACAGAGAGACAGATATAGATAAATGTATATACAGATAAATATAGAAATATATATTTAAAAATACAAATAATATTTCCTTCTAGATGAAGAACATAGAAATGAGAAGCATTTCTATTAACAAACATTAAAAATATTCAAATTTATGATATTGCATATTGAGAGGCAATTGACTGGGAAGGGCTCAAAACTGTACATCTATGTCTATATATGTGTCAAACACCTTGTCATATACAACATACCTTTTTAGCCCTTTAAAAAAATATTTCATTATAAAAGTGATATTTTTATTTAAAATGTTTATCTCAGTGCAATAATTTACTTTATTGTGTTTTACATGTGTTTGTGAAAAAATATAAAAAAAAATAATTAGATTGTGCTTATTTATCTACTGCTATTTGGGCTTTTGCTCGTGCATAGTGATGTCGCGAATAGTTCGCCGGCGAACATAGCTTGTTCGTGTTCGCCGCGGCGGACGAACATATGCGATGTTCGATCCACCCCCCTATTCGTCATCATTGAGTAATACTTTGACCCTGTACCTCACAGTCAGCAGACACATTCCAGCCAATCAGCAGCAGACCCTCCCTCCCAGACCCTCCTACCTCCTGGACAGCATCCATTTTAGATTCATTTGGAAGCTGCATTCTTAGAGAGAGGAGGGACAGTGTAGCTGCTGCTGATTTAATAGGGAAATTGATAGCTAGGCTAGTGTGTTCAGTGTCCACTACAGTCCTGAAGGACTCATCTGATCTCTGCTGTAAGGACAGCACCCCAAAAAGCCCTTTTTAGGGCTAGAACATCAGTCTGCTTTTTTTTTTTTTCCTGTGTAATTGAATTGCAGTTGCCTGCCTGCCAGCGTGTGTGTCAGGCTCACAGCATATACTGTGCCCACTTGCCCAGTGCCACCACTCATATCTGGTGTAACAGTAGTGTAGATTTTTAAAAAAAAAACACTTTTTTTACTGTGTTAAATAATAGCAGTCAGTTTCCTTCACACGTGTGCGTTTCAGTGCCTGCCTGCCAGGGCACAGTGTCAACCCAGTGCAACTCATATCTGGTGTAACAGTAGTGTAGATTTAAAAAAACAACACTTTTTTGACTGTGTTAAATATTAGCAGTCAGTTTCCTTCACACGTGTGCGTTTCAGTGCCTGCCTGCCTGCCAGGGCACAGTGTCAACCCAGTGCAACTCATATCTGGTGTAACAGTAGTGTAGATTTAAAAAAACAAAACACTTTTTTGACTGTGTTAAATAATAGCAGTCAGTTTCCTTCACACGTGTGCGTTTCAGTGCCTGCCTGCCAGGGCACAGTGTCACCCCAGTGCAACTCATATCTGGTGTAACAGTAGTGTAGATTTAAAAAAAACAACACTTTTTTGACTGTGTTAAATAATAGCAGTCAGTTTCCTTCACCCGTGTGCGTTTCAGTGCCTGCCTGCCAGGGCACAGTGTCACCCCAGTGCAACTCATATCTGGTGTAACAGTAGTGTACATTTAAAAAAAAAACAACACTTTTTTGACTGTGTTAAATAATAGCAGTCAGTTTCCTTCACACGTGTGCGTTTCAGTGCCTGCCTGCCAGGGCACAGTGTCACCCCAGGGCAACTCATATCTGGTGTAACAGTAGTGTAGATTTAAAAAAAACAACACTTTTGACTGTGTTAAATAATAGCAGTCAGTTTCCTTCACACGTGTGCGTTTCATTGCCTGCCAGGGCACAGTGTCACCCCAGTGCAACTCATATCTGGTGTAACAGTAGTGTACATTTAAAAAAAATAACACTTTTTTGACTGTGTTAAATAATAGCAGTCAGTTTCCTTTACACGTGTGCGTTTCAGTGCCTGCCAGGGCACAGTGTCACCCCAGTGCAACTCATATCTGGAGTAACAGTAGTGTACATTTAAAAAAAAATATTTTTTTTTGACTGTAATAGATTGAATAGCAGTTAGTTGTCTGCAAGCGTGTGTGTCAGGCCTACAGCGTCTACTCTGCCAGTGCACAGTGCCACTCATATCTGTTGTCACAGTAGCTTGCACGCATAGTACCACTAATCGAAAAAAAAATGACAGGCAGAGGCAGGCCACCCCGCAGGGGCCGTCGTGTTCGTGGTGCTGTGATTCCCTTTGGCCCTAGAATAATGCCCAGTGTCAGGAGGCCACGTACCCCGGACTCGAACAGTTCTGAGGACATAGTTGACTGGCTAACACAGGACACCCAATCTTCTACAGCTTCCGCTCGGAACCTTGACGCACCATCCTCCTCCAGCTTAGCTTCGGGCACCTCTCAAGTTACCACTCGCCTGCCTGCCGCCACCACCACTAACACCAACACTAGCACCACAGCCGCTTCACTTGATCTGTCAGAGGAGTTATTTACACATCAGTTGTACCCGCTGCTGCTTCCTGTCAGATACAAGTGAAGCGGTTGATGATGACGATGCGTCCGTGGATGTCACGTGGGTGCCCACTAGAAGAGAAGAAGAAGAGGGGGAAAGTTCAGATGGGGAGACAGAGAGGAGGAGGAGACAAGTTGGAAGGAGGGGGAGGCCATCGCAAGGAGCTAGTGGCACAGTCAGACAGCATGCATCGGCAACCGGGGTCAGCCAGACAGCACGCCAATCAACGCATGCAGTTGCCACCACCAGAATGCCGTCATTGCAGAGCTCAGCAGTGTGGCATTGTTTTTGTGTGTCTGCCTCTGACAACAGCGATGCCATTTGCAACCTGTGCCAAAAGAAACTGAGTCGTGGGAAGTCCAACACCCACCTAGGTACAACTGCTTTGCGAAGGCACATGATCGCACATCACAAACGCCTATGGGATCAACACATGAGTACAAGCAGCACACAAACTCAAAACCACCATTCTCCTCCTGGTCCAGCATCTTCAGCCACGTCAACCACTGCTGTCCTCCTTGCCCCCTCTCAACCATCCGCCACTCCGTCTCTCGCCTTGAGCAGTTCCTGCTCATCTGCCCACAGTCAGGTGTCTGTCAAGGACATGTTTGAGCGTAAGAAGCCAATGTTACAAAGTCACCCCCTTGCCCGGCATCTGACAGCTGGCTTGTCTGAACTCTTAGCCCGCCAGCTTTTACCATACAAGCTGGTGGATTCTGAGTCGTTCCAGCAAAAGGAAGTAATGGCATGTCTGGCACACAGTGTTGGGGCAAGGGTCCATCTGACCATTGATACCTGGTCTGCAAAGCATGGTCAGGGCAGGTATATCACCTACACTGCGCATTGGGTAAACCTGCTGATGGCTGCCAAGCATGGAATGCGTGGCTCTGCAGAGGAGTTGGTGACACAACCACGACTTGCAGGAAGGCCTGCTGCCACCTCCTCTACTCCTCCTACTCCATCCTCTTCCATAACCTCCTCGGCTGAGTCCTCTTCTGCTGCTGCGTCTTTCTCCACATCAACGGCACCCCCCCATCTCCCCAGGTACTATTCCACATCCCGGATGTGGCAGTGTCACGCCGTCTTGGGGTTGATTTGCCTGAAAGCAGAGAGTCACACCGGACCAGCACTCCTGTCCGCCCTGAACGCACAGGTGGATCAGTGGCTGACTCCGCACCAACTGGAGATCGGCAAAGTGGTTAGTGACAACGGAAGAAATTTGGTGGCGGCATTGAATTTGGGCAAGTTGACACATGTGCCGTGCATGACACATGTGTGTAATCTGATCGTACAACGCTTTGTGCATAAGTACCCAGGCTTACAGGACGTCCTGAAGCAGGCCAGGAAGGTGTGTGGCCATTTCAGGCGTTCCTACACGGCCATGGCGCACTTTTCAGATATCCAGCTGTGAAAATACATGCCAGTGAGGCGCTTGATTTGCGACAGCCCGACACATTGGAATTAAACACTCCTAATGTTCGACCACCTGATCCAACAAGAAAAAGCCGTTAACGACTATTTGTATGACCGGGGTGCTAGGACAGCCTCTGCGGAGCTGGGAATTTTTTAGCCACGTTACTGGATGCTAATGCGCAATGCCTGTAGGCTCATGCGTTCTTTTGAGGAGGTGACAAACCTAGTCAGTCTCACCAAAGGCACCATCAGCGACATCATACCATTTGTTTTCTTCCTAGAGCGTGCCCTGCGAAGAGTGCTGGATCAGGCCGTAGATGAGCGTGAAGAGGAAGAGTTGTGGTCACCATCACCACCAGAAACAGTCTTATCAGCATCGCTTGCTGGACCTGCGGCAATGCTGGAAGAGGATTGTGAGAAAGAGGAGTCAGAGGAGGAATGTGGCTTTGAGGAGGAGGAGGAAGACCAACCACAACAGGCATCCCAGGGTGCTCGTTGTCACATATCTGGTACCTGTGGTGTTGTACGTGGCTGGGGGGAAGAACATACCTTCAGTGAGATCACTGCGGATGAGGAACGGGAAATGAGTAGCTAATCATCCAACCTTGTGCAAATGGGGTCTTTCATGCTGTCGTGCCTGTTGAGGGACCCTCGTATAAAAAGGCTGAAGGAGAACAACCTGTACTGGGTGTCCACGCTACTAGACCCCCGGTATAAGCATAAAGTGCCTGAAATGTTACCGAATTACCACAAGTCGGAAAGGATGCAGCAGTTCCAAAATAAATTACAAAGTATGCTTTACACAGCGTATAAGGGTGATGTCACAGCACAACGGGAATCTAACAGGGGAAAAGGTGAAAGTAATCCTCCTCCTCCCACGACCACGCCGGCAAGGACAGGATGCTTTACAGACGTGTTGTTAATGGAGGACATGCAGAGCTTTTTAAGTCCTACGCATCGCCACAGACCTTCGGGGTCCACCCTCAGAGAACGACTCGACGGACAGGTAGCAGACTACCTTGCCTCAACTGCAGATATCGACACTCTGAGGAGCGATGAACCCCTTGACTACTGGGTGTGCAGGCTTGACCTGTGGCCTGAGCTATCCCAATTTGCGTTAGAACTTCTGGCCTGCCCCGTTTCAAGTGTCCTGTCAGAAAGGACCTTCAGTGCAGCAGGAGGTATTGTCACTGAGAAGAGAAGTCGCCTAGGTCAAAAAAGTCTAGATTACCTCACCTTTATTAAGATGAATGAGGGATGGATCCCGAAGGGACTGACAGTGGGCGATACATTCGACTAAAAAAGGCCTGATGAGACGTGTTGCCTTCGGCTAAAAATGGTCCACATGCTGCTGTATTTTATCTCTGAATGTCGGATGACTTGCGTGACTTATCCGCCACCAACTAGGTTTCAAGCCGCAATGTTTTAGGGCACTTTCTGCCTGGGAAACAAACATCAATTTTTCTGGCCGCTGCTACAGCAACGGCTGCAACAATACCTAATTTATCAGGCATGTTTACATGCCTAATTTTTCTGGCCTCTGGTGCTGCACTGTGGCTTCAAAAACCAAACCAAAAAAAGGCACATAACAGGGATTAAACTGATAGGAATAGTACTACTTAACACACCACTCCTATCTGGTGGCACATTAGACTGCACGCGCAGTGCCCCAAATTTGAAGTAGGAGGTCCGACCAAGCATCTTTTTCCATCTCCCGGTTCCTAAAATCGATGCCATATACACGTCCCCTGATAGGGGACGTAACAGGGATTAAACTGATAGGAATAGTACTACTTAACACACCTTATAATAACACAGAGAGAGGCAACGCAGAGAGAGGAGTCTGAAGAAGAGGAGTCAGAGGAGGAAGGGGGCTTGTTGTCACCTTTCGGGGACCCTTGGTGTTGTACGTGGCTGGGTGGAGGAAGAGACCTTCAATGACATCAGTGAGGACAAGGAATGGGACATGGCTATCTTGGTATCCAACCTTGTGCAACTGGGGAGTTTGCGGTTGTGCAAATGGACTGTTTGCAGTTGTTTGCGGTGCGTTAAAGGGACAGTCTAGGCCAAAATAAACTTTCATGATTCAGATAGAGCATGTAATTTTAAACAATTTCCCAATTTACTTTTATCACCAATTTTGCTTTGTTCTCTTGGTATTCTTAGTTGAAAGCTTAACCTAGGAGGTTCATATGCTAATTTCTTAGACCTTGAAGCCCACCTCTTTCAGATTGCATTTTAACAGTTTTTCACCACTAGAGGGTGTTAGTTCACGTATTTCATATAGATAACACTGTGCTCGTGCACGAGAAGTTATCTGGGAGCAGGCACTGATTGGCTAGACTGCAAGTCTGTCAAAAGAACTGAAAAAAGGGGCAGTTTGCAGAGGCTTAGATACAAGATAATCACAGAGGTTAAAAGTATATTATTATAAATGTATTAGTTATGCAAAACTGGGAAATGGGTAATAAAGGGATAATCTATCTTTTAAAACAATAAAAATTCTGGTGTAGACTGTCCCTTTAAAGGGGGAGTTTGGTCTGTCACTGTGAAGCGGGCGTAACCCTTACACTACCTGATCGATACAACATCATACCTGATGTTTTAAAGCATGTTATTCCAAACAATTTAGGAATGTTAGGTGATTTATGCCCTTTATGGATTAAAACCAGACTCTGCATCAACTATGTAATTTTCCATGGGAGTTTTGCCATGGATCCCCCTCCGGCAGGCCACAGTCCAGGTGTTAGTCCCCTTGAAACAACTTTTCCATCACTATTGTGGCTAGAAAGAGTCCCTGTGGGTTTTAAAATTCGCCTGCCTATTGAAGTCTATGGTGGTTCGCCCGGTTCGCCCGTTCGCGAACAGTTGTGGAAGTTCGCGTTCGGCGTTCGTGAACCCAAATTTTTATGTTCGCGACATCACTACTCGTGCACAATCCATAACTTGAACGTAATTGGTGCGCTAGAGCAATGTAGGATGTGCCACTTGTAATCTTGGCCTGAGTATGTTTTAAATTGCCTGAGCATGACTGATATATTATTTTCGAAGATAGTGGCAAATTTGTAGCATACTTTTTACAGCAAAAGGAAGCACAGTTGGGGGCACACGGGGGCAGCCATTATACTGTGGGGGTTGTCGACTCCTCTGGCAACAGCACTTTGTACTTTTTAAATTTATGATTAGAGCTGGCACTAGAGTTTTAGTCCACTGTAAATTACTGTGCAAAAGCATTGAATTCTGGGCTTGGGCTTCTTTATCTCTGTTATTCAAATTCCAATTCATTAGAAGACCCCTATGTTGCGAATATAATATAATAGAACATTATTATTACTTTTATTACTCTCAGAGTTTGTTTTTTTCATGGAGTTTTTTTTTTTTGACAGACATGTAAGCAATTGCTTATTTAAAAGTAAAACAATATTGATGATAACTGTGTCAGGCAGGTTTTTACATTTGATGATATCTACTGACACTGGCAATTAACAGTTTTGTATCACTTTGTGCTGAAATTTCAAATCACAAATGAACATTTTGATCTTCATAATTATGCTGCATACAAGTGTTGTTGCATAAATCAACAATGAAGGAAAACAATGCCAAAGTGAGAATAATCCGGAGATATGTTGCTCTTTTCAAAAAACAGACAACAGGATATTTGTGAATAAACTCTGCAGTATTGTTTTCACTTTGGGATTGTTTTCCTTAACTGGGGATTTATGCAATGACAGTTTTGTGCTGTGACTCGGATACACCTTGCAGATGGGCAGCCATGGAATAGTCCACCGAGACCTCAAAGCCAGCGTGCATCATAAGAGGTAATAATTCCTCATTGTACAAAAACTCCTCTGGGTTCTTCTGGTTGGGGAGGATATTTGCTGAGGATGGTACTGTCTGTATGTGTGTTTTGAACTAAAATAGAGAATACTGCTGTAGAGGAGGGTAAAATGGTATTGAAATTGTATTTTGTTGTGTTAACTTAGGCTGGTTGAGTGAATGGGGGGTAGTTATCAAGCCGTCTACTTTTCTGGCTTCGCCGGCCAAATACGCCCGCCTAAGCTCGCCTCACATCGCCACCGCGGACCTGAAAAAGTACGCCTAAGTTATCAAATAAAGCTGTCAAAAAGCCGCGGGGCGATGAGCAGCGGACTGTGAGAGTTATCACTCATCCAATCTCGCTGCCCTTCGGCTTTTTCCCAGCTTTATTGCTAGCCTGTCACTAAGCACTCACACTAAACTACACTGTTCTATCCCTATACCGGCGCCCCCGGAGCCTCCCGCAACTCAATAAAGTTACTAACCCCTAAACCGCCGCTCCTAGACCCCGCCGCAACTCTTATAAATGTATTAACCCCTAAACCACCGCTCCCGGACACCGCTGCCACCTACAGTATACCTAGTAACCCCTATCCTGCCCCCCCTACACCGTCGCCCTCTATTATAAAGTTATTAACCCCTATCCTGCTGATCCCGCACCTCTCCGCAACTAAATAAATAGTTTAACCCCTAAACCGCCGCTCCCTGAACCCGCCGCAACCTATATTAAACCTATTAACCCCTATCCTGCCCCCCCTACACCGTCGTCACCTATAATAAATTTATTAACCCCTAATCTGCCTCCCCTACACCGTCGCCCCCTATAATAAATTTATTAACCCCTATCCTGCCCCCCACTACACCGCCGCCACTGTAATAAAATTATTAACCCCTAAACCTAAGTCTAACCCTAACCCTAACGCCCCCCTAACTTAAATATTAATTAAATAAATCTAAATAATATTTTTATTATTAACTAAATGAATCCTATTTAAAACTAAATACCCTAATATAGCTACAATATAAATAATAATTATATTCTAGCTATTTTAGGATTTATTTTTATTTTACAGGTACCTTTCAATTTATTTTAACTAGGTACAATAGCTATTAAATAGTTATTAACTATTTAATAGCTTACCTAGCTAAAATAAACTGAAATTTACCTGTAAAATAAATTCTAACCTAAGTTACAATTACACCTAACACTACACTATACTTTAATAAATTATTCCTATTTAAAAATAAATACTTACCTGTAAAATAAACCCTAATATAGCTACAATATAAATAATAATTATATTGTAGCTATCTTAGGATTTATATTTATTTTACAGGTAACTTTGTATTTATTTTAGCTAGTTAGAATAGTTATTAAATAGTTATTAACTATTTAATAACTACCTAGCTAAAAGAAATACAAAATTAACAGTAAAATAAATCCTAACCTAAGTTACAATTAAACCTAATAAAACTACCTACAAATAACTACAATTAAATACAATTACATAAACTAACTAAAGTACAAAAAATAAAAAAGCTAAGTTACAAAAAATAAAAAAATAAGTTACAAACATGTTAAAAATATTGCAACAATTTTAAGCTACTTACACCTAATCTAAGCCCCCTAATAAAATAATAAACCCCCCCAAAATAAAAAAAATGCCCTACCCTATTCTAAATTAAATAAACTTCAAAGCTCTTTTACCTTACCAGCCCTTAAAAGGGCCATTTGTGGGGGCATGCCCCAAAGAAAACAGCTCTTTTGCCTGTAAAAGAAAAATACAAACCCCCCCAACATTAAAACCCACCACCCACATACCCCTAATCTAACCCAAACCCCCCTTACAAAAACCTAACACTAATCCCCTGAAGATCATCCTACCTTGTCTTCACTCAGCCGAGCAGCGATGGAACCGAAGTGGACATCCGGAGCGGAAGAAGTTAATCCTCCAAGCGGCGCTGAAGAAATCTTCCATCCGATGAAGTCATCATCCAGGCGGCGCTGAAGAAAAGTCTTCGATCCGGCCGATGTCATCTTCAAAGAGGTGCTGAAGAGGTCTTCTATCCGGGCGAAGTCATCTTCCAAGCCGGGTCTTGTATCTTCCTTCCGCCGACGCGGAACCTCCTTCTTCACCGACGGACTACGACGAATGAAGGCTCCTTTAAGGGACGTCATCCAAGATGGTGTCCCCTCAATTCCGATTGGCTGATAGGATTCTATCAGCCAATTGGAATTAAGGTAGGAAAATTCTGATTGGCTGATGGAATCAGCCAATCAGATTCAAGTTCAATCCGATTGGCTGATCCAATCAGCCAATCAGATTGAGCTCGCATTCTATTGGCTGATCGGAACAGCAAATAGAATGCGAGCTCAATCTGATTGGCTGATTCCATCAGCCAATCAGATTTTTCCTACCTTAATTTCGATTGGCTGATAGAATCCTATCAGCCAATCGGAATTGAGGGGACGCCATCTTGGATGACGTCCCTTAAAGGAGCCTTCATTCGTCGTAGTCCGTCGGTGAAGAAGGAGGTTCCGCGTCGGCGGAAGGAAGATTCAAGACCCGGCTTGAAAGATGACATCGCCCGGATAGAAGACCTCTTCAGCGCCTCTTTGAAGATGACATCGGCCGGATCGAAGACTTTTCTTCAGCGCCGCCTGGATGATGACTTCATCGGATGGAAGATTTCTTCAGCGCCGCTTGGAGGATTAACTTCTTCCGCTCCGGATGTCCACTTCGGTTCCATTGCTGCTCGGCTGAGTGAAGACAAGGTAGGATGATCTTTAGGGGATTAGTGTTAGGTTTTTGTAAGGGGGGTTTGGGTTAGATTAGGGGTATGTGGGTGGTGGGTTTTAATGTTGGGGGGGGGTTGTATTTTTCTTTTACAGGCAAAAGAGCTGTTTTCTTTGGGGCATGCCCCCACAAATGGCCTTTTTAAGGGCTGGTAAGGTAAAAGAGCTTTGAAGTTTATTTAATTTAGAATAGGGTAGGGCATTTTTTTATTTTGTGGGGGTTTGTTATTTTATTAGGGGGCTTAGATTAGGTGTAAGTAGCTTAAAATTGTTGTAATATTTTTAACATGTTTGTAACTTATTTTTTTATTTTTTGTAACTTAGCTTTTTTTATTTTTTTTACTTTAGTTAGTTTATGTAATTGTATTTAATTGTAGTTATTTGTAGGTAGTTTATTTAATTAATTTAATGATAGTGTAGTATTAGGTTTAATTGTAACTTAAGTTAGGATTTATTTTACAGGTAATTTTGTATTTCTTTTAGCTAGGTAGTTATTAAATAGTTAATAACTATTTAATAACTATTCTAACTAGCTAAAATAAATACAAAGTTACCTGTAAAATAAAGATAAATCCTAAGATAGCTACAATATAATTATTAATTATATTGTAGCTATGTTAGGGTTTATTTTACAGGTAAGTATTTAGTTTTAAATAGGAATAATTTATTAAAGTATAGTGTAGTGTTAGGTGTAATTGTAACTTAGGTTAGTTTTTATTTTACAGGTAAATTTCTCTTTATTTTAGCTAGGTAAGCTATTAAATAGTTAATATTTATTTAATAGTTATTGTACCTAGTTAAAATAAATTGAAAGGTGCCTGTAAAATAAAAATAAATCCTAAGATAGCTACAATATAATTATTATTTATATTGTAGCTATATTAGGGTATATTTTAAAGGTAAGTATTTAGTTTTAAATAGGATTCATTTAGTTAATAAGAGTTAATTTATTTAGATTTATTTAATTAATATTTAAGTTAGGGGGGCGTTAGGGTTAGGGTTAGACTTAGGTTTAGGGGTTAATAATTTTATTACAGTGGCGGCGGTGTAGTGGGGGGCAGAATAGGGGTTAATAAATTTATTATAGGTGGCGACGGTGTAGGGGGGGCAGATTAGGGGTTATTAAATTTATTATAGGTGGCGACGGTGTAGGGGGGGCAGATTAGGGGTTATTAAATTTATTATAGGTGGCGACGGTGTAGGGGGGGCAGGATAGGGGTTAATACATTTAATATAGGTTGCGGCGGGTTCAGGGAGCGGCGGTTTAGGGGTTAATACATTTATTATAGTTGCAGTGGGCTCCGGGAGCGGCGGTTTAGGGGTTAATATGTATAGAGTAGCTTGCGGTGGGCTGGGCCATAAAAGTGGCGAGCGTACCTGCTAGTTTTTTGATAACTAGCAAAAGTAGTGAGAATGTGCCGCACTTGTGTGCGTAACATCAGGAGTGATGTAAGAATCGATCTGTGTCGTACTGAGTCTGGCGGATCGATGCTTACGTCACAAAATTCTACTTTTGCCGGTCTCGAGCCTTTGATAACTAAGGCGTATCAGCCTCGCCACAAATACGCTGCGGAATTCCAGCGTATTTGAGGTTGACGGCTTGATAACTAGGCCCCACTATGTGTGTGTGTGTGTAGCAGGTGGAGAAATCAGTTGTGTGCACAAGAGCTAGTGATTAAGTACCGCCTGGAACTGGTAACTGTGATAAGAGTATAAAATAAATATACCAAAATATCACAAAGAAAATAAATGTGAAATAAATGTGATACAGAAACAATATAAAATCAATAAAAGTTCATAAATAAGGATATGTTCGCTCTCTCTGGAGTCTCCAGCCTTTCGTGTTCTTCTGTGTGCTCTCAAAGGAAAAGAAACAAAATACACAACATAGTGTAACTCTGTAACCACTTTCAGGTAAATATGATACACTTGTTCACGAGTGATTACTCACATTTGTTGGAGCTTTAACCAAGCTCAGGGAAATGCGCACACCCACTTTATACTGGTGGGTAAACAGCTACTCTCACGTAAATATGATAAAATATGATATTTATTAAAAACATAAAAAGCGTCACAAATGCACAGCAAACACCCTTCACACAGGACAAATGAGCAACAATATAAGCGTTATTACTCAGAAGAGCAGTCCCAGACACTGAATGAAAGTGTACTGAGAAGCAGAAACTTAACCGCTAAACCGTCCACCCTTAGTTATCAGTGGGAATCGCTCCTCCCCCAGGTGTACAGGCAGATGTAAAGACGCACTGGAGAGATTAGCATTAACAGTTCCGATGTATGTTTCACTGAATCAGCTTTTTCAAGGAATGAAGTGCGCATGTCCATGTTCCCTTTTATAAGTGTTGACAAACCGGAAAATCGGAAGCAACGTCCTCCATATTGGAAAAGGGCATTGTATCCCAATGTTTAAGCATACTTTCTTCTTATCCCGCAAGTTTAACACTTGCCTTGTTGTGATTCGATGGTGATTAATATCCTCTTTAGCATTTTATATATATATATATATATATATATATATAGCAGTTAAGGAGTGATTCACAATTCATTATGATGTATACATATACGTTGCTAATTAGCATGATAACGTTTAAGCATGTTACTGTCTGGTCAATTCTTGGGAAGCCTCAGATAAGTTGGTCTCCATGGTAACTGATGCCTCAAACTGCCCGCAAGGGGCGTGCACATAGCCAGTGTGTAAAGTAATGAATGGCATACCTGAGTGCTGAACAGCGAACTGATAGCGGGCCCAGTGCATGATATTGAAAGGCCAAATGTTCTAAATAAAAGTGCTTTTAAATTCCATCTAAACTTCTGAAACAATAGTTATTGTTTGTGTCCTCAATTAAATAGCTGACAAATAAAATGCATTCCATCTAAAACCATGTATAAATTACTTGTTTTTTTACAGTGATGTATTTATTTTAATGATAATGCATCTGCCCTTGTCATTTTATATAACTGGTACAAGCAAATTGAGGACATACGTTAATCTGCAGGCATCTCTGCATGTCTCCTGTGCCTGGCATTAGCTTTGCTAGCCATGGGGACTTGAAATGCACTGAGCTTGTGTTTGAGCACGGTAACTGCCCTCCACCCTCTACACATGCGGTTGCCATATTGCCATCCCTCCAGTTTCAGTTTGCAGTACTCACTAGGCAACTGCGTTACTGCATTCACGCAGGCAGCTCCTTCTTTCCCACTAAGCAGAAAATGTTTCAGAGCGTTGCCATGGTAACCCGCGGCAACGCTCTGATTTAAAACTGTCCGGACTCAGGAGTAGGATACAGCCACACAGGCAGATGAAGGAGGGGTTGGCGGGTGTGGGAAGGGGGGCATGAAGGGGCCATGGGGGGGCCATTAAATTCGGGGGGGAGTTAGAAAAAAGAAAAATTGTTGTGTTGATGGCCGCGACCGCAGCATCCCCGGTAGTTCCTCCCCTGAAAACATGTAATAGTATATATATGCAATATTCATATTTAATAAAGGTTTTAACTATGTATTTACTATAAATATTTCACATTCCAATGTTCTGCACATAGCAGAATATGTTCTAAGTATTTATAAATAGATAATCATATATATATATATATATATATATATTTATATATATATATATATATATATATATATATATATATATATGTATATATCTGTATATATCTATATAAATAGATATTGTACCAAAATAACATTGGATATATGTAGAAATATGTATTTATAGTGTAACTCTGTAACCACTTTCAGGTAAATATGATACACTTGTTCACGAGTGATTACTCACATTTGTTGGAGCTTTAACCAAGCTCAGGGAAATGCGCACACCCACTTTATACTGGTAGGTAAACAGTTACTCTCACGTTAATATGATAAAATATGATATTTATTAAAAACATAAAAAGTGTCACAAATGCACAGCAAACACCCTTCACAGAGGACAAATAACATCAGATATATGTAGAAATATGTATTTATGAATAAATAGAACATATTCTGCTATGTAAAGAACATTGGAGTATTAAAAGAACAGTATACACCAATTTTCATATATCTGCATGTAATAGACACTACTATAAAGAATACTATGCACAGATACTGATATAAAAATCCAGTATAATACCGTTTAAAAACTTACTTAGAAACTCCCTGTTTAGCTCTGTTAAAATGGTAGCTAAAACACCCACTTTAAGTGGGAAATAACAGACACTCCCCCCTTCCCCTTCATCTGCATATGAAAAAACTCTTTACACAAACAGGAGCAAGCTGAATAAGGAATACCTTGTTATTCTCCTAAAAACCTTGGGGTTTGGTTAGGTGTCTGAAATCAGAGCAATGTTATTTAAAAATAAGCAAAACAATACATTTTTTTTAACAAAAAACAACCTGTATGGGCTATATAAATGGATCATCTACAAAACATTTATGCAACGAAAAATCGGGTGTATAATGTACCTTTAAATATTCTTATTTTCATATTGGGTTAGCGCAAATCAAAATATGCAATCGTGTTTGCTCAATTTTTTTTTTCTTGTGTAACTCTATATTTACACATCATTTTTTCCTTGTTAGTTTTTCAAACATTTAGTTTAGATTAAGATTACCTAATTTTCCTGTCAGAGAAATTTAGATTATAGTTTTTTCACAAGTTAACCTTAATTTCATATATATTATTCAAATATTTTTATTATTTATTTTAAAAAATATTTGATTGTAAAATGTTTGAATCTGCATAATCTTCTGCTCCTTTAACCGTTCAAGCAGTACAAAATATGATTGACTCTTCTATGAAAAAGTTATTTAACAAAATTACATCTTTGATTAAAGATCAATCTCAGGTCCCTAAAAAACCTACTAAAAGAAAGCTTACATCTAGTGCTGTTAAAACCCGCAAAAAACTTGTGTCTAAATCTCGTTAAATTCTGACGGACACTTCTATTCCTCACAGCAAAGGAACAAAAACCACTGTAAAAAGAACCCTGCATCCCAAGAGTACCCAAATGGGAGATTCTAAAGAAATTTCTAAACAAAAATCTAAAATTATTTCCAAGTCTAAACCCCAATCTTCATCAGATTCTAATTCTTCTGATGAGGAGGAGTATACAGACATTAATTCTGATTCATTTAATGGTAATTCTGATGACTCAGACTATTCCCCTGTGGCAAAAAACAATTCAAAATTGTCTAAAAAGACTAACGATGATGAAGATGATATTGAATTTATTGACTGTTTGGGGAGCCCCAGGTTTAATCCTGATGAGCTACATCATCCTAGGTCCGCAGAATGTTGCCCATCTATTGACATTGCCAAATGTATTGATTTCCAACTAAAAAAAAACCCTTAAAAAACAAACTCGCAATAAAATGAGAGCTGAGTGTCCACCCCCATTGCTCCTAAAAAATGCTTCGATTACTTCTGAAGTGGATCCTAAAATTTTGTAATTTATAGGTGCTCCAGGTTACAAAATTAAAAAAAGGTGTGGACAGATCATGGAAGATCTGTCAAGATAAGTTATTAGATTCTGTGTGCCCGATTACGAAATTGTTCGAAATGTCTGAACAAGCTGTCGCTGAAAAAGCTTTTTTAGACCCCTTCATTGTCCATCGTTCAGGCTGGGGAGCGCATTATGGTCCTTCCATTACAGGTGGAAAATGGACCCTGGAAGAGAAACGTTTCCATATCAACTGTTTAGAATTATTGGCTGGCTCGTTTGCAGTCGAGAGTTTTACCAAATTTTCTTCTCCAGTTTCCTTTCTCCTTTGTATGGACAATATTTCGGCGGTGCAGTATCTGAATCGTTTGGGAGGCACCAAATCCAGAGATCGGTCCAACATCACCAAATATTTTATTCTTCTTTGTTTTGACAGGAATATCTTGGTCAAAGCAGAATATATCCCAGGTCAATCGAATTCCACAGTGGATTGGGGTTCGCAACATTTGATAGATTCCAGCAACTGGAAATTGGACAGGAGTCTTTTCCTTGTTCTCCAATTCCTCAGAGGTCCTTTTTGTCTGGATCTTTTTGCTTCCAGGATCAATTTTCAAATCCAACCTTATTTCAGTTGGCGTCCGGATCCAGAGGCGGCAGCCATAGATGCCTTCCTTCACCTGTGGCCACCTCAGGGAGTTTATGCATTTCCTCCTTTTTCAATTATCCCAAGGACAATTTCTATTATTCGCAGGGATCTGATATCTCTAACATTAGTGACCCCCCTTTGGCCAACCCAGTCTTGGTACCCCTCTTTGTTGGAGATGTCCACCAACATTCCAATCCAACTTTCTCCCTGTTTCTCTCGTTTTCTGCTATAACAGCTTGAGCCTCTTTTGCTGCTATTTTTAATTCCTCCTTGTATTTTTTCTCCGTTGCCTCCTTTTTCTGGTTTTCAGCCTCAGTCTGCCATTTTAGAAATTGCACCCACATCTGTTATGGTATCTGTTTCCCCTGAGCTATCTAATATGCCCTTTAGGCAATCTAATTTCTTTACTTCAAATGAGTCTAAAAATGCAAACTGTAGTCCTGTGTGTTTTTGCGTATGCATATTGCAAAAATCTAAAAACACACAGGCCAATAGTTAGCATACATATAAAGGCAAAGGTATTCTTAGCAGGTGGAGAAATCACTTTAGAGTTCCTTTGACCTATTCTGCTTAAATTTCTTCCTTAAGCTGGGTCACAAGCTTTTTCCACATTACTGCATTATTGCTCCTTCCCTTAGCTGTGCATCACATGACATCACACTTGCCTGCCAATAGACAGTTACTGTAACAGCAAAATGTTATGCAGATTGCAACAACACAACTGTATCAAACAACTCCACACATTTGTATTCAAAGCACTGCTATGCTATTATTTTCAACACCTACAAGCAGTAACTAACCCTGAAAATCACACACTCTCACACTTTTACTCCCTAATAGTACTCCAAATAAATTTATGCCAGGAGATCACCGGGCCTCCAAGAACGCAATTTATAAACTGCAGAACAACTATTTTTACCTTCTCAGAAATGTTTAACCAACACAATGAGAACACCGGGTCTCCCAGTGCAAACCCTCACAATGACATTTCATGGTTCCTCAGGTAGGCCAGTCTCATAAAATGTAATTCAATCACTCCAGACTCTTATCACAGTTGTGAAATAAATGTGATACAGAAACAATACGGATTCATTTAGTTAATAAGAGTTAATTTATTTAGATTTATTTAATTAATATTTAAGTTAGGGGGGCGTTAGGGTTAGGGTTAGACTTAGGTTTAGGGGTTAATAATTTTATTACAGTGGCGGCGGTGTAGTGGGGGGCAGGATAGGGGTTAATAAATTTATTATAGGTGGCGATGGTGTAGGGGGGGCAGATTAGGGGTTATTAAATTTATTATAGGTGGCGACGGTGTAGGGGGGGCAGATTAGGGGTTATTAAATTTATTATAGGTGGCGACGGTTTAGGGGGGGCAGGATAGGGGTTAATACATTTAATATAGGTTGCGGCGGGTTCAGGGAGCAGCGGTTTAGAGGTTAATACATTTATTATAGTTGCGGTGGGCTCCGGGAGCAGCGGTTTAGGGGTTAATATGTATAGAGTAGCTTGCGGTGGGCTACGGGAGCGGCGGTTTAGGGGGTAATAACTTTATTTAGTTGCGGCGGTGTAGGGGGGACAGATTAGTGGTGTTTAGACTCGGGGTACATGTTAGGGTGTTAGGTGTAGACAGCTCCCATAGGAATGAATGGGATGTCTTTCAGCAGCGAACTTGTACTTTCGCTATGGTCAGACTCCCATTGATTCCTATGGGATCCGCCGCCTCCAGGGGTGGCGGTTTGAAAACCAGGTACGCTGGGCCGTAAAAGTGGCAAGCGTACCTGCTAGTTTTTTGATAACTAGCAAAAGTAGTGAGAATGTGCCGCACTTGTGTGCGTAACATCAGGAGTGATGTAAGAATCGATCTGTGTCATACTGAGTCTGGCGGATCGATGCTTACGTCACAAAATTCTACTTTTGCCGGTCTCGAGCATTTGATAACTAAGGCGTATCAGCCTCGCCACAAATACGCTGCGGGTACAGAAACAATATAAAATCAATAAAAGTTCATAAATAAGGATATGTTCGCTCTCTCTGGAGTCTCCAGCCTTTCGTGTTCTTCTGTGTGCTCTCAAAGGAAAAGAAACAAAATACACAACATAGTGTAACTCTGTAACCACTTTCAGGTAAATATGATACACTTGTTCACGAGTGATTACTCACATTTGTTGGAGCTTTAACCATGCTCAGGGAAATGCGCACACCCACTTTATACTGGTAGGTAAACAGTTACTCTCACGTAAATATGATAAAATATGATATTTATTAAAAACATAAAAAGTGTCACAAATGCACAGCAAACACCCTTCACAGAGGACAAATAACATCAGATATATGTAGAAATATGTATTTATGAATAAATAGAACATATTCTGCTATGTAAAGAACATTGGAGTATTAAAAGAACAGTATACACCAATTTTCATATATCTGCATGTAATAGACACTACTATAAAGAATACTATGCACAGATACTGATATAAAAATCCAGTATAATACCGTTTAAAAACTTACTTAGAAACTCCCTGTTTAGCTCTGTTAAAATGGTAGCTAAAACACCCACTTTAAGTGGGAAATAACAGACACTCCCCCCTTCCCCTTCATCTGCATATGAAAAGACTCTTTACACAAACAGGAGCAAGCTGAATAAGGTATACCTTGTTATTCTCCTAAAAACCTTGGGTTTGGTTAGGTGTCTGAAATCAGAGCAATGTTATTTAAAAATAAGCAAAACTATACATTTTTTTTAACAAAAAACAACCTGTATGGGCTATATAAATGGATCATCTACAAAACATTTATGCAACGAAAAATCGGGTGTATAATGTATCTTTAAATATTCTTATTTTCATATTGGGTTAGCGCAAATCAAAATATGCAATCGTGTTTGCTCAATTTTTTTTTCTTGTGTAACTCTATATTTACACATCATTTTTTCCTTGTTAGATTTTCAAACATTTAGTTTAGATTAAGATTACCTAATTTTCCTGTCAGAGAAATTTAAATTATAGTTTTTTCACAAGTTAACCTTAATTTCATATATATTATTCAAATATTTTTATTATTTATTTTAAAAAGTATTTGATTGTAAAATGTTTGAATCTGCATAATCTTCTGCTCCTTTAACCGTTCAAGCAGTACAAAATATGATTGACTCTTCTATGAAAAAGTTATTTAACAAAATGACATCTTTGTTTAAAGATCAATCTCAGGTCCCTAAAAAACCTACTAAATGAAAGCTTACATCTAGTGCTGTTAAAACCCGCAAAAAACTTGTGTCTAAATCTCGTTAAATTCTGACGGACACTTCTATTCCTCACAGCAAAGGAACAAAAACCACTGTAAAAAGAACCCTTCATCCCAAGTGTACTCAAATGGGAGATTCTAAAGAAATTTCTAAACAAAAATCTAAAATTATTTCCAAGTCTAAACCCCAATCTTCATCAGATTCTAATTCTTCTGATGAGGAGGAGTATACAGACATTAATTCTGATTCATTTAATGGTAATTCTGATGACTCAGACTATTCCCCTGTGGCAAAAATGTTTTAAAAATTGTCTAAAAAGACTAATGATGATGAAGATGATATTGAATTTATTGACTGTTTGGGGAACCCCAGGTTTAATCCCGATGAGCTACATCATCCTAGGTCCGCAGAATGTTGCCCATCTATTGACATTGCCAAATGTATTGATTTCCAACTAAAAAAAAATCCTTAAAAAACAAACTCGCAATAAAATGAGAGCTGAGTGTCCACGCCCATTGCTCCTAAAAAATGCTTCGATTACTCCTGAAGTGGATCCTAAAATTTTTAAATTTATAGGTGCTCCAGGTTACAAAATTAAAAAAGGTGTGGACAGATCATGGAAGATCTGTCAAGATAAGTTATTAGATTCTGTGGGCCCGATCATGAAATTGTTCGAAATGTCTGAACAAGCTGTCGCTGAAAAAGCTCTTTTAGACCCCTTCATTGTCCGTCGTTCAGGCTGGGGAGCACGTTGTGGTCCTTCCATTAAAGGTGGAAAATGGACCCTGGAAGAGAAACGTTTCCATATCAACTGTTTAGAATTATTGGCTGGCTCGTTTGCAGTCGAGAGTTTTACCAAATTTTCTTCTCCAGTTTCCATTCTCCTTTGTATGGACAATATTTCGGCGGTGCAGTATCTCAATCGTTTGGGAGGCACCAAATCCAGAGATCGGTCCAACATCACCAAATATTTTATTCATCTTTGTTTTGACAGGAATATCTCGGTCAAAGCAGAATATATCCCAGGTCAATCGAATTCCACAGCGGATTGGGGTTCGCGACATTTGATAGATTCCAGCAACTGGAAATTGGACAGGAGTCTTTTCCTTGTTCTCCAATCCCTCAGAGGTCCTTTTTGTCTGGATCTTTTTGCTTCCAGGATCAATTTTCAAATCCAACCTTATTTCAGTTGGTGCCCGGATCCAGAGGCGGCAGCCATAGACACCTTCCTTCACCTGTGGCCACCTCAGGGAGTTTATGCATTTCCTCCTTTTTCAATTATCCCAAGGACAATTTCTATTATTTGAAGGGATCTGATATCTCTAACATTAGTGACCCCCCCTTTGGCCAACCCAGTCTTGGTACCCCTCTCTGTTGGTGATGTCCACCAACTTTCCAATCCAGTTTCCTCATCTCCTCACAGATGCAGAAGGCAATTACCCCAATCTAATACTTCAGGGCTCCCTCCATCTTGTGGCATGGACGATTTAGGGGACCATGAACTCTCTGAAGCCTTTCAGATGGAGCTAGATTGCTCATGCAAGAGTCTTGGGCTGGTGTTTGCGGAGAAACTCAGATCCCTTTTCTTCCGATCTGAGTGATATCATTAATTATTTGTCTCATCTTTTCAATTCGGTCTGGCTTATAGATCGATTAACGTCCATCGTTCGGCTATTTCTGCCAGACATAACTTAATTGACAATCAATCTGTTGACAAACATCCCTTAGTTTTTTAGGGTGCTTAAAGCTATTAGGTTAAAGCATCCCCCTGGCCCTAAACATGAATTCTTCTGGGATGTGGATTTAATTTTTTTCCCAGTTTAAATCCTGGCCTGTTAATTCTTCACTGTCTTTAAAACAACTTTCGGCTAACTCGCTTCGCTACTCTACTTTGTCTAATTTCTTTTTGTAGAGTTTCTGATGTTAAGGCCCTGGACTGGAACGCTAAGCGGTTTTCTACAGAGGTTGTTACCTTTTTTCTATCTCGAAGAACTAAGACTCTTTCTACTTCTATTTTCTATCCTTATCTACCTTCTGAACCTTCTTTATGTGTAGCTGAATGTTTGAAGGCTTATGAATCCAAAACTTTGGCTTTTAGAAATTCATCTGATATTCCTTATTTCGTTTGTACCTCCTGATTCTCCTATTACCTCAACCTATATTGCCAGGTGGGTTAAATGGGTAATGAAAGAAGCTGGAATTGACATTTCTTTTTCTGTTCATTCAGTCAGAGGCTCTGCAGCTTCCAAAGCTTTTTTGAAGTCTGCTCCTCTTCAACAGATTCTGAGTGCTGCCGATTGGTCCTCAGATTCTATTTTTAAACAGTTTTACTTTAGACCTATTCAACATGCCTCACTTAATTTATTTTCCTAATTGCTTTAAATACAAAATAGGAGTCTCTGGTCTTGTAATAAAATTCGGATTATCCTAATTTGTGAAGGTATAATCTAGATTTTATTAAAGACACAGAGACGAGTATTTTCCCACTGCATATGTTTTTTCCACCCTCTTGTGAATATATATTATTAATTAATTTTTATTTTGACAGTTTCCAACTGAACAGAATTCTTTTCTCCTATCTGGATTTATTCCCTCATCACATGTGAATGATCTTTCTTCTACTAGATCCCGGACAAGATTTCAGTCTACAAGCAAGTTTATCCTTTCCAAGATGTCTTCTAAACAGATCTTCAACATCCTCTTCATATGTTTCATGTTATGCTGTTTTGGACTATTTAGACTGTTTGTTGTTCTTTCAAATTCCTCCATCGTGAGCATCAGACAAGAAAGAGGAGGTTTGGCTGCGTATTGGTCAGTTTATGGTTACTACTTCTACTCTGATTGGTCCCTTTTTTTCATGGTGTTATAAGTTAGCTCACTCTCTAGCTACTTATTGTTATTCTTTATTTTCTGTACTGTTTTAATATTATTGTATCTGATGATGTTTGTTGTTTCTTTAAAACGCTGCATATTGAGTAGTAAAAAAAAGTATGCAAAATACTCGTCTCTGTGTCTTTAATAAAGCTATATCTATACCTTCACAAATTAGGCTAATCGGAATCTAGCTGTAGATTCCATCAGTATACCTTCACAAGGATCCCAGTGGGGTGCACAGACTCCCCAACATTTATTTTCACAAGCCCTGAAAAATTATTTGGAGATGTAGTTCTGCCATGTACCCTCGTCCAATATGTGGATGATCTATTAGTAGCATCAGAAACAGAGAATGCCTGTAAAACTAACATTATTAATTTATTGGATGCCTTAGCTGAGAAAGGTCACAAAACCAAAAAGCAAACATTGCAGCTTGTGCAAAAAAGAGTTACTTATTTGGGTCATACTCTTAATCAGGGAGAAAGGCATCCAACCTCTTCTAGAGTCTCTGCAATTTTGACTACTAATCGTCCAACTACAATTACAGGTATGAGAGCCTTTCTAGGGATAGCAGGTTATTGCAGGCAGTAGATGCTGGGTTATGCTGCACTTGTTAATCCACTAATTAATCTAACAAAGCAGGGATCTCCTGAACCACAACAGTGGGAATAGGAAACAGAAAATTCCTTCCAGCAGCTTAAGAAAAGTATTGCTGCAGCGCCAACATTGGGTCTCCCTGAATATAATAAACCATTTACCATTTTCAATGTATTACCATGAAAAAATGGGTTTGCTATGTGTGTTCTGGTGCAATTGTTCTGGTGACTTGTTGCTTATTATAGTACAAAACTGAATTTAGTAGAAAGGGGTTTTCCTAACTGTCTCAGGTCCATGGCTGTTGCTTTTTTTGTAGAATCTTCTGCCTCTCTATTCATGGGATCTCCCATAACTTTACTGGTGCCTCATTCAGTTACCTAATTATTGCTTCAAGCTTAAAACGGGATCCAGTAGCAAGGGGTTTCCCTACCTGTCTCAGGTCAATGGCTGCTGCTTTTTTGGTAGAATCTTCTGCCTCTCTATTCCTGGGATCTCCCATAACTTTACTGTTGCACCATTCAGTTACCTCATTATTGCTTAAAGCTTCAACCGAAGTTGTCGACTGCACAGTTAACAAAATATGAAATCTTATTGACATTCAGCCCAAATGTTACATTAAAATGCTGCACTACATTAAACACTGCTTCCTTATTCCCATCCCCAGATGAAAGGGAGAACAATAATTGTAATGATGTCATTGCCACAGAAATTTCTCCTAGAATAGACTTAAGGGACACACCACTGTTAAACCCTTATTTTGAACTGTTTGCAGATGGCATGTCAACATTTCATTTACAAATATTTCTGAACTGAGCATCTGCAAACACTTTTCAAGAGGTCAAAGCTGTTGAATCAGAAAAGTAAAAAAAAAATACTCAAAAACTTTACAAGTGTTTGACTCCATTAGTGTACCTTTCCATTTCCAAACAGAAACACTAAGCCACCAAAAATAAGGTTGAAAAGACCTCAGCCAATTTTATTATACATTACAATTGACTTTAAGGGACACAAAAGTAAGTATACAATTAAAAAAAAAAACTTCCCATTATCAATTTCTGCACAGTCATTTTATAGGCACTTTGTAAGACTCCAGCCTCTACTGAGCATGTGCAAGAGTTCCTTAAACTAATAATAACTCCTTCTCCTACAAGGGAAAGCCCCTTGCCAAGTTTTTGAAACATGTACAACATAACCATAAAAGTTCCAAAACAAGTAGCTTGCTTAACTTGCCACTAACCTTACTTTTTCACAGGTCCTACATAGGGGGAAAAGAACCACTTCTGTCAATGCAAAGTGTTAGTGTTTTTTTATGGACAAAGCCTCTTGAAAACCAAGATAACAGTTTTTTTTAATGATATTTTTAATTGACTAGATTACATTTAAATTTACAAACCCTGCGAAAAAGTGATGATTTGAACGAAGTTTTATGTTCTCAGGTTGCTATGACGAAGTTGTTAAGCACAGGGGCAGATCCAGAGGCCAATATCGGGAGGGGCAATGTGCCCAATTATTGTGTGACACATATGCACATACACCCACATATAAACACACACACCTAAATATAGACATACACACACATATATACAAACACACACACATATACACAAACGTACACATGCACATACACACACAATACAGACATATATACACAAACACATACACACACAAACATATACAAACACACACATATACACACACAAACAGACAGACGTATATATACACAAACACGCACATACCCACAGACGTATATACACACATACACATGCACTTACACACATACACAAATGCACACACCTATACACATCCATACACGCACCCATATAAACACACACATGCGCATACACACTTACATACAAACGTATATACATAAACACACACGTGCACAAGCAGACACACACATGCACATATACACACATTCATACACACGTGGCACAAGCATATATACACAAACACACAAGCACACACACATATACACAAAAACACTAGTTACATTACAATTATACAGCTACCTTTACAATGGCAGCTAAACTCTCCTCACAAAAGCACAGCCATCCCAATTCTACTAAGCTAATAAATTAGAATCTTATCCACCTTTATGTGAAGATAAGCAGGAAACTTGTAGGGCAGGCACTCAGGTCGGTCTTACAGAGTAAATATCAGTGCGGAGCAAGGAAGCACCTCATCTAACAGCCAATCGCATCTAATCGGGATGATTGCTGTCCACCACCTCAGAGGTGGGGGATGAGTTAAAGGGATAGGAAAGTCAAAATTAAACTTGCATGATTCAGATAGAACAGGTCATTTTAAGACACTTAAATTCAGTTCTATTTTTAAATGTGCTTCGTTCTCTTAGTATACCTTGTTGAAAAAGAATACGCACATATCATACACCAGTGGGAGCTGCTGCTAATTGGTGCCTGCACGCATTTGTCTCTTGTGATTGGCTAAAAAGATGTGTTCAGCTTACTGCCAGTAGTGCAATGATGTTCATTCAGCAATGGATAACAAGAGAATAAAGCAAATTTGATAATAGAAGTTAATTGGAAAGTTGTTTAAAATTGTATGTTCTATCTGAATTATAAAAGACAATTTTTGGGTTTACTATCCCTTTAAGGAGCAGCAGTCTTACGACAGCTGCTTCTTAAGTTTCCAGCAAGTCTTAAACTTTGGGGGTAGATTGCAGCATCCGCTGCTTGATAAATCTACCCCTTGACCTCTACTGCAACTGTTTGGTCACGTCCTGGCAAGTCACTTCTCAGCCACTGGTTATTGTCTGTACATGAGGAAGCATGGGGCATGTGCAGAATATGTGAGTATACTGATGACAGTGATTTACTAGAAGCATTTCTTTGCTAATGTGAGCATATTCTATTCTATTACAAAATGAAATGTGCTTGTGACCATTTCAGTTTTGACTGTTATGTTCCTTTTAAATGAGACGTTAAAGTTAATACCTCATGTCCCTGTAATAATAGAGGAAACAAGGATAACATTTTGGAAGGTGATTGACGTGCCTGCTGTAGAAAAATAACTATTTCATTATATGTCTGACATGAATACCTTTGTGGAATCAGCAAAGCTACAAATGTGTGGGAGAATATTGTAGAATAAATGTATTTAGACTTCAAAAACAGCAAAAAAAACAAACATTTATTGGGGAAAAAAATGTTTGTTTTTAAACCTGGAGAGACCTCTGAGGCTACAACTTCACTTTTTAAGATTTAATAAGTTTTAGCAAGTTTTTGAAAGTGTTACCCTACTGTCTTTTTCATTTCTTTAACATGCCACAGGCAAAATCTTGCCTATTTCTTATTCAGGGACAAACTCAAATGGCTGTTAGCAATGATGGAAATCAAAGAGTAATCAATGCACTGAGGGAGTGCACTTGAAAGGTAAATAGAAGCCTAAATACACCGCAAAAGAAAACTGAAGGTTAAGCTTGCATCATATCGTATTATCCTATATTCACCTGATTTTTTTTATTACTTGAGATATGAGTTTAACCATTTGTAACACAAGTTAACATTTAAACTTAGTATAAGATTGAAATTGTATATTAAAAGGACATGAAACACAACATTTATCTTTCATGATTCAGATAGAGGATACATTTGTAAACAACTTTCAAATTAACTTCTATTATCAGTTTTGCTTTATTCTCTTGGTATTGTTTCTTGAAGGAAGAGCAATGCACTACTGGAATCTAAACACATCAGTAAGCTAACCACAAGAGGCATATAGGTGAAGCCACCAATCAGTAGTTAGTTCCCAGCTCCTGAGCTTACATAGGTATGCTGTTCAATAAAGGATAACAGGTGAATTAAGAAAACAAAATAATATAAATAAATTGGAAAGTTTTGTATGTTCTATCTGAATCATCAAATATTTTTTGGGGTTTCATGTACCTTTAAAATTATTATTAATAATTTGAAAATATTGTTTTCTCTGTTACTAAAACCAAACAACTACAAAATGCTGATTTAATTTAATAATATTTAAAGGCGCATCCTAATACAAAAAAAATCATTTTTAACACACCCAATAGTGCACACTATATTTTCAATATGACGCTGTAGTATCGTGCTAATTAAAAGTCTTTGGTTATGTTTTGCGCATCCCGAAATACCACCTTAACATTTCTTTTGAATGCTTTTGAAAACATGGTATTAAAGGGACCCCAAAGTCAAAATTAAACTTTCATGATTTAGATAGAGCACATTATTTTAAGAGACTTTCCAATTTACTTTTATTAGCAAATTTTGTACATTATTTTCATTTTCACACTTTTGGAGGCACCAGCTCCTACTGAGCATGTGCATAAGTTCACAGGGTATACGTATACTAGTCTGTGATTGGATAATGGGGAAAAATAAATCATTGTTAGTGTTATTGTATTGTATATTCAATAGGCACTTGTTAATTATGCAATTCTACTGTATTTAGTGGTCCTTACTATTATGCATTCACAAACACATAAAAATAGAGCTACATTAAAAATTCCAATACATTAGCAAATCTTTGTATCTTTAAGTGTGTGGGGTCACATGAATAATCTGACCCCACATTGTCAAGTCTTTCAGTAAAACCATCCCTTATAAGACCTTTGACACAATTATGGGTATGAAAAGCCTGAAGAATATTTATTTTAAACCATTCTTAACTACTTATATCATCATGACAAGGTAAAAAAATTGGCAATGTTTTGGCACCATCTGATCTCCCCACTAAAAATACAAAACATGGTTGCCGAACAGACTAGGTTTTTACAAATTGCTGTAGAACTTGTAGCTATGTAGAGGAAGAGACAACATTCACTTCAACGGTTACAAATAGGACTTTGAGATCAGACATAAGCTAAATTGTAACTCAAATCATGCAATTTACCTCCTCACCTGTATGGTGTGCCACATTCAATATGTGGGTAAAACTAAACATCTATTGAAAGATAGAGCATTAGAACATGTTAGAGACATTGAGAACCCAGATATGTTCACACTGGTGGCAAAACAATTTAAAAATCTGCATGCAGGAAGTGCATCATTACTATCAATTCAGGCTATTGACCATGTCCCTGCAAATAAAAGAAGGGGTGACAGAGTATAAATGAAACTATAAAGAAGCACAGTGGATTATACTTTTGTAGGAGATACTTCTGACCTCCTACAAAAACTTGATAATCTAATTGTTAATGAAGATGTCATCTTAGTTTTTCTGGACGTCGAAGGTTTATATTCTTCAATTCCCCACGAAGTGGGAATTGCTGCTTGTCGGTCATTTCTTGAATCTCGTGGTCCTCTATATAAAAACCGCACTGAATTTGTTCTCTCTCTCTTAAAATTTGTCCTTGAGAATAACATTTTCTGTTTTGATGGAAAATATTTTAAACAAATTTGCGGAACAGCAATGGGGGCTACTTGTGCCCCCACCTATTCTTGCCTTCATCTAGGCATTAGGGAGCTATCAGAAGTTTTTGGCACCCATAATGATATAGTTGAGAGCTCGGTCCAGTTATGGCTCCGTTATGTGGATGATGTTTTCATGTTGTGGAAAGGTGATTTAACCAACTTGGAAACATTCATCAAAACTCTCAATACTAATTCTTACAATATACTTTTGACCTATGAGGCTGATCTGCATAAATTATCTTTTTTGGTCATTCTGATCAAGAAACAAGGGAGGTACCTTCATACTGAAATTTTTCGTAAACCAACAGCCACTAACAGCTTACTTTTAGCTCAAAGTAATCATCCTTATTCATTGAAAAAGGGAATCCCTTATGGTCAGTGTCAAGTTTTGAATATCATGCGATAAGGATGAAAGAAAGATTTTTGGCTCGCGGGTATTTAAAAAAACTGGTCCTGAGTTCACTCAGTAGAGTAAGAAAGTTGAAAAGAGAAACAATTCTCTTCTCAAAAAATGAAAAGAGCTTGGAAAATACCCATGTCAGATATATCACACAATTTAACTCTCACTGGGACAAAATTCGTTCTATCTTAAGTAAAAATTGGCATTTCTTACTTGCAGACAAAAAACTGGCAGGAAAAGTAGGTGATCGTCCCCTACTTACCGCTAGAAAAGCTATGAGCCTGAAAGACTGCTTGGTCAGATGTCACTTTGTTAAAACTCCAAAACAGAATTGGCTCACTATACACCAATCACACACGGGTAGTTTTCCTTGTGGAAAGTGTGTTTCTTGCAGTTTTATTACAAGGACTGAAATCTTTACTACAGGTGGCAAAGTGTATTGCATTAATTACCCAATCAATTGTCAAACTTTTGGGGTAATTTATTTGCTATACTGTCCTTGCCCTATGTTTTACATAGGGAAGACGAAGCGCCAGTTTCTCAACAGGGTGAGAGAACATCGAGATGACGTGGAAAATAACAAAGATACTAGTAGTCTTGCACGCCATTTTCAGATGTGCCACAATTCAGATTTTGAACTATTAAAGTTCATAGGAATTGATACTGGTTTGTCACATAAGAGAGGAGGTGATCAGGACAAATTTCTTCTCCAGAAGGAAACTGGTTGGATTTATTGCTTACATACCTGTGCCCCATTTGGGTTAAATGAAAAACTTGAGTTCGCATCATTTCTATAAAGTTTGTTTATTGTTCTAGACTGTTCCTTTAGGCTAGTGGATTAGGACTGTGGTTTTTCTAAGTCATTAAGATATATAGACCCTTTAGACCCTGTGTTCGATCCCTTATGTTCAATATAAAATAGTCATTGAACTAATATGACTTTGTTTTGCTATCAGTATAACTAGTTTAGCTCCAAATTTTCGGCTGTTAATAATATTTTTAAGTATACTTAAATGCATTTGTTATACATTGGGATAATAAGTATATTTAACTTTAAAGGTTGTAGATCTATAATTGTTAGATCTTCATTATATATAGGTTATAGTGCTTAGAGTAGTGGGTTATTACTAGTTTAATTTGACTTTTAGTTTATAGTAGATTTGAGGTCACAGGTTCGATCCCGGTCTTGTCTCTATAAGAAACTTTTAATAATAGAAGTTTCTAAATTTACTTAATTTCTGACTTAGAATACTTTAGCCATTTCCTTATTATTTAGCCTTTATAGGAATCAGAAAAATAACAAATTGTCTTGTTAGGTGTAACTTGCTGACCCTCTCTATGTGTCCAATGCATCGTTGGGGGAGCTCTCATTTTTCTCAATTCGGCTGTTAGTTATATTTTAACGAATTGCATGTACATCTGAGCACCATGTTTTTTTATTTTGAATTAATAATATTATTATTTTGTAAATATATTTTATATATGAAATGTCATTTTGTATATATACACTTATTGTTGGCAGTTGTAACAGCTGATTGCTTTGATGAGACACCTGTCTTTTGGAAATTCCTACTACACCTCAAAGAATTGCAGCTTGCTGGAGTGATTTATTACTTTGTTTTGCATCTTGTGCAACACAGGAACATTCACCGGATTTGCAGCTTCTTACCAAGGATTCTTTTTTTTTTTTTTTTTTTTGATATGGCAACACTAATCTTCTTTTTTTTTTTTTTTTTTTTTTTTTTTTGGTTTTAATACTTTTATTGAGAATATTCCAAGGTATACATAGGTTAACATAAAAACAAAAGTTTCAAATCAACAATGATTATTACAATAGATAGGACATTGTTACAAATATTTCACTGTTCTTACAACAGAAAGACTCGAGGTTAGCTATTGCTAGTGGTTTAGATGGAAAGTACCAATACAGTTGCCGTCTATATGTATGAATCATCTGTGAGTGATGAATTAGTAAGAGTGACTGTCTCCTGACTGCTATGGATGGGTTACATTTAATATTTATTTTAGGGATCTAGGCCTTAGGAAATCATAGCTGAGGATTTTTTTTTTGGTCGGTGCCTGAGAGGTTGTGAGGGAATTAGTTGGTGCTAATTGTTTATGTATTCCTCCCATAGAAATACTATGTTATGGTATTCGTCTATTCGTTTGGTGTGAGTGTAATGGTATTTTTCTAAGTGGAGATAGTGTGTGACTTTCGCTTTCCATATTGCAGGTGATGGCAAGGTTGTTTTTTTCCAGTTCAGTGGTATTAACCTCTTTGCTGTATTAATTGCGATGGTGAGAAGTGTTCGTTTTAATTTGCATGTGATTTTAGGGAATTTATTAAATAGAAAAACCCACGGTGTGAATGGGAGTGTCGCCCCCAGCAATCTTTCCATCTCTGGCTTGAGGGCGTGCCAGTAGGATATTACTACCGGGCAAGTCCACCATATATGTGCGAAACCTGCCGGCTGTCCGCACTCCCTCCAGCACATGGCAGTCGCGTTGGGAAATAAATGGTGTAGTCGAGCAGGTGTGTAGTACCATCTGCTCAATAATTTTATATTCATCTCTAGCATTGAGATAGATGATGAGGCTTTAGTCATTTGTTGGAAAATGATAGTCCAGTCTTGTGGGTCTAAGGTGTTTTCTAAGTCTGTTTCCCATTTAGCTATATAAGTGGGGGGTGTTGTATGGGACACCTGCGATAGCATGTTATATACTAAAGATAAGATTCCCCTCTGTGGGTGGGGTTGGAAGCATATTGTTTCGAATTGGGATAGGCGTCTATTTAATTGGGGTCTAAAAGGGTGTGTGGATAGGTAGTGTTTCAGCTGTGTATAGGTGAACCAGTTTTGAAAGTGTGTTCCAAGAATGTCACTGACTACCTGTTGGGGTTGGATGCCGTTATCTTTGTATAAGAGGTGATGTGGGATTGAGCTTTGCAAAAAGGAGGAAGAGTGGGCTGCATTAGGTGTTTTTATTAAGGAGGAGAGCGGTGTATTTTTGCTAACTGGTGTTAGGGGAGAATACATTGTGGAGATCTTCGGGTGTTTCTTGAGTATTTTGTCCCATTGTCTAAACGTTTCGTTCACCAGGCTTGGAGTTGTATGTAATAATTTACGGTGGGCGTTGGGGATCCAGCAATTCCCACATAGATAGTTCTTATCAGAGAGTGTTTGCTCTAGTTGGACCCACTCTTTGTTCGTGTTATGTTTACACCAGTCGACTATTCGTGTGAGGAATACTGCCTGTCTGTAACGTGATATATTGGGAGCTCCCACCCCCCCAACTCCTTTGGACGATATAAAGTGGAGGTGGCAATTCGAGGTCGTTTACGTGACCATATGAAGTAATTGATTTGTCTTTGTAGGGAGAATATTAGATGTTCTGGGAGCGGGATCGGGAGGGTTTGCAGAACATATAGAATTTTAGGTAGGATGATCATTTTGATCGCGTTTATTTTCCCTAACCAGGAGAGGGGTTTAGGGTTCCATGTATTAAGGGTGTTGTGGATTGTTGCAGTAAGAGTTTTATAATTTGAGGAGATCATGGTATCCGCGGATGGTGCAATGTATACTCCTAGGTATTTTATGGCTTTGGGCTGTATGCGGAAATGATGGCGCTGTTGGATTCTGTCTATTATGTCTGAGTGTAAGTGTGTGGCCAGTAGTTCAGATTTCGTAATGTTAACTTTAAAGTTGGAGTATGTACCGTAAAGTTGTAGAGTTTGCATCAGGGGGGGTAATGATTGTTCAGGGTCTGTTAATGTTAGGAAAATATCATCTGCATATAAAGTTATCTTATATATAGTGGAACCAATCTGGAACCCTTGGATGTTGGTGTTGTTTCTCACCTGAGAGGCTAGCACCTCCATTGCCATTATGAAGAGGAGGGGTGAGAGTGGGCAGCCCTGTCTTGTTCCATTAGTTATATTGAAAGGGGAAGAGATAGAGTCATTCAGTTTGATTTTGGCTTGTGGATTATTATAAAGGGTAAATATTTTTCCTATGATCTCTTGGGGGAAACCAAATACGTGCATAGTTTGTTTCAGGAAAGACCAATTTAGCCTATCAAAGGCCTTTTCCGCATCCATTGACACGAATACTGACGGGATTTTTTGAGTTGTTGCATATTCCATTAGGTTTATTATTTTGGTGGTGTTATCCCTAGCTTCTCTGGAAGGAGTGAAGCCTGCTTGGTTGATGTGTATAATAGAGGGTAAAATTAAATTTATTCTGGTGGCTATGATTTTTGCAAAGAGTTTTACATCAAAGTTTAAAAGGGAAATAGGGCGGAAGTTTGCAGGTGTGTCTGGGGGTTTACCTGGCTTCGGTAGCACAACTACTTGGGCTTCTAGCATTGAAGATGGGAAGGGATTGTCATCTGTTACTTCGTTGAACATCGTAGTGAGGTGAGGCGTTAGTGCGGCCGAAAAAGTCTTATAGTATTTGGCTGTGAAGCCGTCTGGTCCTGGACTTTTCCCAATTTTTAAGGTCTTAATGGCTGTTTGAACTTCTTGGGGGGATATTGATTTATTAAGTTGATCTTTTTGATCGTTTGTCAGCACTGGCATTGGATATTTTGTTATATATTCTATAAGTTTTGCTGTATGATCCATTGTGGGGGCTTCTGATTGGAGATTATATAGTGATGTGTAGTATTCATGAAAGGACTTCATGATGTCTGGGGTAGTTTGGAGTGGTTTTCCCCTGGGGTTGTGTAACTCATAAATGTGTGATTTGAATCGTTTTTTTCTTTAACGCTCTAGCTAAAAGTTTGCCGGCCCTATTATTTTCGAAGTAAAACATGCTGTTAGTTCTTTTACATTGGGAGTGGTATTCTATGTCTAAAAAGTTGTCTAGTTCTTCTCGAGTTGTTTGGATTTCGGTTAGAATGCTAGTATTTGTTGGAGATTGCTTATGTATGTACTCAAGCTGAGCATATTTTGTTGTCAGGTCTTGGTATTTTTTACGATTGGTCTGAGTGTAGTGGGCTTTCATTTTGATTAGCTCCCCACGGAGTACACACTTATGTGCTTCCCAAATAGAGAAGTTATTTTTAATCGAGTTTGAATTTATGGCAAAATACTCTTCAATAGATCTGGTTAATTTAGGGATTTGGTCTGGGTGATCGAGAAGACTATCATCCATTTTCCATTGATATGGATTAAGGGGGGTATTGGGCCAAGTGAATTTTAGTTGGACTGATGAGTGGTCTGACCAGAAAGTAGGTATTATATCGCACCTATTTATGTGGGTGAGGCCGCTCTGATTTGTAATGATGTAGTCTAATCTACTGTAAGATTTGTTGGGATGGGAAAAGAAGGTGTAATCCCTTTTCTCTCGGTGCATAAATCTCCAGGCATCGTAAAGATTCATATCTCTCATTCCTTGCCAGATGGCTCTGGAGAGTTTTTTAGGGATTTGTATGTTTGCATTAGTGCTGTCGATGGTGGGCTGTAACGGCACATTGAAGTCACCGGATAGAAAAATTGGACCTTTAGCTAGGTCCAATATCCTCGTGAACATAGTGCGAAAAAAAGGGAGCTGGTGAGTGTTAGGGGCATATATGTTTATGAGTGTTATGGGTCTGCCATACAGCAGGCCCATCAGACCTAGGAATCGGCCTTCTCTGTCTGCTACTCTTTTGATTATGGTAAATGGGGTGGACTTGTGTATTAAGATGCTCACTCCATTCTTTTTATTCGGACCGGTGCTGTGAAAATGAGTGGTGAAGTGTTTTCCGAAATATTTGGGAATGTTGCGTGTTTTAAAGTGTGTTTCTTGGAGGAAGAGTATATCTATGTGACGTTTTGTTAGATCTGACAGAGCTTTGGATCTTTTTTGTGGTGAATTAAATCCCTTTACGTTTTGAGTCAGGAGGGTCAGTTGTGGAGGTGGGTCACGGGTCAATGACGGCATTACTGGGTTGTAGGTGTTCGAGATGTGGTTGAAAGCTATGGCGTGTATTGGTATAAGACTCGAGAATAATGTGGATGGTCATGTTCAATGTAACAGATTTTGAAATTGCAATAGGATAAACAAACAATATGTAACAATGTAACCAATTGTTCTGCAGAAAAAACATGTTAAACATATTAAACAAACTAAACATATTAAACAGGTAGAACTTACAAATAGCTCTCTGCCTAATGTAGGACATTTCTGAGAGCACTCATTGGGGGGAATACGGTTGGTTAACCTTTATAGTATATGTATAATTATCAATCCCATAGATTAAAGATGGTAAAGTTGTTTTGTAATTTGAGTATAAGCCAGACATTTCACTTATTCTGGGAGGAAAGATACTGTTTCCAAATACATGCATGTATAGTTGTTAGTAGAATACACAATTATTCCTTTTGGTATTAGCAGGTTTAACTATCATCATAAAACTTTGCATGACAAATAAAACACAATGATCCATTTCACTTTCCCCTCCCCTTTTTTTTTTTTTTTCTTCTTTTTTCCCCTTCCCACATCCCCCCCCCCTTGTTATATACTTAACAGAGTCTCAGTAGAGAATGAGGTCTATCTTGCCAGTTCAGTGGGTTGAATCCTTATATGTGTCTTGGCTTTGTTGTGAGCCAAGAGGTGATATCTGGTTGGTGCGGGGAGATTGGGGCTGGGTGGGATATCTGCCTTGTCTGCCAGCAGTTGATGTTTCAGGTGTGAATGAGCCTCTGGTGTTGTTTGACGTTGGAGGTCTGGGTTGGCTCTGGATGGTGGAGTCTGGTGGGGGGTCTATCCCCAACAATCTGCAAAAAGAGTCAATGTCTTCAGGTGATTTACATGTTAGTCGGGTATTGTTTCTGAGTACCCAAACCTGGGTGGGAAAGCCCCACCTGTACGGGATCTTTTTATTGCGGAGAAGTGTTGTTAATGAGTTGAACTCTTTTCTTCGCTGCAATGTCTGTGAGGCCAAATCCTGGTAAAATTGGAGAACATTGCCGCGGAATCTGATTGGTTGCAGCTTCCTTGATTGGTTTAGGAGCATTTCTTTTTCGAGGAAATTCTTAAAGCGAATTATGATGTCTCTTGGAGGTGCCGTGTCTGAAGGCTTTGGCCTTAGAGATCTGTGGGCTCGCACCCATTGAATATCGGAGGTGTATGCTGAATCTTTTATTTGTTGGAATAATGATTGGAGGTAGACTGGGTAGTCTCGGGGTAGAACACTCTCTGGTACTCCTCTGATCCGTATATTCTTACGGCGGCTCCTGTTCTCTAGGTCTTCTAATTTTTCCTGGAGTGAGGAGATGATGTCTTGATGAGAGGCAACTTGATCTGTGAGGGACTGGACATCTTCTTTTATTTCATCTTGATTAGTCTCCAAGGAGTCTACTTGGAGTCCTATTGTATGGATGTCTTGCTTCATGCTTGCCAATTCTTCTCTAATGCATGTGCGCACGATGTCTGCAATATCTTGCTTAGATGGGAGGCCTTGGAGAATAGTTGCCGTGAAATTAGTGTCTTCTTCTTGTGAAGTAGGTAGATTAGAGGCTTGGCAGTCCACAGACAGTCTCTTGTCTCTCGCCTCTGTTGTGTCTGTTGTTTGCATATAGGAGGATATGTTAGCCGTTTTAACAGCAGGCGGCTTTAAGGGTTTATCTTGTTTTAGCCTTCTGGATGCCATTTCTATCAGTTCAGAGAAGAAATCTATTGGGAGAAGTCTGTTTGGGTATGTCTCTAGAATTTTGTTATTGGTGTTCTGTAATATTTCCTGTGGAAGTAGTTGATTAGACTGTCACAATGGCAATACTTGAATTTTTATTGTAGAAGTCTGTCAAAGAAAGCTGTGTCACTTTAGATTTCAACAAGCACCTTCCAATTATCTGCATTAGAGGTTGTGCTAGATCGTTGCAGAATTGTTATTTTGGGCTCTTACTGGATTATATCCATAGTACACTCCCTTTGATATCTTTTATCTGTGAAGGATTCCTACAGCAATGCAGGGTTTAGTTGTGGGTCCCTGTTCTGATAAGTAGTGCTTTATAGATAGGATGTGTTGGGAAGTACTATGTTTATCTCTAAGCCTTGACACTTCTCTCCCCACAGCTTTCACAGTGTTCAGACTGTGGAACTATAGTGCTTTCAAAGATGGCGCTCAAAGTTCTTTATTTGCTTGCCCCTCCTAAGCGGTATAGTTAGAAGCTAGGTGTTTATTCTGCCTTTTGTTTGGATACTGCTTCTTGCTAATAGAGCTTCTAGTAGCCTTTCTGGGGTATGATGCCTAAATTTGCTTGATTAATTAGCTCTGTGAGCGGTGTCGTGCTGCAGTTAAGCTGTAACAGATGTGGCGTAGCAGAATGTATATGTTACAATGGCGGCCAGCACACTTCCGGGATGACTCTATGCCCTGGTCGCGGTCTGGGGTCTGAAGGCTTTAGTATAAAGCAGCCCCTCTCCTCTTTATATTTATTTATATCAGTCACCGTAACTGTGGGGGCAGGGGGGTTTCTCTGATCCTACCTTTATTTAGCTCAGATGCGGTGGCCGTGGCAGCGGCAATGGCGGGCGTGATGTTTCTGGAGCGGGCTGTCTGATGGTTACCGCTTATCACCGCCTTGTTGTGTAGGGAGGCTTGTTGTCACTGAGCCCACTTAGTGTGGACAATTATCATCTGGCTCCTTTTTGATCGCTGGAGTAGTCGGTAGGTGCCGGGTGTTTAACGCGGTAAGTTCATCTCCTCCAGCCAAGAGCCTTACATCACAGTCTCAGATGGCTTCTTTCTCTCTTTACCGTAGGGTTATATAGTTGCAGCAGGGGTCCTCGACTTGTCAGCAATAAATATGATCGTTATTGATGTAAATTGGGACAAATTTTAGTGGGATTTAGGGTGTTTTTAAGGTTACCATCACGGAGCTCCGGAATTACGCTGCTCTCATGGCAGCAGCCGGCTCCGCCCCTCTTACCAAGGATTCTGTTCTAGATTTACATCGCAAAGGCTGTGAGTGCATGCTATGACTGTGTTGTTCTTTACAGGCAGTGGAAACTTACTTCATTTTTTCCTCCCGCAATGCAAGTGGATGCCCATTTTCAACAGATTTGGAAGGACTTCCTTTAAATTGTGATGTGTTCATGCTAAATGCTGCTGCTTTACTAATATCCTGTTTGTCAGAAGTTATGCAAAATTTACTATACAATACCCATCTTTAAAACACATAGATCGTATATTATATCATGACAGTATTGACCCTTAACTTTGGGACTGTCCTCTGATGTTGGTGTTTTAAGACTTGGTATAGTTGCATGCTGCATACGATTGTGCAAAGCTTTTTCCTGTGTTTATATTTCACTCCAAATTGAAAAATATGCATTCTAAAGTATTCTTGTGATTGTATTATTCTGGCTCAATGTTTATGTGAATTGCATAGATCCTCATTATATTATTATGACAATATTACCCTTATATTACTCTTTCTTTTGGGGTTGTCCTCTAATAGAGGTGTTGCATTGTCACTATTATATTTAGCCACTCATTTTTTAGACACTTTATTTTCCTATGAGACGTCTCACTTAGCTTTTTAGCTCATATTTTTTATTAAATTTTGTTTCAAATTACCGTTATGGTCACATGACCTTTACTAAGATTTTTGTTTTATTTTTTGTAAATAATAAAATTATGAGTGCCTTGCAAGCATGCTAGTTGCCAAGTCTTTATTCTGGGTTTCCACATGGCTCCACACTCAGCTCTATTTATCTTAATACTTAGGTTGATACCTTGAGATATGTATATCTCTGTCCCTTTAAATGTGTAGATGAGAGTGCTGAATTCCCTATCTTTTTATAAGGACTACTTCTCCTTATTTTCTCCCTATTTATAATAGTTTGCAATAGTTATATAGGGTCTGCACCTCTAGTTTGATTTTACTACACAGAGCTAAAATATTGGTAAATGGCTCCCTTATCTCCATTTTTACGACACTAAACAATTACTGAGCCCACTTAAATTTTGCTACAAACATTTAAATGCAAAAATCATTATATAACGTATTCATTCAAAATAATATTTTGCCATATTGAGAAAAATGTAACGGTGGCCAAAGTTTATCTTAATGTAGAACCTAATAGTAATTTGCATTAATGATTAAGGGCCAGATTACAAGTGGCACTCTATTTTTTTTTATTCGTTCAAGTGCTAACTGCCCTCAAAGTAAAAACTGCTAGTGCGGCCGCATTGGCATGCATATTACAAATTGAAAGTAAAATAGTATCGTAAGAGCGAAAGACTTGGGAGCGCTAACTTCAGGACTTTGGATATCACAACCGCACTAACTCACTCTCCCCATAAGAGTTCTTATGTGTGTGTATATATATATATATATATATATATATATATATATATATAATATCCCATAAACAGATCAGCACATCAAACAGTCTGTACAGCAGCCAGGGTGCACTTAAATGAAAATCCACAAATCCAAAGGCAAAAAAAGGCACTCACTGTTCACAATAAAATATAACTTTTAATTAGTATTCAAAGATATTATGTACGGTACATCGATGATGTGTTTCTGGTGTGGGGGGGGTAACAAAGAAGAGCTCCAGGAGTGGGTGACATGTTTGAACACCATGGACTGTCCCATAAGGTTTAAGTTAGAATATATTAATGAGACCATACATTTCCTGGATCTTAACATATACAAGATCATGTCTGAGGATGGTTGCTCCTTTGGTACTTCGTTATATACGAAGCCAACTGACCGTAATTCCTTGTTAGAAGCAAGGAGTTTCCATCCCAAACATCAGAAAATGGGGATAATCACCTCTCAACTTATGCGGGTCATTCGTAACAATAGTGAGGTACCCACTATGATTGATCAACTAACCGTAATGGAAGACAAGTTGGTAGCAAGAGGCTATGACAAAAGAATGGTCAGAAAGGTCAAGGATGAATTGCTAAAGGATCCCAAAGAAAAGGGACATGACAAGCCCAACATGAAAATTGAAAGGCTAAATTTTGTGACCACTTATACCCCGACCAGTGACATACTTAGGAAATCGGCACAGAAAAATTGGGCGATCCTGGAAACAGATCCAACTCTTTCTTTTCATAGGATGCAACCACCGAGGATGGTGTATCGCAGGGCTGAGAACTTGCGTGATGTACTGGTGAAAACCGATCCGGTGAAGTGCTACCAGAAGGATAACTGGCTGAAGACGTCCAAAAATGGATGCTACACATGCGGAAATTGTACTACTTGCAATACCATGATGAGGGGCCAGACATTCCAGCATCCGCATACGAATAGGCGATATACCATCCGTCACAGACTAATATGCACTAGTACATATGTCATCTATATGTTAGTCTGTCCATGTTCTCTGGTATATGTTGGTAAAACAATAACAAGTTTCAGAGACAGGATGGCAAACCACCGCTGTGCAATACGTGAGGCATTAAAAAGGTGGAATCAGAGCAACCAGTCGCCAGGCATTTTGCTGAATGTAACCATAGCTTATCAAGCCTGAGGTCAATGTTCATTGACCATGTACCACCACTAAGAAGGGGTGGCGACAGGGACAACCGGTTGTTACAAGTGGAAACGAAATGGATCCATATGCTGGACACATTGGTCCCTAGGGGGCTGAATACTGTCCTTGACTTTGGACCATTCTATAACAAATGAATCTTCAACTATACCTACCAATAATGGATGCATGCTAAGTTACCCAGAACTATTCACATGGATTTTCATCCTAGTGGGTCCTTACGGGTTTCTGATCATACTCCAGGTGGCATGATTAAATTTAGGTATAGATAAAAAACATATAGAATACAGAGGACGTAATAAAAAGGGGAGTAATGTATCTCAGGCACATGGATTAGATTCGTTCTGACTCAATACATGTAGATTTGCTAATATTAGACAAAAGAATCATTCAAATGTCCCTGCTATCCATGATTGATGGATTTTTTAACTGTAATTACACTGGATTATGATTTTTAATGTTTTGCGCTCCTGTTGCATGATCTTCACTGTGAGCAATACGTGTTGCTGTGGTCAATAACTGTAGGCCAGTGTGTAGTGCCTAGTGCATTAATTGATGGGCTGTTATGCCTACTTACTTTTGAAACCGGGATCTATTAGCCCGGTATAGCTATGAGGTATTGTATACCGGTTGCTATGGTAACTTGATTGGGCGTGATTGGGTGACGTGATACCACGTGGTCACTCTACGCAGCAACGTCATGACGTCACTGCGTACACGGCTGATCGCGTACAGGAGCGCCAAACGATGATGTACATAAGGTTGTGTGTGTTAAGGTATGATAGGTGAGTTGTTGGGCATTAAGTTGTCTATAACTGTTTTTGACATTTGACAAAGGTGTTATGTGAACACCAAAACGTTATGTCGTTTTAACCTTTGAATACTAATTAAAAGTTATATTTTATTGTGAACAGTGAGTGCCTTTTTTGCCTTTGGATTTGTGGATTTTCATTTAAGTGCACCCTGGCTGCTGTACAGACTGTTTGATGTGCTGATCTGTTTTTGGGATATTATGCTATTTTTTGGATTATGCACTCCAGCATTATGAACATTGACTTATGAACTTTAATCATATTTTGGAATTACAACTGAATTAACCAACTATATGCCATTCATATTTTGATTGTTTTAATTGCACAGACTACCATCAACATGGCTTCCATAGCAGTGGACATGGAAAATAAATACATGGATGAAGACTTCAATGCAGATCCCTTTGTATTCGCAGATGAAGATGCAGACCGGATACGGGTTACGGATGACCTCAGTAAATTGAGGGGTGATACCCCCATTAATGTTTACTATAAATTGTTGAATTTACATAAAAAAGAGATCGATTACCATTTACATGCAGTCTATCTCTCAGGTTATCACCGTAAAAAGTACATACCAAGGGGTTTTAGAGTGAAAAACGTCCCCACATTAGGTAGACAAAACATGGATTTCTGTAGAAAGTGGTGATCAATACTGAACAAATGCTCCTATGACCTTATGTTATTGGTCATAGAAGAGGTCTGTAGACTTGAACATAAAATTAAAATAGAGCTTGAGGCCACTAAAACACAGAGCTACCATGTTTTGTTGGATGATAAAACCCAGGATTGGGTAACTAAACTTGATACTATGATTGCTAAGTACAGAGGTGAGTTGGTCGCATTTAAACACAAAAAATTGAACACAGTTGAGAATGACTACAGAGATAGACGTTTGTATAGGTGGTTGTATGGCAAGGAGGATCTCCCTATGAGATCAAGGCGTAGAAACCCACGGGTACGCAATAATCTTAGCTTAGTTGACACTAGTGGCGATTCATCAGACAATGAAAGGAATACTGTTGATACAATGGGTAATAGTGAGGGACTTACATCTAGTCAGTCACAGTCTTTTTCTGGGGTTGCCACCAGGTCAGCGGCGAAACCACCGCTGGCCGGAAATCTAAAAGACACAGACACACGCACGTCAGGCAAGGTAAACGCAAACCGCAAAAAGCAGCCCAAAAAGAAGTAAGTATTGTATATAATTTGAGCAGTCGGCCTTTGAATGATGTGGAAATTTCAGTTTTGAACCGTGGGTTATCTTTCATTCCCACGCCTAGATGTGATAGATTTGACTCCATTGTGGATATCCACAAGCTACAGAGACAGCTCAAACTAAAAGATCATTTTAAGAATGATACTCAAGGTGTGATAACTAAATTTAAAAAGCCATCATCATTTGAACCTGTAAATACACATCCCTCCATTAAGAATTTTACCAGAATGTTATGTAATGAGATTCCTGATAAACTTCCTTTTTCCACTTATCCGAATTTAAATTGGGATGAGAGGAATGCCATTAAATCACTAAGCAATGATAATAGCATTATTAGAAAAAAATAAGTCCAAAAAGTCGCCAATGTAAATAAAAGTCCAAAATTTTATTCAGGATACATATCCAAGTAATTAAAATAATATGAAGGTAACATCAAGGGATGGTGGAAGATACAAAATAAGTCTTACATGTTTCGGCCAAATGTAGCCGTAATCATAGACATAATTTGGTACAGGTGTCACCCTTATTTACACAGGTAAAATGTTCCTCATTGGTTAAAACATAAAAACACCCCTCCCCTTCCATCCCCTACAGGTGAACAAAGCTTAACCCTTAACACTTCACAGAGGTTAAATCTAGGTGTTATAGGTTGAATAAGTAAAAGAACAAACATATTATCTATAAGGTTACCTCTAAATATATGATACAAAGCTAATTTAGTATAGATAATAATTCTTAGAACACCGAGCTGATTACAGGCAATAAATGAAAATATTTTGAAAAAGATTTTTTAGGATTACAAAACATCAAAATATATGATTGAATTCATAAGAATCATATTCAATACTATAAATCAAAATTCATGAAATGGTTAGCGAATACAATGTGATCACATAAATAAACCCATACATATTAATTAATATATAGTGTACCAACATATCGATCTAAACACCTTAGGTAAAAGTATGAACCAAGTCCCTAATCTATATCCATTAATAAATACCCATTGCCAATGATAGAGAAAATATATATACACACATAAAGAAATATTATGTTATGTTCGAAAATACATAATAATGTAATCTTAACTACTATCCTAGATCATCGAATCCTAGATAGAGAGAACAAGATGTAACAAAACAAAACAAAATACAATGATAAAAAAATATATATTTAAACTAACACTAGAAAAATAAATCAAATCTAAGACCCAAGTGTAAAAATTAAATAAATAAGTGGATATATATACACCAGTATCTGATAAATAATAAATAAATAAACCTTAACCATTTTAAACATTTATTCCCAGAAATTAATAATATCGTTTTCTGAATTAAATCCATGAGGGGTTAATGTGCGCATTTTGTTAATCCAATAGACCTCTTGTCTAGCAAGAATAGACCACCTATCTCCTCCCCTTGGGGGTCTATTAATGGTCTCTATTGCATTCCATTCAAAATCACGCACATCTCCACCATGAACTGTAATGAAATGTCTAGCCAACTCAGAACAATCAATTTTATTCTTTACATAGCCTAAGTGTTCTCGTATCCTGGTGCGGACATCGCGACTTGTCATGCCTATATATTGTAAATTGTGGCTCTTACATCCAATTAAGTAAACCACAAATGTGGTAGAGCAATTGACACATCCTTTCGTGTTATACTCATGTCCAGTGACATAGGATAAGGGCGGTTTCATAGTCCTACAGGATTATGTTGACTAAAGGGCTGAGGCCTACAGACAGCTATCTGACCCTAGTGTATATGTTAAACTCTCTGGGAATCCAATCAGAGCATTTAAGAAACATATTGATGAATGCCTTTATAGAGGTCATGAAGCAGGGCTACTGACAGAACAGGAACTTGAATTTCTAATTAATGATCACCCTAGAATATCGGTACTATATCTCTTGCCAAAAGTACATAAGACTTTGGACCATCCCCCTGGCAGACCCATTGTATCTGCCAGGGACTCCTTGCTATCCAATTTGGCCATCTATATAGACTTCTACCTTTCTACCTCCAACCAGTGGTCAAAGGAACATCAGCATATTTGCAGGATTCCCCAAGTTTATTGAATGTCCTAAGGGACTATACTACATTACATGAGGATGATATCCTGGTCACCATGGATGTAGACAGCCTCTACACCTCCATTCCCCACGGGGGGGGGTGGCAGCGATCAGGTCCATGGTGACTGGGAACCCCCTATATGAGGGTCCTCCTATTGAATTTTTATGCGAACTACTTACCATGTGCTTAGAGAAAAACTTTTTTAAGTTCGAGAATGGTTACTTCTTGCAGGTGTCAGGGACGGCCATGGGTTCAAACATGGCACCCACATATGCCAATCTATATATGGCTTGGTATGAACAGACTTTTATGAGGCCATTTGCTCATCCCCACATCAGATATTATGTACGGTACATCGATGATGTGTTTCTGGTGTGGGGGGGTAACAAAGAGGAGCTCCAGGAGTGGGTGACATGTTTGAACACCATGGACTGTCCCATAAGGTTTAAGTTAGAATATAGTAATGAAACCATACATTTCCTGGATCTTAACATATACAAGATCATGTCTGAGGATGGTTGCTCCTTTGGTACTTCGTTATATACGAAGCCAGCCGACCGTAATTCCTTGTTAGAAGCAAGAAGTTTCCATCCCAAGCATCAGAAAATGGGGATAATCACCTCTCAACTTATGCGGGTCATTCGTAACAATAGTGAGGTACCCACTATGATTGATCAACTAACCGTAATGGAAGAGAAGTTGGTAGCAAGAGGCTATGACAAAAGAATGGTCAGAAAGGTCAAGGATGAATTGCTAAAGGATCCCAAAGAAAAGGGACATGACAAGCCCAACATGGAAATTGAAAGGCTAAATTTTGTGACCACTTATACCCTGACCAGTGACATACTTAGGAAATCAGCACAGAAAAATTGGGCGATCCTGGAAACAGATCCAACTCTTCCTTTTCATAGGATGCAACCACCGAGGATGGTGTATCGCAGGGCTGAGAACTTGCGTGATGTACTGGTGAAAACCGATCCGGTGAAGTGCTACCAGAAGGATAACTGGCTGAAGACGTCCAAAAATGGATGCTACACATGCGGAAATTGTACTACTTGCAATACCATGATGAGGGGCCAGACATTCCAGCATCCGCATACGAATAGGCGATATACCATCTGTCACAGACTAACAATGCACTAGTACATATGTCATCTATATGTTAGTCTGTCAATGTTCTCTGGTATATGTTGGTAAAACAATAACAAGTTTCAGAGACAGGATGGCAAACCACCGCTGTGCAATACGTGAGGCATTAAAAAAGGGGGAATCGGAGCAACCAGTCGCCAGGCATTTTGCTGAATGTAACCATAGCTTATCAAGCCTGAGGTCAATGTTGATTGACCATGTACCACCACTAAGAAGGGGTGGCGACAGGGATAACTGGTTGTTACAAGTGGAAATGAAATGGATCCATATGCTGGACACATTGGTCCCTAGGGGGCTGAATACTGTCCTTGACTTTGGACCATTCTATAACAAATGAATCTTCAACTATACCTACCAATAATGGATGCATGCTAAGTTATCCAGAACTATTCACATGGATTTTCATCCTAGTGGGTCCTTACGGGTTTCTGATCATACTCCAGGTGGCATGATTAAATTTAGGTATAGATAAAAAAAATATATAGAATACAGAGGACGTAATAAAAAGGGGAGTAATGTATCTCAGGCACATGGATTAGATTCGTTCTGACTCAATACATGTAGATTTGCTAATATTAGATAAAAGAATCATTCAAATATCCCTGCTATCCATGATTGATGGATTTTTTAACTGTAATTACACTGGATTATGATTTTTAATGTTTTGCGCTCCTGTTGCATTATCTTCACTGTGAGCAATACGTGTTGCTGTGGTCAATAACTGTAGGCCAGTGTGTAGTGCCTAGTGCATTAATTGATGGGCTGTTATGCCTACTTACTTTTGAAACCGGGATCTATTAGCCCGGTATAGCTATGAGGTATTGTATACCGGTTGCTATGGTAACTTGATTGGGCGTGATTGGGTGACGTGATACCACGTGGTCACGCTACGCAGCAACGTCATGACGTCACTGCGCACACGGCTGATCGCGTACAGGAGCGCCAAACGATGATGTACATAAGGTTGTGTATGTTAAGGTATGATAGGTGAGTTGTTGGGCATTAAGTTGTCTATAACTGTTTTTGACATTTGACAAAGGTGTTATGTGAACCCCCGAAACGTTATGTCGTTTTAACCTTTGAATACTAATTAAAAGTTATATTTTATTGTGAACAGTGAGTGCCTTTTTTTGCCTTTGGATTTATATATATATATATATATATATATATATATATATATATATCCTCATTTAGTTTGAATCTTACCCATATTGAAGTTTTGAAAAAGGACTATCTTTCTGCCCTACGAATAAACAAAATAAATTTGATTTAATTAAAGACCCTCACCTTTTTGCGAGAAAAATAGTTTTTCATAACACTATGTATCAACATTCTGAGCAAAAAAAGATGAAGAAACACTAACTGTTTTAAAATCCCTTATTGATGAGAATGAAAGCAGTAATAAAAACACAGATAGTGGTCCAATCTTTCGAACTAACTTTAAAACTAAATCTACATTTATGCCCTCAATTGCACAGGTTCCTGTTGTCTTTTTATTTGTTAAAGCTGTTGAGAAAGAAATTGAAAAATTGCATGAAGATTTGGGTATGGTCTGATAATTTGACTTTTAAACAGAGACAGGCATTAAAAGAACTTAATACAGCAAAAGGGGTGGTTTATAAACCGGCTGACAAGGGCGGTAATTTAGTTATTTTAGATTAATCTAAATGAGGTTAAAAGACAATTGTTTGATAAATCACAATATGAGAGACTTCCTAGAAATCCAATAAATCAAATAAAGTTGAAACTTAATAGAATTCTAGAGGAAGCTAAAATTGAAGGTCTCATTTACCCTAACAAATTTAAATTTATGAACCCAGCGTGCCCAGTGATGCCAACCTTTTATATAATTCCTAAAATCATAAAAGTAGGTCTCATCCTCTGGGAAGACCAATTGTATCCGGAATTGGTGGAATCAGTGAACACATTGGGCAATATGTTGATTTTTTCTTAGGCCTTATCTCCTCTCCCTAAAGCTAGATGATTTGTCTGTTTCATCAAAGACTATTCTTGTGTCATTAGATGTGGAAAGTCTGTATTCTTCCATACCGCATGAGAAAGGAATTAAGGCTTGTGAACATTTTTTGAGAACTAGAGGACCAGACAGACACACAGCCTTTGTCATTGATCTCCTAAGATTTATTCTTGAAAATAATGTGTTTCAGTTTGACAACTCTATCTATAGAAAGGTCAGGGGGACAGCCATGGGGGCAGTGTGTGCGCCCACTTATGCATGTCTTCATCTAGGGGCATGGGCGTTAGACATTTTTGAGAAATTTGGTGCTATGTTTGACTCCCATGTGTCCCTTTGGATTAGATATGTAGATTATATTTTGATGCTCTGGGATGGCCCTCTGACCTGTCTACATGAGTTTGTCCTAGAGATGAAAAAGAATGATTGGAATATTTTCCTTACTTATGCGTTTAGTGATAAAGAGTTGTTTTTTTTTGGATATTTGTATTAAGAAAGAAGGTAATCTCATTTCAACAGAGAATTACTGTAAAAATACAACTACAAATAGCCTCCTGGAAGCATCGAGTAGCCATCCAGAAACTTTAAAAAAAGGTATTCCTTATGGCCAATTATTAAGATTGAAAAGGAATTGTTCCTCTAAGATAAAGTTTGAGTACCATGCAGATACTATGTGTAAACGGTTCATTGAAAGAGGTTATTCCCATAATCTAATAAAACAAACCTTGAATAAGGTAAGAAAATTAAATAGAAATGATCTTCTATATTCAAAAAAAGATAAAAAAAAAAGTGACAATAATTTAAGATTCATTACAACTTTTAATTGTCAGTGGCAAAATATCAAAGAAATACTATCCCAGAATTGGCATATCCTAACTTTAGACGATAAAATTGCAGAAAAAGTGGGAAGAAGTCCTCTTTTGACCGCTAAGAAATCTCCTAACCTAAAAGATAAGTTAGTAAGAAGCAGATTTGTAAGGTCAGAACCTGAAAGTAATTGGCTGAATAAGTACCGACAGGTAAAAGGCAATTTCCCATCTGGACACTGTGTATATTGTCCATATATGCTTAAATGCAAGTCCTTCTCAGCAAATACTGGTAGGCAGTTTGATATTAGGTGTTTTACTAACTGCAACTCTGGGGGGGTTGTCTATCTCTTACAATGCTCCTGTCCCCTGTTGTACTTTGGGGAAATGAAACAGATGTTTAAAGACAGGGTGCTGGAGCATAGAGATGACATCCTCTATGAAAGAGATACAAGTGTAGCTCGTCATTTTAGAGATGCACATAATGGTAGTACTACCTCTTTAAAATTCGTAGGGATTGATAGAGGAATAACAAATGGAATAGGACGGGACGAAAATAAATGTCTTTTAAATAAAGAAGCAAGGTGGACGTATATGTTAAAAACAGTGTCCCCCTACGGCCTTAATGAAAAAATTGAGTTTGGGTCATTTCTGGGTTAAACTTTTATCGTATCTTTGAAACTAACTTTTGACTTTGGAAAAAAAAGGGAAACAAATGACCCATTTAGATACTATGGGATTTCTGTTTAAATTCAAAATTGGAAAGGGAAGGTTATAATATTAATACATCCTCAATTTCAACATTCTCTGTCGGAGTTATTCAGGTTTATGTTATCCATTAGGTAGAAAGCTTTAGAAAGGTATCGTAAATGTTACTTAACAAAATATTATGTTTGACTATCCATTCACATTCTAGATCCTCCATCGAGGTTATGTTTTTCATAATTGATATGTACATGTTTAGATTGAATTGCAGCACGCAACGGGTTAGGATAAAGCAACTGATTTTTACTATACGTATCGCTCTTCATTTACTGTAAAGGCAATGTTGTATCGTAGCAATAAGGAGGCTTAGCCTGAGCTGCCAATGTTATTGGAAAGCAAGTATGTTCTAAGGCCACTCCCCTAACAAAGAGGACCAGCAAAAGCCTTGATTATGGAGTGACTAACAATCCTGACGAGGCCCCTTATTGCTCAGCATTGTGGGGCAAAACACGCGTTGACAGACATTTCAAACAGGATCAGCAAGCTGGGCACTTGTTATGAGAAGCGGTAGTGTCTAGCTGTCCGGAGGTGAAAACACAGAGGCGGAGATACTCTACCTATTAAAGTCAGTGTCCCTAGGAGCAAGGAGATGCGACTCTTTGATGGAATAGGTGAGCCAAGCACTGGATGTCGGAGGTAACTGTCCTGGTCCACTTTTCCTATGCCCTGTGAAAGTTTGATACCCGGACATAGCTGCACTTTTATAACACTTTCTACAACAGCTTGTTATAATTGTATTTGTCAATACTTACTTCTATATCTTTTGGATGTTTAAAGACAGGGTGCTGGAGCATAGAGATGACATCCTCTACGAAAGAGATACAAGTGTAGCTCGTCATTTTAGAGATGCACATAATGGTAGTACTACCTCTTTAAAATTCGTAGGGATTGATAGAGGAATAACAAATGGAATAGGACGGGACGAAAATAAATGTCTTTTAAATAAAGAAGCAAGGTGGACGTATATGTTAAAAACAGTGTCCCCCTACGGCCTTAATGAAAGAATTGAGTTTGGGTCATTTCTGGGTTAAACTTTTATCGTATCTTTGAAACTAACTTTTGACTTTGGAAAAAAAAGGGAAACAAATGACCCATTTAGATACTATGGGATTTCTGTTTAAATTCAAAATTGGAAAGGGAAGGTTATAATATTAATACATCCTCAATTTCAACATTCTCTGTCGGAGTTATTCAGGTTTATGTTATCCATTAGGTAGAAAGCTTTAGAAAGGTATCGTAAATGTTACTTAACAAAATATTATGTTTGACTATCCATTCACATTCTAGATCCTCCATCGAGGTTATGTTTTTCATAATTGATATGTACATGTTTAGATTGAATTGCAGCACGCAGCGGGTTAGGATAAAGCAACTGATTTTTACTATACGTATCGCTCGTCATTTACTCTAAAGGCAATGTTGTATCGTAGCAATAAGGAGGCTTAGCCTGAGCTGCCAATGTTATTGGAAAGCAAGTATGTTCTAAGGCCACTCCCCTAAAAAAGAGGACCAGCAAAAGCCTTGATTATGGAGTGACTAACAATCCTGACGAGGCCCCTTATTGCTCAGCATTGTGGGGCAAAACACGCGTTGACAGACATTTCAAACAGGAGCAGCAAGCTGGGCACTTGTTATGAGAAGCGGTAGTGTCTAGCTGTCCGGAGGTGAAAACACAGAGGCGGAGATACTCTACCTATTAAAGTCAGTGTCCCTAGGAGCAAGGAGATGCGACTCTTTGATGGAATAGGTGAGCCAAGCACTGGATGTCGGAGGTAACTGTCCTGGTCCACTTTTCCTATGCCCTGTGAAAGTTTGATACCCGGACATAGCTGCACTTTTATAACACTTTCTACAACAGCTTGTTATAATTGTATTTGTCAATACTTACTTCTATCTCTTTTGGATGTGGATGTGAAATAACTCTACACACTGTGAGACCACATAACTGGCATTGGAGGACGTTCTTACCTCGGCCTGCCAGCTGGTGTTACCTGGCATATATATGGGAATCACGCTGTAGTGATCACTGCGCCTAAGGGCTCTTCAACCTTGCAATTGGTGGGAGTGGCATACTTCCTAACAGAGACTTTTTATGGTTCATGAGTGGACATTTAATAGCGATCTAATAGGCAATATACATTCTGGTTATGTGTCCCCAATAATTAGTAGTTCTGTTATTTAGGTATGTTTTCTTTGTAACATCTCTCACTTTGCAATATTTGAATTTTTGCCTCACTTGAAAATGATTTCCACAAGCATCTAAATAATGTCTTTTGGAGGTAGCGTCCACTGCAGTGGTTAATATTTGTGTTGACATGAACTTATTTCTGTTGTGGATTGTCTTGTAATAAATCAGTTGCATTCTATCTGACCTGTGCGTGCATGTTTTTCTTGGGTCCTAAACTATCCCTCAGCCGAATATCTACATATTAGATTTAAAGGAGTTGTTCTTTGAGTGCTGAAATCCCCTACTATATTTGCAGCATCTCATATAGCTCTGCTGTGTAATTCTTTTTCTTTGAAATACTGGATTAATATTCAAATATAGGGGTCTGCACCATGTCTAATACAAGCTTAATTGCTGTATTGACTATATTCATTTATCCAGAATAAAAGTCCCCATCCCATTTATTGAGGAGGGTCCTGGATTTCCTCTCCCATAATTTATTTGTTTAAATGATATATATATATATATATATATATATATATATATATATATATATATATATATATATATTTGACAAAGTGGGAAGCAAATGCTAGGAATGGGAGCTGGACGGATACAGTAAAAAGTATATATACTCACCCTACAAAGAACCATAAGGTTAGTGGTGCAGACCCTTATAGAATATATTTCGAGAATTACAATAGAAAGAAAAGAAACCATGAAAATACTTGTTTCTCTAAAGACAGGGAATGCAGCACTCTTTTAGATCTAAATAAACAGCTCCAAATTTTTAAAGTGAGCAAGGTAACAATTTATTGGCATAGGCAATTGAATATTTTGACACACTGCATCCTCCAATGACACTTTGCTACAATGTAAAGTAGTGAGTGTAAAGCCTGTTTAAAAGTGTAAATTTGCTGTCCCCTCAAAATAACTCAACACACAGCCGTTAATGTCTAAACCGTTGGCAACAAAAGTGAGTACACCCCTAAGTGGAAATGCCCAAATTGGGCCCAATTAGCCATTTTCCCTCCTCTGTGTCATGTGACTCGTTAGTGTTACAAGGTCTCAGGTGTGAATAGGGAGCAGGTGTGTTAAATTTGGTGTTTTTGCTCTCACACTCTCATACTGGTCACTGGAAGTTCAACATGGAACCTCATGGCAAAGAACTCTCTGAGGATATGAAAAAAAGATTTGTTGCTCTACATAAAGATGGCCTAGGCTATAAAAAGATTGCCAAGACCCTGAAACTGAGCTGCAGCACGGTGGCCAAGACCATACAGAGGTTTCACAGGATAGGTTCCACTCAGAACAGGCTTCGCCATGGTCGACCAAAGAAGTTGCGTGCACGTGCTCAGCATCATATATAGAGGTTGTCTTTGGGAAATAGACATATGAGTGCTGCCATCATTGCTGCAGAGGTTGAAGGGGTGGGGGGTCAGCCTGTCAGTGCTCAGACCATACGCCGCACACTGAATCAAATTAGTCTGCATGGCTTTCATCCCAGAAGGAAGCCTCTTCTAAAGTTGATGCAAAAGAAAGACTGCAAACAGTTTGCTGAAGACAAGCAGACTAAGGACATGAATTGCTGGAACCATGTCCTGTGGTCCGATGAGAACAAGATAAACTTATTTAGTTCAAATGGTGTCAAGCGTGTCGGCAACCAGGTGAGGAGTACAAAGACAAGTGTGTCTTCCCTACAGTCAAGCATGGTGGTGGGAGTGTCATGGTCTGTGCCTGCATGAGTGCTGCCGGCACTGGGGAGCTACAGTTCATTGAGGGAACCATGAATGCCAACATGTACTGTGACATACTGAAGCAGAGCATGATCCCCTCCCTTCGGAGACTGCGCCACAGGGCAGTATTCTAACATGATAATGACCCCAAACACACCTCCAAAACAACCACTGCCTCGCTAAAGAAGCTGAGGGTAAAGGTGATGTACTGGCCAAGCATGTCTCCTAAACCCTATTAAGCTTCTGTGGGGCATCCTCAAACCGAAGGCGGGGGAGCGCAAGGTCTCTAACTTCCACCAGCTCTGTGATATCATCATGGAGAAGTGGAAGAGGACTCCAGTGGGAAACTTTGAAGCTCTGGTGAACTACATGACCAAGAGGGTTAAGGCAGTGCTGGAAAATAATGGTGGTCACACAAAATATTGACACTTTGGACCCAATTTGGAGATTTCGACTTAGGGGTGTAGTCACTTTTGTTGCCCATGGTTTAGACATTAATGGCTGTGTGTTGAGTTATTTTGAGGGGGCAGCAAATTTACACTGTTATACAGGTTATACACTCATAACTTTGAATTGCAAGTGACAGCATTCAACGTGCTTAATAAGGTTAAGGAATCAGGTACTCCAAGTTTTTTTTTTTTTTTTAATTTTTATTGAGGTTTAAGTACAAGTGTACAATAAAAAGGTATACGATGAGCAAACAAAAAGAAAACACAACATATGAATGCAATACAGTTAGAAGGCTATGCGTACATCATATTAAAATAACAGTAATCTTTGGATAAGTAGTATTGCTCTATAAAGGTTAGGGGAAAAATGTGGTGCTCATTGTTAATGGTGGGTATTATTCTACTTATACACCCTCTAAAATGAATTAAGGAGGCCACACTTGGACCTCAGATGTTTGAGTGGTAATACTATTTATAGAAGGTGTCTGGAAATGAATAGGTCACTTATGGACCTCATCTTGTAAACCTCATTTTTTTATTTTTATAATACTTTAACTCAATAGGCCACTATTGGACCTAACCTATGTATTAACTCAATGTGGAACCTAAGTGGAAAGAAAAAAGAAAACTATGTAGCATATTCAATTAGTAGATAATATTAAAAATTGTGAAAGTGCGACATAGACGAGATTAGCCGCTTATTTAACCCTCCTAAACTAGGAGGTATATTGAGGTGTGGGGGGGAGGTGGTAGTATGGAGGTGATAATCAGAATATATAAACAGAGCACTAGATCTGTGTGAAGAGTGTCGAGGGCACATGGATTGCTAGAGGGTGACTAGGAGCAGGTTAATTGTATAGTGGGTCAATGCTATGTCCTGCATAAAGAAGCTTAGGGGTCTTAAAGTAATAACTTTGACACTAGGTAAATAGATAATTTGCAGTGCAATAAAACTATATAAACTACAGGGCCAGCCTGCGATAGTAAGCATGCAAGATGCGTAGATGATAGGTTACCTATAGTAGTATATAAGTTCTGATAAGAAACAAAAGTCTAGAGCTACCTGCAAGGGTTTATGTATATATCTAATAAAGAATATTGGTATTCCCCATCTAACCAATTGGTCTCTTCTCCACATATATGTTGTCTATGCCATCTATAGGAATGCAGATGAGGAGGCTCAGGGATCTCGGCCGCAGACACCCAAGCCTTAGGAGCATTCAGGATGGTAGGGGACAGCATAACACATTTTGTTGCAATCCTCGAAGTCAATTAACCATATAGGGTGTGCAAGGAAGTGTAAATGTAAATATATATATATATATAAGATCTATAGGCGGTCAGCTGGATCCTAACTGACAGCCAACATAAGATACCCATGTGTTTATAAATGAGGCATGATAAATACTATTGTCTAACACTTCAATAACAGGAACACATCTGAAAGTCTTTTCATATATAACTTGCAAATACAGTCATCAACATTATAAGATAAGAGACCCACAAGTCAGAATGCTGTAAAATTGTAAAGAACTTTCAACCCTCCAATATTTATGCGTGAGTACCTATGTCCCTATTGCGCAGAAGCAGTTTAAAAGAGAAAAGAGGTTTTATAGATTTAGTGTGAAGTGATGCGCTTGGCTCTCCCAACTAGCCAATCTTAATATACTACCTCCTTCCTAGATAGTTCAAATATGGTATAAAAATAGCAATAAGGGTAGATGGCGCTAAAAAGCAATTGGGTAACTAAATAGTGGTATATAGTGAGGGATAATTCTCAAAACTCTCTTCTAAATTTAGACTATATCTAGATAGTCACAATTTTCCAACAAACTGATTCCCACTCTGTAGTTCAATCAAATCTATAACAACTTTTATTATCAGTATTTTTGAACAATTTTGCTCTAATAGACCAACTTGTACAGTAAAATTTCTTCAAGCTTTCATAATGCAAATAAATCTAAAATCATATATATTAACTGACTGTCAGCTTTAAAACATCTTAAAAAACGTTTGATAGACACAATATCTCTAAAATTCTTGCTACAGTGACTGCTTCGTTTCTATGCAGTTAGAAAACACGGCTCTAATGTTTCAAATGTAAAACATATTCACAGTGATAAATGACAGTGGTATCTCTTTAAATTTTTTATTTTTTTTTGCCTGCAGGCTGTAACGTTTTTTCAGATAGTACAGTCTTTCCTTTGTATGCTGTTTTCACAGACAATTGATGCAGGTGCTTTTAAGTTGCAAATTACAGTCTCTGCTTCTATTAGCAATTGGTGTGGGTGTATTTCTTTAAAAAACTTTGTGCTCTGAGACGAGGTTATTATACAGTTCAGAGTATAATAAAATATTGGTTCTTGTGATTTATGGGAGGTAGCTCCCTTACTCTTAATCTATTTCAGCCTCTTTGTGTTCAGATGATTTCTCACCTCTTTGGCTGCCGTCTGCAGGAAACTTTAGGTGTATATACACTCTCACCTGCTTTTGGCTTTTCCTTCCGGCTGGTCTTCTCCCGCTGAGACACGCTGTGCACTGCACGTCTCAGTCTGCTGGAAAACTTTGTGTGGTTCTTCACTTGCGCAAGCCTTACTTACCACAATCGGACTCCCATCCAAGGAATGAAGATGCAATAGTTGCTCTGCTCTTAAGTACCAAGTACGCAGAGTTTCTCCTTTCAAGTGTCTTTCTGTTACCTCTCACAGCAGCTCGCATACAATCCTTTCTACGCGTTTCACCCTTTCACTCAGGGCTTTTTCAAGATGCTGTATGCTGCTTGTTGCTCTCCTTAAATACACCTCAAACACACCTGTAATTGCTAAGTTCACTCCTCCTTTTACCTGGAAGTCTTTCAACAGTTAAAGTGTGATCTTTGTATATAATCATATACCGCTGTCTTTGTGCTTTTTATTTATACCAGGCTGTTAATTATTCATTCTAAATTGAAAAGACTCATAAAATAGATAAAAATGTTAACATATTAGTTGTCAACCTAGTTTTGAAGCATATAAAAACTGAATCTCTAAATTAAAGTTTCCTAAAAATTATGATCTATCCGGTATTGAACCCTTGTCTCCACGGTCTGAGGATGCAGAGTTCCCTCTGAGCTATAATTGCTCTTATGCTTATTATGATCTTTCATTCATTAAATCTGATTTATTTTTGTTTTGTATACCCTAATGTTTTATTAGGCCTACTGTGATTAGCTTCCTTATTTTATTTGTTCTAATACATAAAAAATATATATAAAAATATTTTTCAGAAAAGATATGTAGTTCTTATTTGGGATTGTACACGGGTCTCCTCATTCCTAAGTTTACATACCATAAACTCCTTCTCATTCTCTCTCTCTTTTCTAGGTGTCCTTATCTTATATGATTTTCTTCCTTTTTATTTTTGCTTCCTTCTAACTATAGAGACTTCTCCTCTCATATAAATGTCAGAAAATTTGTTAGAAATCTAACATTAAAAAGATATTTTTTTAAAAATCCATTAGAAAACTATGTGACTTAAAATGAGGGCAATAAGAAGGAAGATAACTTCGAACATACTTCCCTCAAAATTAGATCCAAGTTTTACCCAAGTCAAGAAAAGGGAAGTAACCTCTTTCGAGAAGATTAACCAAAAAAGAAAATAAAATATTAAAAGAACTCCAAAACAATAAAGATATTACTATTAAAATGGTGGACAAGGCTGGAGGAATAGTAATTCTATATAGTGACAAATACAGAGAAGAAGCAGAGAGATTATTAAATGATAAAAAGACATATAGAAAATTAAAATTAGACCCAACGAAAAAGTACCTAGAAAAACTAAGTAAGATTATAGACAAAGGCAAAGAGAAAGGTATATTAACAGAAAAAGAGTATTTATATGTAAAACCACAGTTTCCAGTTATACCTATATTCTACTACTGGTCCGAAAGTACACAAAAATCCATTAAATCCACCAGGAAGACCCATTGTGTCGGGGATAGGATCCCTCACTGCCAATCTATCAGAGTATGTAGATAAATTCCTCCAAAAGTACGTGATAAATTTAAATTCATACTTGAAAGACTCTACCAGTGTTCTGAAGATTTTTGAAGACTTAAAATGGGATGAGAATTATCTATTGGCCACTTGCGATGTGGTTTCCCTGTACACAAATATAAATCACAATTTAGGAATAGAGGCAGTAGATTCCTAAAGAAAGATAAAGACATCTGTAAAGAACAAAGAGAATTTCTTGTTGAAAGCATAAGGTTAATTTTAGAGCACAACTTTTTTTCATTCGATTCCCAATATTATCTACAGGTAGAAGGAACCGTAATGGGTACGAGGTTCACACCGAGTTACGCAAATTTATTTATGGGAGATTGGGAGAATAGATTTCTCCAATTTTCAGAGCTCGGTGCGAACCTCGTGCTATTCAAGAGGTATATTGACGATATTATAATCGTCTGGAATGGAAGTGAAGAATCATTAATAAATATATTTGAAATGATGAACCATAATGATAGAGGTTTAAGTTTCTCCTATCAAATTAGTAAAGTGCAAATGACTTTTTTGGATTTTGACATAAGAGTGGAGGATAATAATGTAGTCACAAAAACACACTTTAAACCGACCAACTCCAACAATTATATTCATGCCTCAAGTAGCCATTTAAACAAATGGAAAAATAACATACCAGTGGGGCAATGTCTGCGAATCAGAAAAAACTGCACAAAGTTGAGTGATTTTGAGACACAAATTGAAACATTAGAAGAAAAATTTAATGAAAGGGGCTATAAGAAAGATGTTGTGAAAAAAGCGGTTACGAGAGCAAGGGATACAGATAAGAACTCTTTACTCACATATAAAACCAGGAATAGGGGTAAGAAGGAAGATTTTGATGTGGCTTTTATTACACAATATAATGACGATCATCATACAATAAGAAAAATTTTGAGAAAACATTGGCACATAATCAAAAATGATCCTATAGTAGGGGACAAATTACCTCCTTATCCGAAAATAGTTTATAAAAGGGCAAAACATTTAAAATCATTACTTGCACCTAGTGAGTATAAGAGGACAAATGTAAAAAGTAAATAGAAAGATTTATGGGGAAGAGAGGTAAGTGGATTTTATCCATGTATCTCCTGCAAGTCGTGCAAACATAGCACGAAAAAGAAAAATATTATTGTGCCTGGAACAGTTCTTTTAATATTTCATTTTCTTTTTTGGTTAAATTCTTCTTAATAGGTCTCCCTGTACAGTCTTTTTACCATCTTCTCGAAAGTTTCGAGGTTACTTCCCTTTTCTTGACTTGGGTAAAACTTGGATCTAGTTTTGAGGGAAGTATGTTCGAAGTTATCTTCCTTCTTATTGCCCTCATTGTAAGTCACATAGTTTTCTAATGGATTTTTAAAAAAATATCTTTTTAATGTTAGATTTCTAACAAATTTTCTGACATTTATATGAGAGGAGAAGTCTCTATAGTTAGAAGGAAGCAAAAATAAAAAGGAAGAAAATCATATAAGATAAGGACACCTAGAAAAGAGAGAGAGAATGAGAAGGAGTTTATGGTATGTAAACCTAGGAAGGAGACCCGTGTACAATCCCAAATAAGAACTACATATCTTTTCTTAAAAATATTTTTATATATATTTTTTATCTATTAGAACAAATAAAATAAGGAAGCTAATCACAGTAGGCCTAATAAAACATTAGGGTATACAAAACAAAAATAAATCAGATTTAATGAATAAAAGATCATAATAAGTATAAGAGCACTTATAGCTCAGAGGGAACTCTGCATCCTCAGACTGTGGAGACAAGGGTTCAATACCCAGATAGATCATAATTTTTAGGAAACTTTAATTTAGAGATTCAGTTTTTATATGCTTCAAAACTAGGTTGACAACTAATATGTTAACATTTTTATCTATTTTATGAGTCTTATATCAATTTAGAATGAATAATTAACAGCCTGGTATAAATAAAAAGCACAAAGACAGCGGTATATGATTATATACAAAGATCACACTTTAACTGTTGAAAGACTTCCAGGTAAAAGGAGGAGTGAACTTAGCAATTACAGGTGTGTTTGAGGTGTATTTAAGGAGAGCAACAAGCAGCATACAGCATCTTGAAAAAGCCCTGAGTGAAAGGGTGAAACGCGTAGAAAGGATTGTATGCGAGCTGCTGTGAGAGGTAACAGAAAGACACTTGAAAGGAGAAACTCTGCGTACTTGGTACTTAAGAGCAAGAGCAACTATTGCATCTTCATTCCTTGGATGGGAGTCCGGTTGTGGTAAGTAAGGCTTGCGCAAGTGAAGAACCACACAAAGTTTTCCAGCAGACTGAGACATGCAGTGCACAGCGTGTCTCAGCGGGAGAAGACCAGCCGGAAGGAAAAGACAAAAGCAGGTGAGAGTGTATATACACCTAAAGTTTCCTGCAGACGGCAGCCAAAGAGCTGAGAAATCATCTGAACACAAAGAGGCTGAAACAGATTAAGCGTAAGGGAGCTACCTCCCATAAATCACAAGAACCAATATTTTGTTATACTCTGAACTGTATAATCACCTCATCTCAGAGCACGAAGTTTTTTTAAAGAAATACACCCACACCAATTGCTAAGAGAAGCAGAGACTGTAATTTGCAACTTAAAAGCACCTGCATCAATTGTCTGTGAAAACAGCATACAAAGGAAATACTGTACTATCTGAAAAAACGTTACAGCCTGCAGGCAAAAAAAAATAAAAAATAAAAAAATTAAAGAGATACCGCTGTCATTTATCACTGTGAATATGTTTTACATTTGAAGCATTAGAGCCGTGTTTTCTAACTGCATAGAAACGAAGCAGTCACTGTAGCAAGAATTTTAGAGATATTGTGTCTATCAAACGTTTTTTAAGATGTTTTAAAGCTGACAGTCAGTTTATATCTATGATTTTAGATTTATTTGCATTATGAAAGCTTGAAGAAATTTTACTGTACAAGTTGGTCTATTAGAGCAAAATTGTTCAAAAATACTGATAATAAAAGTTGTTATAGATTTGATTGAACTACCGAGTGGGAATCAGTTTGTTGGAAAATTGTGACTATCTAGATATAGTCTAAATTTAGAAGAGAGTTTTGAGAATTATCCCTCACTATATACCACTATTTAGTTACCCAATTGCTTTTTAGCGCCATCTATTGCTATTTGTAAAAGAGAAAAGACACATTTAATCAGCAGCACGCTGCTGTGAGCTGTTGTGCAAAGGTATGAAGTAGTTATAGCTGTGATAATATAGTCAAACTTACCATAGAGTAGCCTATTTAGCAGTAACATTACACACAGAATATCCGCTCCAATAACATCACGCTAGAGCAAAAGTACATCATTTACACATGAGCTCACAGCCAACCCCACATTACTGTAGAACATTTAGCTAGATTGATACATACAGTATCTATAGTATAAACATTTTTTTAAAACATGGTATAGGACCCAAATTAATAAACAATCATATGGGCTGTATTGAGCACCCAGAAACAGGCATAATGAGCAATACAAACATAAGAGACCATGTTGCAATAAAGGTATGGGCAAACGACAATAGGGGAAAAATGTAATGAAGGAGAGTCTCGGCATGACATTTAGCTCAGTAGAGCAGTCAACAGAGCTACTGTTATATGTTTAGACAGGCATTAACTCTTAAAGAACAATTATAGAGTAAGGGATCCATCATATAAACCTGTTGTGCCAATCATAACCGTTCAGTGTTAAAGAGAATAGCGTGTCCATGTCCCGGGATAGGCTGTAATGGGAATCCAAACTTAGTAGGTGGCCAAACAGACAAGTGTCCCTAGTGGAGCTGTCGGGTTTAAACATTCTTATGAGCTATATAGAGCACAGGCATACTGGACAGTGCAGATATAAGAGACCAGATTGTGAAAAGGTTATGGGCAAACGGCAGCAGGGGGAAAATATCATGGGGAAAAGTCTCGGTCTCAACCAATGCCTGCTTTCCCAATGTCCACACCATGTAAGGAGAATGATTCGGGAGCAAGACAGAAGTATAGATTCCATTGAGTTACCCTTCTCCATCCTTGCTTAGGGCTCTGCTGACTCGGCTCTACATCCTGCTGTAGTACTGCTGTCTCGGCGTTAAACTTGTCATCAGCTATATCTAGCAAGTGCTCTCCCTCCTGAAGTGTTCCACAGTGTTGCATGGCCCGGCTAGTAGAGATACCATTGCAGGTTTTCTTCTCCGTTATGCCAGCATCCCGCTCTGCCATAGATGGTGAGATAGGCTCAGTGAGATCAGACTGCCGAGACTGCCAGCCGCCACCACTGTCAGAAGCTGCGTATAGCTTGCCTGCCAAGCTAGCGTGGTGGGTTTCAAGTATGTGCCTCAGCTCCTCTAGGAAATAGGACGAAGTCTGCATATTGCAAGCTGGACAGGAAACCTTGAGGAAAAGTAGATTCTCAACTCCCTCAGAGCTAAATAGACGGCGAGAGGCCTGCAAATAAAATGTAGCGTCCTCAAGATGGCGGCTCTCTCTCCCTGCTCAATGGTATTAGAGAGTGGTGACGGCCAGGTATAGTCTCTCCGGGTCCCTAAAAGTTCATAGCAAGAAAATACCAGCTCTTGGGTCTATTCACAGCAGTTTTGGTTAGAAAAGGGTTGCTGCGGAATGTGAAAAACGCCTAAATTAGGATCTTGGGCCCGGGAGCTGCACCAGAACACGTCTAACCAGCTATGCAGTTGGCTCCGCCCTTGAACTCCAAGTTTTAAAAGTAAAAAATCTTTATTATTATGCAAAGTTAAAAATCCAAAATAAGGACACAGCACACACAACACTTAGTGTACACAGCTGACGCGTTTCACGCCCAAGCAGCATTTCCTCAGAGCTGATTTTTCACTAGACACACATGACTATTTAGCAGTTAGGAGTTGTTGTTAACAGCCAATCACATTATTCAGCATCCAATTTGTCAATAGTTCATGCAAATACCCTCTAACTGCTAATAACTAATAACAAAATTTACAAGAAAAAACTTTATACATATAATTCATATATAAAAAAACATATATATCTTATACAGAAACAAAACACTTTAAAACTAAAAAGTGGATTCATGACTAAGTTCTAATGCCAAATAATATAATATAATTAGTATTCATAATATAGATGAGCGTATCTGTGTAACCTCGGGTGACATTATCTTACAGTAGATCTGGTTGTTTCTCAATAACAGCAGTAGATCTGGTTGTTTCTTAATAACAAGCATAACTCTATTACACATATAAAAATATGAATGAGAGAGTCATACATCATTTTACCATTTTGCAACCAACACCTACAATTATGCTGCTTCACCTCCACAGTGACCTGTCCTGGATTAAGAATAGGTATCTCATAGCTATTAGAACCCTTTGTACAGTTATTTTATATCACTCCGTGCTTATTTTGAATATGTTTTTATTTTCATTTTTTTTTAATTATTTCTCATTTTTATGTTTACGAGTCTAATGGCACTGTTCTTTCTTTTTCTAATTATTTATACAAATTATTTATATACAAATAGTTGTGTGATATGTTTCATCACACAACTATAGCGGCAACAAAATCATACCTAAGTATGGTCTATAAACAACTTTATATCACTGATCTTGTTCATACCATACGGTTTTCCTGTTTTTAAGGTATATATCCAAAAGACCTCCCGTTTACTTAGAGCAGCAAATTTGTCTCCACCTCTAAGGCCAAGGGAAACACATACAATACCATGGAAGCTGAACGCATCCAATTGTGAGCCATGTGGAGCAAAATGTTTTGCTACCGGTGTTCTCTGTATTTCAGCTTCCAGGGATAGAAGATGCTCCCTAATCCTGTCCTTCAAAAATCTAGAGGTTAACCCTACATATTGCATATTGCAAACATTCAGCTAGATTTCGAGTTTTACGTTATGAGTGAAAAAGCATCGTTATGGGTTATAACGCTGCTTTTTTCACTACCGCTGCTATTAAGAATCTTGTCAAAAAAGCTGTACCGCACACTTTTTTGGCCGTAACGCAAATTAACTTAAGCAATTTGCGTAAAGTCTTTTTTCAATGGGACTTCCATTGCATTGATATTACAAGCTTTTCTAGAAGGCCTATCCCGCAAGATTTGTAACGCAATCTAAAGTCAGTAGTTATGAGTTTTATGCTACAGCTGTAACATAAAACTCATAACTAAAGTGTTAAAAAGTACACTAACACCCATAAACTACCTATTAACCCCTAAACCGAGGCCCTCCCGCATTGCGAACACTAAAATAAAATTATTAACCCCTAATCTGCTGCTCTCGACATCGCCACCACTATAACAAACATATTAACCCCTAAACCGCCGCACTCCAGCATCACAAACACTAGTTAAATATTATTAACCCCTAATCTGCTGCCCCTAACATCATCGCCACCTACCTACATTTATTAACCCCTAATCTGCCACTCCGGACATCGCCGCCACTATACTATATATATTAACCCCCTAAACCTAAGTTTAACACTAACACCCTTACACCAACTTAAATATAATTAAAATAAATCTAAATAAAAATTACTATGATTCCCTTAATTATTCCTATTTAAGACTAAATACTTACCTATAAAATAAACCCTAAGCTAGCTACAATATAACTAATAGTTACATTGTAGCTAGCTTAGGGTTTATTTTTATTTTACAGGTAAGTTTGTATTTATTTTAACTAGGTAGACTAGTTACTAAATAGTTATTAACTATTTACTAGCTACCTAGATAAAATAAATACAAATTTACCTGAAAAATAAATCTAACCTGAGTTACACTAACACCTAACCTTACACTACATTTAAATAAATTACAATTATTAAATACAATTACCTAAATTACAAAACCCCCCTACTAAATTACACAAAATAAAAAACAAATTATCAGATATCTAAACTAATTACACCTAATCTAATAGCCCTATCAAAATAAAAAAGCCCCCCCCCCAAAAATAAAAAACCCTAGCCTAAACTAAACTACCAATAACCCTTAAAAGGGCATTTTGTGGGGCATTGCCCCAAAGAAATCAGCTCTTTTACCTGTAAAAAAATAATACAAACAACCCCCCAACAGTAAAACCAACCACCCACACAACCAACCCCCCAAATAAAACCCTAACTAAAAAAACCTAAGCTCCCTGTTGCCCTGAAAAGGGCATTGGATGGGCATTGCCCTTAAAAGGGCATTTAGCTCTTTTTCAAGTGCCCAAACACTAACCTAAAAATAAAACCCACCCAATAAACCCTTAAAAAAACCTAACACTAACCCCCGAAGATCCACTTACAGTTTTGAAGACCAGACATCCACCCTCAACGAAGCCGGGAGAAGTCTTCATCCAAGCGGCAAGAAGTCCTCAACGAAGCCGGGAGAAATCTTCATACAAACTGGCAGAAGTGGTCCTCCAGATGGGCAGAAGTCTTCATCCAGATGGCATCTTCTATCTTCATCCATCCGGCGCAGAGCGGGTCCATCTTCAATACATCCGACGTGGAGCATCCTCTTCTTCCGGCGGCTCTTCTGGAATGAAGGTTCCTTTAAGTGACATCATCCAAGATGGCGTCCCTTGAATTCCGATTGGCTGATTGAATTCTATCAGCCAATCGGAATTAAAGGTGAAAAAATCCTATTGGCTAATGCAATCAGCCAATAGGATTGAGCTTCAATCCTATTGGCTGATTCAGTCAGCCAATAGGATTGAGCTCGCATTCTTTTGGCTGTTCCAATCAGCCAATAGAATGCAAGCTCAATCCTATTGGCTGATTGGATCAGCCAATAGGATTGAAGCTCAATCCTATTGGCTGATTGCATCAAATAATTTGTTTGTTTTTTTTGTGTAATTTAGTGGGGGGTTTTAATGTAGGCAATTGTATTTAATTTAGGTAATTTATTTAATTGTAGTGTAAGGTTAGGCTAACATAGTAACATAGTAACATAGTAGAGGAGGTTGACAAAAGACCGAAGTCCATCGAGTTCCACCTATACAAATCTAAAATATATACAAAAAGCTCCAGTTAAGCTTAAATAATCCCATTATAAGGTGACCCATTTAATACTAGCAATCCTATCCATGAATTTTGTTTATAGACAGAAATGTATCTAGGGTATTGGCATTCACTACCCACAATTTTATTGCTCTTACAGTGAAAAAACGTTTCCATTGCAGGAGATTAAATCTCCTTTCCTCCAACCTTAAATTGTGACCTCCGGTCACAAACAATTTTCTTGGAATAAACAGAGCTTCTGCCATCTCTGTATATGGGCCTTGAATATATTTATATAAAGTAATCATGTCACATCTTAAGCGCCTTTTTTCTAAAAAAAACAGACCCAGTTTGGATAGCCTCTCCTCATAGGTTAAATTCTCCAAACCCCTTATTAGCTTTGTGGCCCTTCTCTGAACTTTTTCTAGTTCTGCAATATCTTTTTTTGTGATTGGTCCCCAGAACTGCACTCCATACTCAAGGTGAGGTCTTACCAGGGCTTTATATAGTGCCTGAATTATGCTTTTCTCCCTTGAGTCAATGCCTCTTTTAATACATGCTAGTATCTTATTAGCCTTTGAACCTGCTGCCCTGCATTGTGCACCCATCTTTAGCTTAATATCTATTACTACCCCCAAATCCCTTTCCTTCTGTGTTTGGCTAAGTCTTGTCCCATTTAAATAATACATTGCCTGCTTATTTTTACTTCCAAAATGTAGAACCTTGCATTTTCCCGTATTAAATCTAATTTTCCATTTACCTGCCCATACTTCTAATTTTTGCAGGTCCCTTTGTAATGAAAGTTCATCCTGCGCTGACCTAATGACCTTACTTAACTTAGTATCATCTGCAAAAATAGAGATGTCGCTATTTAATCCTTGCTCCAAGTCGTTTATAAAAATATTAAAAATAATAGGGCCCAGCATTGATCCCTGGGGTACTCCACTGATTTAACTTTGTCCAATCTGAGTATGATCCATTTACTTCTACTCATTGCTCCCTATCTTTTACCCAGTTATTTATCCATAAACTAACATTTTCAGCTATTCCCAGTCCCTTAATTTTGTGCATTAATCTCTCATGTGGCACTGTATCAAACGCCTTTGCAAAATCTAAGTATATCACATCAACTGATTCCCCTTTATCTATAGTTTTACTTACTTCCTCATAGAATCTAATTAGATTAGTTTGACATGATCTATTTCTCATAAAACCATGCTGATTAGAACTCATAATCTTGTTTAAACAAATATGCTCATCAATATAATCCCTTATAATCCCTTCAAATATCTTCCCCACTATTGATGTCAGACTAACTGGTCTATAGCTCCTGGATCATCCCTACTTCCCTTTTTGAAGAGTGGCACCACATCAGCTTTACACCAATCCTTGGGAGTATTCCATCTGGGCCTGGAGTTTTATTTACCTTAATATTATCCAATTTGTTCCTGATATCCTCTATACATAACCCAATTAATGGTATGGGCTGGCATGTTCTATTTTGTTCCGAAGTATCATTCAATGGTTCCTCTCTTGTGTATACTGAAGAAAAAAAACTGGTTTAGTATCTCAGCCTTCTCCCTGTCACTGTTAATCATGCTACCCTCCCCGCATTTTAATGTGCCTACATTGTCTTTCTTAGATTTTTTGCTATTTATGTAATTAAATAACCTTTTAGGGTTAGATTTAGAATCCTTTGCAATTAATTTTTCATTTTCAATTTTGGCTAATTTGATTGCTTTTTTGCATGCTTTGTTACATTCCTTATAAATGTGGAACTTTGAGTCTGTCTGTACTATTTTCTTTGAATAATTTAAATGCCCTACGTTTTTTCCTAATTTCTCTTAACACATTTATATTCAGCCACATTGGCCTGGATTTTTTATTTTTATTTTTATAACCATATGGTATTTGTTGATATGTATATTTATTTAACAAAGTTTTAAATGTTATCCATTTATCCTCTGTATTTTTATTAGAGAATACTTTGTCCCAATGTATGCTATTTAATGATTTCCTTAAATCATTGAATTTGGCTTTCTTAAAATTAAAAAACTTGGTTAAACCTTTAAGACACTGCTTATGAAAAGAAATTTCAAATGGGATCATGTTATGATCACTGTTACCCAAATGTTCTTTGACTTCTATGTTTGATATTATATCTGTATTATTTGATAGCACTAAATCCAATATAGCGTTACTCCTAGTTGGCTCCTCTATTAATTGTGACAAGAAGTTATCCCTGAGAACATTTATAAATCTATCCCCCTGAACTGAATTACTAGTTTCATTGGCCCAGTTTATATCAGGGTAGTTAAAATCTCCCATAATTACAGCACTGTTATTAGACGCCTTACCTATTTGTATTAGTAGTTGAGTTTCATCCAGGTCACTAATGTTGGGGGGCTTGTAGCATGTTCCTAGTAATATTTTTTTAGGATTTTTCCCCCCACTCTTTATTTCCACCCACAGGGTCTCTACATTGTCGCCTTTATAAGAAATATCTTCCCTTATTGTAGGTTTAAGGTTAGGTTTAATATACATGCAGATTCCTCCACCCCTTTTATTATTTCTGTCCCTCTTAAATAATGTATACCCCTCTAAGTTAACTGCCCAGTCATGTGAATCATCCCACCAAGGTGTTAGTGTAAGACAGGTTAGGTTTTATTTTACAGGTAAATTTGTATTTATTTTAACTAGGTAGCTAGTAAATAGTTAATAACTATTTACAAACTAGTCTACCTAGCTAAAACAAATACAAACTTGCCTGTGAAATAAAAATAAAACCTAAGCTACATACAATGTAACTATTAGTTATATTGTAGCTAGCTTAGGTTTTATTTTATAGGTAAGTATTTAGTTTTAAATAGGAATTATTCAGTTATTAATAGTAGGTTTTATTTAGATTTATTTTAATTACATTAAAGTTAGAGGGTGTTAGAGTTAGATTTAAGGTTAGGCTTAGGGGTTTGTAAATTTAGTATAGTGGCGGCGACATTGGGGGCGGCAGATTAGGGGTAAATAAATGTAGGTAGGTGGCGGTGATGTTAGGGACAGTAGATTAGGGGTTAAAAATATTTAACTAGTGTTTGTGATGCAGGAGTACGGCGGTTTAGGGGTTAATATGTTTATTATAGTGGCGGCGACGTTGGGGATGTAGGTGTCGCAATGTCGGGGGTGGCAGATTAGGGGTTAATAAGTGTAAGATTAGGGGTGTTTAGACTCGGGATTCATTTTAGGGTGTTAGGTGTAAACATAAATTTTGTTTCCCCCTAGAAATCAATGGGGCTGCATTACTGAGATTTACGCTGCTTTTTTGTAGGTGTTGTACTTTTTTTTAGCCGGCTCTCCCCATTGATTTCTATGGGGAAATCGTGCACGAGCACGTAAAACCAGCTCACCAGCGCTAGTATTGGAGTGCGGTATGGAGCTCAATTTTGCTCTACGCTCACTTCTTGCCTGCTAACGCCGGGTTTTTATAAACCTTAATCCCTCCTATATGTGTTTGTAAACTTTGTCCTGTATCTTACAAGTTTGTATTGTTTTATTTAAATGAATTGTATCCATGGACATCCCTGCAGAATATGTTGGCGCTTAATAAATAAAGTATAATAATAATAATAATAATAATAATACCAGCACTGTAGGGAAGTGAGCGGTGACAATAACTTGCAAGTTAGCAGTGCACCCCTCATAATGCAAAACTCATAATCTAGCCGATTGCAAGTTATTAGATACACAACAAAAGCAGAGTTGCAGTTTATGTAATTTTGTATCTTATGCTCTTGTTCGTGTGGCCAGTCTTTACATAATTGCAGCTTTTACAAGATTTATACCCACATCTATGGAAGCCTTGCTTAACTGAAAGCCACGTTCTTGCACTTTCCCCTTTGTTCCTTTTTCCCCCAATAAAATTTCTGACAATGTCACCTATGGTTTTCAATTTTCGTGAGACAAAGTTACACCTTTTAGAAACATCCTTAAGATCTATATCTCGTTCCAAAATAGGCAACCTCTTCTGGATAATATTATATATTTCTCCAAACTGTCTGCTAAAAGTTGTAACAAAGTTAACACCTCCTTTCCTAAAACCTTTACTTTACATTGTAGCAAAGTGTCATTTCTTCAGTGTTGTCACATGAAAAGATATAATAAAATATTTACAAAAATGTGAGGAGTGTACTTACTTTTGTGAGATACTGTATATATGTACTGTATATCAATATACATTGGGGCCCTTTACTGTCCAGGATCTTGCCACATACCATATGCCTTTTAAATCCTTTTGAAACCTTTCTTTTATCAATATTAAAATTATATTTTTATTTAAAAGTGTATATATGATTTCTATGGGGCATGGTGAAGTAATACCTATTAGCTATCATTTGTGGGCTAACTGACACTGTGCAAAATCAATTGCACTAAGGCCGAAGGTGCTTTAGGAGTATTTGAAATTTCTATGTTCTTCCCATAGAAGAAAATACAATTTTTATTTTAATATATATATATATTTCTATATTTCTCTCTGCCTGTATCTGGGGATTCATAACCAATGCTCTTGACTATCTGATGTTAGAGACTGATGGGGTTGCATTCCATTCAAAATATTCCTGATGACTTCAGGGACTGGGAGTCTAGTATAAGTAAGGGGAAACTGGGGTGTGAGCAGTTGAGTCACACAAGTGTTTCCTGGGTGGAACCATCACAGGAAGGGACAAAGTCCGTGATTAGTAGAAGCTGTTGGGTGGTGTGTTGGCAGGGTCAATGGGTTGAGAACTGGTCCCTTGTTTCACAATATAGGGAAAAGTTAGGTGCTCTGGTGTTTTTTTTATAAAAACTCCAGAATATGGGTTGCAAGCAAAGGAAATAAAACATCCTAACAAGTTATGTCTTGACCATTAGTTTGCATCATTTCTATATTTACAAGGATGATCAGGTTTTTTTGTCTTTTTTTTAATGAATGGTATTTTAAAAAGGTATTTTATGACAATTTATATCTTACTAAAAAGGAGAGAGAAAAATATTAGAGAATACAATAATCCTCTAAAAAAGAAAGGGAATAAAAATGGCACACATATGAGGTGAATTCAACAATTTATTAAACTCATATAGCATTTACAAAAGATGTTTGCCCAAACATGCCCTGCCATCTCAAAAATAGAGCAAAAACATGCAACCACACCACTATATATATATATATATTCTATATCAGTCGCATATAGCAAAGTACAGGTAATAAAACATCAAATGAATTATATCTAGCATCACAGGCATACATAGCCTTGCTTAAACAAACGGCAGGATACAAAACAGATGAAATTATCCTCTTATAAATCCAATTTATAATAACCTGTGATCACAGAGTAAATGTATACAGTTTGGAACAAGACAGAGAAACATATACATATACATGAGCAAGCAAGCAAATATAACAGGTAGTAAAAAATGAGAGTAGTTCACACAGAATATCATGAAGTGTAGTCGACTCTTCTCCATGATAAAACACACAAGTGCCAGGTGCTTTATAAGGAGGAGGTCCTATGATTGAAAGGTATGCCCTGATGAGCCCCTGAAACACGTTACTGTGGGGGTGAAACGTGCGTTGGAACTTGTGTGTGTTTTATCATGGAGAAGAGTCGACTATACTTCATGATATTCTATGTATGAACTACACTTATTTTTTACTACCTGTTATCATTGGTTTGTAACAGTATGAGCAACTCTGCATTAATTTAACAAAGCTGATACACTGCTGTCTCCAAATGGTACATCTGTGGTAAGATTGCACAGTTTGTGATTTGCAGGTCTAGAGGTGTTATCCTGCTGATTGGATGCACCTGTGGAGAGACCAGATGCACGTATTCAGTATGAAGATTGCTTTGTCTTGCTAACAGCACGGCCTGTCCAATCAGGTGATTCTTGGAGGCTGACCCCTCCCATTTCTACATTCATCATAGGGAGGAGGTGAATGAACTTTTGTTAGCAGTGCATGAACTTTATATTTGCTTGCTTGCTCATGTATATGTATATGTTTCTCTGTCTTGTTCCAAACTGTATACATTTACTCTGTGATCACAGGTTATTATAAATTGGATTTATAAGAGGATAATTTCATCTGTATTGTATCCTGCCGTTTGTTTAAGCAAGGCTATGTATGCCTGTGATGCTAGATACAATAAATTTGATGTTTTATTACCTGTACTTTGCTATTTGCCACTGATATAGAATATACATATATATATATATATATATATATATATATATATATATCACATATTTATGCAGCTCTGTGGTGTTACTTTACCTCTGCATGTATAAGTGATATACTAGAGCTCTACCTGTTTTGGATTTTATAGCTATCCGATACAGGAAATTGTACTAATTGTGTGATTTAATGATACAGGCTTGTATTATATTGATATGAGATGTAGTTCTGGTTTTAATTTGCATATAGTGGTGTGGTTGCATGTTTCTGCTCTATGTTTGAGATGGCAGGGCATGTTTGGGCAAATTTCTTTTGTAAATGTTATATGAGTTTAATAAATTGTTGAATTCACCTCATATGTGTGCCGTTTTTATTCCCTTTCTTTTTTAGAGGATTATTGTATTCTCTAATATTTTTCTCTCTCCTTTTTAGTAAGATATAATTTGTTAAGAGGGAGGCACAGTGAGGTTTATAAGTGGTATATACTACTCTCTCATTTCTTCTATAATATTTTATGACAATACACACAAAACCATTATATTTTCATAGTTCACGTGTTTTAAAAAAGAAGGTACAATTTTTTACTGCTACACACTGTATTACTGTAATAGCTTATTTTAGCTTTCATACAGCGAGGACTTATTCACAGACAACAGCTATGATTTTAAATTGCAGGGTCTTCAAAAATGAAAGTATAATATTGTAGTGTTTATTATCATAATCTATTATCACACTAATAGCCATATTTAAGATATTTATAGTGGTGTCAAAAAGTGTAATTGTGTTTTCCATCAGTTAATGTTTTGAACATTAAGAACATTAAATAATATAAATAAGTTCAAAAAAGTACAACAAAAACCAGCAATTCACAGGTTAACACAATGGGGCCCATTTAACAAGCTCCGTAGGGAGCTTGTGGGCCCGTGTTTCTGGCGAGTCTTCAGAGTCACCAGAAACACAAGTTATGGAGCTGCGGTCTAAAGACTGCTGCTCCATAAACCTGTCCGCCTGCTCTGAGCAGGAGGACAGGAATCAGCAGAAATCAACCCGATCGAGTACGATCGGGTTGATTGGCACCTCCCTGCTGCACCAGCAGCTCTTGTGAGCTACTGGTGCAATGCTGAATACAGAGAGCGTATTGCTCTCCGCATTCAGCAAGGTCTTGCGTACCTGATCCGCACTGTCGGATCAGGTCCGCAAGACCTTTCTTAAAAATGGGCCAATGTGACAAGAAAGAAAATGTGACAGATTTTATGTGTTAAACAACCTATTCTAACAACAATTCTATTAACACTATTAACACATTCACATTAAAGGGGCATTCAATCAAAATATAATTCCACATGCAGTGATTATCATGTGTTGCAAAACATTCAATATTTATAATGCCACCATGTTTCTATAGTTTATCAAAGAAATTCTTTTGATCCATTGGCTTCTAGTTATGAAGCCGTCTACTTACCTGCATTCGACGGCCCAATACGCTCGCCTAAGCTCACCTACCATCGCCACCGCGGACCTGAATACGTTCGCCAAAGTTATCAAAAAAGCTGTCAAGAAGCCGCACACCAAGTATGGAGCGATGAGCAGCGGACTGTTGTTAACTGACAGTCATCAATCTCGCTGCTCATCGGCTTCTTCGCAGCTTTCTTGATAGCCTGTCACTAAGCACCCACACTATACTATACTGTTTCACCCCATAAACCGCCACTCCCGGAGCCCACCGCACCTAAATAAAGTTATAACCCCCTAAAACACCACTCCTGGACCCCACCGCAACTAAAATAAATGTATTAACCCCTAAACCTCCGCTCCCGGACCCCGCTGCCACCTACATTATACCTATTAACCACCTATTAACCACTATCCTGCCCCCCACTACACCGCCGCCACCTATATTCAAGTTATTAACCCCTATCCTGTGTATCCCGGACCCCGCCGCAACTAAATACATTGGTTAACCCCTAAACTGCCACACCCGGAGCCCACCGCCACCTATATTAAAGTTATTAACCCCTATCCTGCCCCCCACTACACTGCCACCACCTACATTAAACTAATTAACCCCTAAACCGCTGCTCCCGGACCCCGCCGCAACTAAATTAAATGTTTAACCCCTAAACCGCCGCTCCCGGACCCCGCTGCCACCTATATTAAACTTATTAACCCTTATCCTGACCCCCTATACCGCTGCCACCTATATAAAACTTATTAACCCCTAAACCTAAGTCTAACACTAACACCCCCCTAACTTTAATATTATTTTAATAAATCTAAATAAAACTTACTATTATTAACTAAATTATTCCTATTTAAAAATAAATACTTACCTATAAAATAAACCCTAATATAGCTACAATATAACTTACAATTATATTGTAACTATTTTAGGATTTATTTTTATTTTACAGGCAACTTTATATTTATTTTAACTAGGTAGAATAGTTATTAAATAGTTATTAACTATTTAATAACTACCTAGCTAAAATACTTACAAAATTACCTGTAAAATAAATCCTAACCTAAGCTACAATTAAACCTAACACTACACTATCATTAAATTAATAAAATAAATTAACTACAATTACCTAAAATTAAATACAATTAAATAAACTAAACTATAGTACAAAAAAACAACAACACTAAATTATAGAAAATAAAAAAGAATTACAAGAAGTTTAAACTAATTACACCTAATCTAAGCCCCCTAATAAAATAATAAAGCCCCCCCAAAATAAAAAAATGTCCTACCCTATTCTAAATTACAAAGTAACCAGCTCTTTTACCAGCCCTTAAAATGGCTTTTTGCGGGGCATTGCCCCAAAGTAATCAGCTCTTTTACCTGTAAAAAAAAATACAACCCCCCCAACATTAAAACCCACCACCCACATACCCCTACTCTAACCCACCCAAACCCCCCTTAAAACAACCTAACACTAACCCCCTGACAATCACCCTACCTTGAGCCATCTTCACCCAACCGGGCCGAAATCTTCATCCAAGTGGCGCATAAGAAGTTCTCCATCCAGCAGAAGTCTTCATCCAGGCGGCGTCTTAAATCTTCATCCATCCGGAGCGGAGCCATATTCCAAGGAGCCGACGCGGAGCCATCCTCTTCAACCACCAACTGAACGATGAATGAAGGTTCCTTTAAGGGACGTCATCCAAGATGGCATCCCTCGAATTCCGATTGGCTGATAGGATTCTATCAGCCAATCGGAATTAAGGTAGGAAAAATCTGATTGGCTGATTCAATCAGCCAATCAGATTGAAGTTCAGTCCGATTGGCTGATCCAATCAGCCAATCGGATTGAGCTTGCATTCTATTGGCTGTTCCGCGTCGGCTACCTTAATTCTGATTGGCTGATAGAATCCTATCAGCCAATCGGAATTCGAGGGACGGCATCTTGGATGACGTCCCTTAAAGGAACCTTCATTCGTCGTTCAGTTGTCGGTTGAAGAGGATGGCTCCACGTCGGCTCCTTTGAAGATGGCTCCGCTCCGGATGGATGAAGATTGAAGACACCGCCTGGATGAAGTCTTCAGCTGGAGGACCTCTTGTGCGCCACTTGGATGAAGATTTCGGCCTGGTTGGGTGAAGACGGCTCAAGGTAGGGTGATCTTCAGGGGGTTAGTGTTAGGTTTTTTTAAGGGGGGTTTGGGTGGGTTAGAGTAGGGGTATGTGGGTGGTGGGTTTTAATGTTGGGGGGTTGTATTTTTTTACAGGTAAAAGAGCTGATTACTTTGGGGCAATGCCCCACAAAAAGCACTTTTAAGGGCTGGTTAAAGAGCTTGTTACTTTGTAATTTAGAATAGGGTAGGGCATTTTTTTATTTTGAGGAGCTTTATTATTTTATTAGGGGGCTTAGATTAGGTGTAATTAGTTTAAATTTCTTGTAAAATTTTTTTATTTTCTGTAATTTAGTGGGGTTTTTTGTACTATAGTTTAGTTTATTTAATTTAATTTAATTTTAGGTAATTGTAGTTCATTTATTTAATTAATTTAATGATAGTGTAGTGTTAGGTTTAATTGTAACTTAGGTTAGGATTTATTTTACAGGTAATTTTGTAAGTATTTTAGCTAGGTAGTTATTAAATAGTTAATAACTATTTAATAACTATTCTACCTAGTTAAAATAAATACAAAGTTGCCTGTAAAATAAAAATAAATCCTAAAATAGCTACAATATAATTATTACTTATACTGTAGCTACCTTAGGGTTTATTTTACAGGTAAGTATTTAGTTTTAAATAGGATTAATTTAGTTAATACGAGTAATATTATTTAGATTTATTAAAATAATATTTAAGTTAGGGGGGTTAGGGTTAGTGTTAGATAGGGGTTAATATGTATAATGTAGGTGGCGGTGGGGTCCGGGAGCGGCAGTTTAGGGGTTAACATGTTTATTATAGTTGCAGCGGGGTCCGGGAGCGGCGGTTTAGGGGTTAATAAGTTTATTTTGTTGCGGCGGTGTAGGGGGGGCAAATTAGGGGTGTTTAGACTTGGGGTATATGTTAGGGTGTTAGGTGCAGACATCTCCCATAGGAATCAATGGGATATCGGGCAGCAGCGAACATGAGCTTTCGCTATGGTCAGACTCCCATTGATTCCTATGGGATCCACCGCCTCCAGGGTGGCGGATTGAAATCCAGGTACGCTGGCCCGGAATAGTGGCGAGCATACCTGGTAGTAGTTTGATAACTACCAGAAGTAGTCAGATTGTGCCGAACTTGCGTTCGGAACATCTGTAGTGACGTAACCATTGATCTGTGACGGACTGAGTCTGGCAGATCGTAGGTTACGTCACTATATTCTACTTTTGCCGGGCAGTAGGGCTTGATAACTAAGGCAAATCAGCCTTGCCACAAATATGCTGCGGAATTCCAGCGTATTTGCGGTTGACGGCTTGATAACTAGAGGCCACAGCTTTTAAAGATGCTAAAGGGCATACTGACGACTTTGGAACTCTTATACTGCAACATTTTACATAGTGACTGCATATCCAGTGCTGGAGTTTTTTTATTATATGTCACTAGCAGTGGAGACACAATAAACATACTTAAAGAGACAGTTAACACTAGAATTTTTGTTGTTTAAAAATATAGAAAATCCCTTTATTACCCATTCCACATTTTTGCATAACCAACACAGTTATAATAATACATGTTTTACCTCTGTAATTACCTCGTATCTATGCCTCTGCAAACTTCACGTGCATGAGCTCAATGTTATCCATATAAAACACATGAACTAACACCCTCTAGTGGTGAAAAACTGTCAAAATGCATTCAGATTAGAGGCGGCCTTCAAAGTCTAATAAATTAGCATATGAACCCCCTAGGTTTAGCTTTCAACTAAAAATACAAAGAGAACAAAGTAAATTTGGTGATAAAAGTAAATCGAAAAGTTGTTTAAAATTATATGCCCTATTTGAATCATGAAAGTTAATTTTGGACTTGACTGTCCCTTTAAGAAGCTTATCAAGAAGTAATCAAAATTATGATTTTTTAAAATTAAAATTACAGTTTTAAATGTTTTATAAACTTTGTTTTGTAAGTTTATAGGGCTAGATTACAAGTGGAGGGCTATTTTTTGCTCCCGCTCATGCGCTAACTTTGCTAGAAGTAAGCTTTTTGCGCGTCTGGTACCCCGCATATTACAAGTTGAAAGTTAAACTTTTTGCTTGCGCGTTAACCCAATGCACTCAAAAAGGCAAACATCTATGATAAACCACTTATCGCTCACGTGCAACTGTTAGCGTGCAACTCGTAATCAAGCCCATTGTTGTCAATGCAGTGATTAATTCCTTATATACATGCTACACACACATAATAACATTTATAGCTTTTTAATGAGTCCTCTTAAGAAGAAAAATCAATTATCCCACATCAAAATGTAGGTAGTTTATAAATGAACTATTACCAGATTCAATTAAAAAATATTTTATACTAATGGGAACGTAAACTTTGACAACTATGCAATATTTCAAGAAGTACTACTCATTTGCTAATGATTTTTTTGTGTTTCAAAATCAATAAAAATTAAATAGATTTTTTTTATTTATTGTTTACTGTCAGCAGGTGAAAAATGAGAAGCAGAAAGTTATCTTACCCCATTATGCCATAAAATAGACAAGTTAGTTCGACCGCATAAACTGGAATAATCTAATAGCACAAGGTTTTGGCCCTAAAATGATAACCCGAATCTTTAGCTTATATTCCTCCCCCACAGCGCAGGTCAGGGCAAACGGGATGCTATCTGACTCCTTTAGTATACAAAATGGCACCAGACAGGGCTGCCCATTGTCGCCCATCTTATTTATCCTTTCCATGGAAGTCCTAGCCACCTTTATTCGACAAGACACAGATATCGACGGAATCCAAATTGGCCAACATAACTTCAAAATAGCTCTATATGCCGATGATGTGCTATTCACACTATCAAACCCCCTCTCCTCGATTCCAAAATTATTTACACAACTTGACACTTTTGGCAAATACTCCGACTTTTTGGTCAATAAACAAAAATCAGAAATCCTAAATATCTAACTCACACAAGAGGACCTGGGGGCTGTGGCGGAAATCTGCCCTCTGACATTACAACATAAATCACTTAAATATCTAGGTATCCAGCTGTCCCCCAACATTCCCCAACTCTTCGACGAAAACTACCTGGCCCTCTCCCGATGAATTCAGCAAGACCTTCAGACCTGGTCGGCTAAGCCCCTCACGTGGTGGGGGCGCACACAAAGCATCAAAATGACAGTCTTGCCCAGGATCTTATATCTATTCCAAGCTCTTCCAATACCTGTCCCTAGATGGTACACCTCCCGTTTACAAAACCACATTAACTCATTTATATGGGGTAGAACCAAACCCAGAGTCCAAAGGAATAATATGTACAGATCCTATGCAAACGGAGGCCTGGGCTTGCCGTGTATAGCTGACTATTTAGATGCGATTACGTTGCAAAGAATAATCGACTGGCATAGATCTAAAGATTCCAAGGCCTGGGTGGCCATCGACTCCCACATTCTTAAAGTGCCCAATGTGGGTGCCCTCTGCTGGGTCCCCAAAGACCTTAGGCCACCCCAATGTACCGCCATAGCACCCCTCCGTGGAGTCTTTGAATCCTGGGACTCGATACTTCAACGTAGGAAACACATATCAGGTACTCGATCTCCACTCTTCCCAGTTCCCATCAATGCTGAGTTGACGGGGGTCTAGACAGGGGTCAACAAAGGACAGGAGAATGGGGTTACACCACTCCTCTTAAAGATTTCATTACACAAGGAAAACTTAAACAACGCGACAACCTGGCATCAATAGCAGGGGGCAGGTACACAAACTGGCTTGAATATTCGTAACTAGACCACTTCATAGCCAAGACTTCCTTAGAGACCTTACGCCGTTCGAAAAACACTGCATCTCTGACAGCCCCGTGAGACACTCCCTTTCATTAGCTAGGAAAATCATTCAGACAGACCACTCACACCAACTCCCCCCATACACACAAAAGTGGCACCTAGACCTGGAATCAGATATCCCTGTCGAAGACTGGCAAAACTTTTTCATAAATAACAAAAGAGCCTCAACTTCCCCCCAATCACTAGAACTCAACTTTAAAGTATTGATGAGGTGGTACCTCATACCCTCAAGGTTACATTCAATTTATCCTACCGCATCAGACCGATGCTGGAGAGGATGCTGGAGAGGATGCACAGAAAAAGGTAGCTACCTGCCAAACTACTCCCACTGTGGCACAGGATAGAGACACACTACCAAACCATACTGTCACAGAACTTTACACTATCACCCCGCATAGCATTACTTAACGACTTCCCGAATCTACACTGCAAACTCAGACAGACCCTTCTCCAGATAGGTCTAACGGGGGCCAAGGCACTAATAGCCCTCCACTGGAAATCCTTATATATCCCAACCATCACAGACTGGTCAAATAAAATAGCAGACCTGTTAACCCTAGAGGAATTTGGCTACGCCAAACGAAACAAACTGAATTTCCTGGCAGAAGTCAGAAGTGCGCTTCCTATGGCAGACCCACCCTCTGTAATGTCAGGGAGCTTAGGACGGACTTGACATCTACGCCCCGACTTCCCACAGCTTCCCACAGCATTCACTTCGTCCAATGCCTTCTGAATCACACTACACCAAGTCAAACGACTCGACCACAACACGACAACACCCAACCGTATCACACACCATGACCTAGACTCTGTCCGCCCTGGGACCCTACATGAAACTAACCAATTCCCAACGCACAGACTTTTCACACTCCATAACGCTGGATCTTCCACACTCAGAACCATCATGCCGCAGTGGAGCGCCTGAAGAGCTGACCCTCATCCCCTCCCCTCATACCTTCCTCTTTTCCTTATCTTTCCCCTCTTTTCTCGCCCGCCTACCGGGCCGAGCACTACAACTTATTCACGGTCACATTTAATACTATAGTAAAACTGACTTTTGCCTACAAAAAAAATGTTGGCTCCACATACTGGGAAGTTAGTTTGTACACAACAAAATAAAATAAATGAAGCACTTACTCATGTTTTATAATGTACAATGCCTAATAAAATGATGTTACTGGTTGTAAAAATGTGCAAAAATCCTCATAGATCCCATTTGTCTTTTACAATGTTAAACCAGGAACTTTGTTGCACATTGAATCTTATACAATTAAATGGGTTTTTTTCTCAAAAAAAAAAATAAAAAAATAATAGACAAGTTAATGCCAATGGGTTTAGCTCTTAGAATGTAATAGCTTATTATAACATTAATTTGCTCTAGTTTAAAAGCAGAGGCTCAGTTTTAAAGGGGTATTTGACAGTGCTCCTTTAGTAATAACAATTAGGTTAAATCAAAGTAAACATAAAATGAAACAGATAGTGTAAAAAAAAAGAAAGACAGCAAACAACTTATTTGTTTTCTTTGCAAAATGAGCACTTAAAAATTCTCATTGTAGCCACAGTTCCTGGGAGAATAAGAGAGCTGACAAGTAGACAACTTAGGCTCCCTGTTTAACTAGTATTTAATACTAAACAAGCTCATGTTACTCTAGAAGTTTTATGACGTCAAGCAAGATAAGCCTTCCTGTAGAGACCCCAGCCTCCTAGAAGTAATGTACACTGCACAAATTAATTTTAAAAAAAGAAATAAAAGGTTAAAATCCATTTAACTTGAACTAGCACACCCATGAATGAGATCCAAAAAACGGGTGAAAAGCAATGTTCTTCGTGTCAATAATAAGCGGCGACCACTAGAAAAGATTTGTTCTAAAAGTGACGCAAGCAGTGATGTGACGAGATGCGAAAAGAATGATGCGATTAGATCACTGCTTTGACAAAAATGAAGCAACAAAAGAAAATAAAACTATGTTTCCATGAAACCCTTTAAGTTTACTGTTCTTAACACAGTTGCTGTTATTTAGAATCCAGAAAAACATTTGATTTCTGTTAAGTATACTCATTTATTCACAAAAAAAAGAGATGAACTTGAATGTGTTTTTTTACCAGTTAAATAGAGAAAGTTGCTAGCTACTTCACTATAATGAGAATCTGTCTTTGTGTCCTTGTCATGGATTTTAGTTGTAAAGTGACCTTTTGAAGTAATTACTTCTAGGGAGGTAGCGAGAGACAATCACAGAAGGTAAATTCTCTGAACATTACTTTGATTAATGAATTTAATATTGTTGTTATTTTTTTCTTTTACTCTGGATTGTGAGCACAATAAACCCACAAGCAGATGACTGAATAATAAATTTACAGTTGTATTTTCTCTGCAAGAAATGAAATTAAGAGATATTGGTTCCAGAAATACATTTTTACAGCCTAAGTTGTGGAACATGGAAATTGAAATTACCCATTGCATTATTTATAATGGAAAAAAAATCCCTGTATAAAATGACCAGTAGTTAAAATGAATCCTCAATGAATGTAAAGACCGTTATAAATTAAGCATATTTAGTAATGACAGTTCAATTTCTTTTGACTTTCAAATCTAGCTGGGACAATCACCATAGGCACCATAACTACATATATATATATATATATATATATATATATATATATATATATATATATATATATATAGAGAGAGTAGAGTAGAAAACAGCACTCTCTGGACTTAAATTTAAACAAATGGTTTATTAGGTAACGTTTCGGGGAATGCTCCCCTTCATCAGACGGTCTGATTAAGGGGAGCATTCCCCGAAACGTTACCTAATAAACCATTTGTTTAAATTTAAGTTCAGAGAGTACTGTTTTCTACTCTACTACATTTCACCTACTCTAGCACCCTGGCCCTTGGAAAATTGTTTGTGAGAGTGCAACTGACTCACTTTGCTTATATATATATGTGAAATGTAGATTAAAATGGGCACTATTTAAATATTGATATATTCTATTCAAGACTTATGTCAACCCTTTTGTGATGTTTTTACACACCTGTGCTGGTCATTTGTAGGAAGAATTGCTACTTTCAAATAAGAGCTCTCAAGTTTTTCTATGTATGGGCTTGTTTCCATCGAGTTGTAATTAGGGTTACGCGAGGATGTAAACCGATAAATATGGTGACCTCAATATAGGCAGCCGGCTGAAGAAAATATTTTTGGGTCCCATAGAAAGTATTTTAAGCGATAACATGCCGGGTTTCCAATGAAAGGGCAAACTGTTAATACACTGTCGGCGGTTGTCGATACATTGTAAAAGATTACACCCAGCTCAACTAGGTGTAAAAGAGGAAAATGTAGCTTTTTGAGACCTCTTTCCCCATGAAATTTTAAAACTTGCAAATAATTAAAGTGTTTGAATGTAGAAAAAATTGTAATATGTAATATTTATTGTTGTCACATGTGTAGGAATAGTTGCACTTGTGTTCTTATGGAACTGCCAGTATGTATTTACATCTAAAAAATATGCAAGCATATCTCTACAAAATTCAAACTAGATCTATGCCTAGAACAGCAATACATATTACATATATTTATAAAGTGGAAAATATAATTATAATAAAAAATAGTCGGCTAGATTACGAGTCTTGCGTTAGCCTTAAAAAACAGCGTTGAGAGGTCCCAACGTTGCTTTTTTCCTAACGCTGGTATTACGAGTCTTGCAGGTACAGGTGTACCGCTCACTTTTTTGGTCAGACTCGAAAATACAGCAAATCCACTAACGTCAATTGCATATCCTATATTTTCAATGGGATTTGCCTAACGCCGGTATTATGAGTCTTCCAAAAAGTGAGCGGTACAGCCTCTCCTGTCAAGACTGATACCGCATTTAAAAGTCAGTAGTTATGGGCTAACGCCGTACTATAAAGCTCTTAACTAAAGTGCTAAAAAGTACACTAACACCCATAAACTACCTATTAACCCCTAAACCGAGCCCCCCCCCCCACATCGCAAACACTAAAATAACCTTTTTAACCACTAATCTGCCAAACCGGACATCGCCGCCACTATAATAAATATATTAACCCCTAAACCGCCGCCCTCCCGCATTGCAAACACTAGTTAAATTTTATTAACCCCTAATCTGCTGTCCCTAACATCCCCGACACCTACCTACATTTAAAAACCCCTAATCTGCCGCCCACAACGTCGCCGCAACTATATTAAATGTATTCACCCCTAAATCTAAGTCTAACCCTAACCCCCCTAATATAATTTAAATAAATTGAAATAAAATTACTACAATTCACTAAATAATTCCTATTTAAAACTAAATACTTACCTATAAAATAAACCATAAGCTAGCTACAATATAACTAACAGTTACATTGTATCTATCTTAGGGTTTATTTTTATTTTACAGGCAAGTTTGTATTTATTTTAACTAGGTACAATAGTTATTAAATAGTTATTAACTATTTAATAACTACCTAGTTAAAATAAATTCAAATTTACCTGTAAAATAAATCCTAACCTAAGTTACAATTATACCTAACAATACACTATAATTAAATTAATTACCTAAACTAAATACAATTAAATACAATTTAAATAAATTATCTAAAGTACGAAAATAATAAAATAATGACAAGTTTTTTAAACTAATTACACCTACTCTAATCCTTCTAATAAAATAAAAAAGCCCCCCAAAATAATAAATAGCCCTACCCTATACTAAATTACAAATAGAATTTAAAAGGGCCTTTTGCGGGGCATTGCCCCAAAGTAATCAACTCTTTTACCTGTAAAAAAAAGTACAATACCCCCCAACATTAAAACCCACCACCCACACACCCAACCCTACTCTAAAACCCACCCAATACCCCCTTAATAAAACCTAACACTAACCCCTTGAAGATCACCCTACCTTGAGAAGTCTTCACCCAACCGGGCTGAAGTCCTCAACAAAGCTGGGCAAAGTGGTCCTCCAGATGGGCAGAAGTCTTCATCAAAGCCAGGAAGAAGAGGTCCTCCAGACGGGCAGAAGTCTTCATCCAGGCGGCATCTTCTATCTTCATCCATCCGGCACGGAGCAGCTCCATCTCCAAGACATCCGTTGCGGAGCATCCTCTTACAACAAAGTCCAACTGAAGAATGAAGGTTCCTTTAAATGATGCCATCCAAGATGGAGTCCCTTGAATTCCAATTGGCTGATAGAATTCTATCAGCCAATCGGAATTAAGGTAGAAAAAATCCTATTGGCTGATTGGATCAGCCAATAGGATTGAACTTCAATTTTTTCTACCTTAATTCCGATTGGCTGATAGAATTCTATTAGCCAATCGGAATTCAAGAGACGCCATCTTGGATGATGTCATTTAAAGGAACCTTTATTCTTCAGTTGGACTTCATTTAAAGAGGATTCTCTGCGTCGGATGTCTTGAAGATGGAGCTGCTCCGTGCCAGATGGATGAAGATAGAAGATGCCGCCTGGATGAAGACTTCTGCCCGTCTGGAGGACCACTTCGCCCGTCTTTGTTGAGGACTTCGGCCCAGTTGGGTGAAGACTTCTCAAGGTAGGGTGATCTTCAAGGGGTTAGTGTTAGGTTTTATTAAGGGGGTATTGGGTGGGTTTTAGAGTAGGGTTGAGTGTGTGGGTGGTGGGTTTTAATGTTGGGGGGGTATTGTACTTTTTTTTACAGGTAAAAAAGCTGATTACTTTGGGGCAATGCCCCGCAAAAGTCCCTTTTAAAGGCTATTTGTAATTTAGCATAGGGTAGGGCTTTTTATTATTTTGGGGGGCTTTTTTATTTTATTAGGGGGATTAGAGTAGGTGTAATTAGTTTAAAAAACTTGTAATTATTTTATTATTTTCTGTAATTTAGTGTTTGTTTTTTTTGTACTTTAGATAATTTATTTAAATTGTATTTAATTGTATTAAAGGGACATTAAACCCACATTTTTTCTTTTGTGATTTAGAAAGAGTATGTAATTTTAAACAACTTTCTAATTTACTTCTATTATCTAATTTGCCTAATTCTCTTGACATGCTTTGCGGAAAAGCATATCTAGATAGGCTCAGTAGCTGCTGATTGGTTGTTGCACATAGATGCCTCGTGTGATTGGCTCCCCCATGTGCATTGCTATTTCTTCAATAAAGGATATCTAAAGAATGAAGCAAATTAGATAATAGAAGTAAATTGGAATGTTGTTTAAAATTGTATTCTCTACTTGAATCATGAAAGAAAATGTTTGGATTTAGTGTCCATTTAAGTTTAGGTAATTAATTTAATTATAGTGTAGTTTTAGGTGAAATCGTAACTTAGGTTAGGATTTATTTTACAGGTAAATTTGAATTTATTTTAACTAGGTAGCTATTAAATAGTTAATAACTATTTAATAACTATTGTACCTAGTTAAAATAAATACAAAGTTGCCTGTAAAATAAAAATAAACCCTAAGCTAGCTACAATGTAACTATTAGTTATATTGTAGCTACTATAGGGTTTATTTCATAGGTAAGTATTTAGTTTTAAATAGGAATTATTTAGTTAATGATAGTAATATTTATTTAGATATATTTAAGTTAGGGGGGTTAGGGTTAATAACTTTATTATAGTGGTGGCGACGTTGGGGGTGGCAGATTAGGGGTTAATAAGTGTAGGTAGGTGGCGGCGACATTGGGGGCGGCAGATTAGGGGTTAATAAATAAAATGAAGGTGTCGGCGATGTTGGGGGCAGCAGATTAGGGGTTAATAAGTATAATGTAGGTGGCAGCGGTATCCGGAGTGGCAGATTAGGGGTTAATAATATTATTCAGGTGTCGGCGATGTCGGGGGCAACGGATTAGGGGTTAATAAGTGTAATATTAGGGGTATTTAGACTCGGGGTTCATGTTAGGGTGTTAGGTGTAGACATAAAATGTATTTCCCCATAGGAATCAATGGGGCTGCGTTAGGAGCTTTACGCTGCTTTTTTGCAGGTGTTAGGTTTTTTCAAGCCGGCTCTGCCCCATTGATTCCTATGGGGAAATCGTGCACGAGCACGTTTTGCTAGCTCACCGCTAGCGTAAGCAGCGCTGGTATTGAGGTGAGATGAGGAGCAAAATTTTGCTCTCCGCTCACTTTTCTGCGGCTAATGCTGGGTTTCTAAAAACCCGTAATACCAGCATTGTCTGTAGGTGAGCGGTGAGGGAAAACTGCTTGTTAGCACCGCACACCATTACCGACAAAACTCGTAATCTAGATGAGTATTTGCTAAGTAATATGTATTATAAATAAGTGTATCTTTGTTTTGTTTCTCTTTAGAGGTGAGCACAAGTAAGGAGTGCAGACGTTAATGTTAATTAGATAATGTGAGGTCGGGTTACCATAGCCACCTACATGAAAAGAGCGACTTCACGCAATGCAAAAAATATTTCAATTTTAACCTGGTACTAAAATGGAGCCTATGGCTCCATTTTTTATTCCTCAATGAAAACTAGCCCTTTGTTGGGGGCAACATAGCACCATAAAATGTACCAAGTTTACAGATGATTGTCATTTTATGACATCTGCTACCTAATGGGGCATGTGACCAAATTTAAAAATGGGTAAGCCCACTTTCATGTGAGGGTTTCTGTGTGTATTTGTGTTGTATCCTGTATTTAGGGGATAGGGGTTACCCCTCTAAAATGGGGACTCAAACCTGACTGTCTTTTATGGAGGAGATGGGCTCTAAAAGTTGCCACTCTCCCTCTTTATACAATGTACTTGTGTGTACTTGGAAAGGCGATAAATTAAAGTTGAAAATTATAGACGGTTTGACCACTCATTTAAAAAGAGGAATATTCTATATTTCACATGAGGGATCTCTTGCCCCTCTTATTACATTATAGGAGGAGATAGGTGCCCCTTTGATTTAATTAGAATTGTACTGGAGTAAGTGACAGAAGATGACAAACACTTATAATAATAGTATGTATATTAAAAAACCTCTGCCATATACTTTCATTATTATTTTTTTCTCCTTTTGCTGTAATTTCCTTCTGAACATGTGAGCTTTTCAGTTCCAGTTATAAATGGAAGTGCAGAACACTGGCCATTGGCTGCACACTCTAGTGACCTATTTATAACTGTCCCTAATTGGCCCCAGCAGCGAAGGTAACCTAAGTTACAACATGGCAGCTCCCATTGTTTTATAGACACTATGAGGTCGATTTAACAAGCAGCAAATGCTGCTTTCGACCCGATCATTTCTGGCCCGCCAGAAACAGAAGTTAAGAAGAACCGCTGCTTCTTAAATTATGAAATCAGGATGATTGACACCCTCTGCTAGCAGCCGATTGGCCACCTGGCAGCATTGCATAAGCATTTCACTAGAAATGCTTGTGCAATGATAAATGCCGACAATATTTTTCAATATTTAAACAGCTAATGAAACTTTAAAAAATATATCTACATGTTATTCTCAGACTTATCATTTCTTTGAATGCATCATTCTATCTAGCATTTATCTAGTGTTTAATGTCCCTTTAAGGTCCCTTAGAAACCTTGTGTCTATTCCATCTGGACCTAGAGTTTTATTTACCTTGATATTATCCAGTTTATTCCTGATATCATCTAGAGATAAACCAGCTATATGTATGGGCTTGTATGTTCTAGAATGTGTCAATGTTTCTCCCATAGGTACCTCTCTTGTGTATGCTGAAGAAAAAAAAGGTTTAGCGCCTCATCCTTCCCCAGTCACTGTTAATCACACTACCCTTCTCACATTTTAATATACCTATATTTTCTTTCTTAGCTTTTTAGCCATTTATATACCTAAAAAGCATTTAGAGTTTGTCTTAGAATCTTTTGCAATTAGTCTTTCATTTTCACTTTTTGGCTAATCTGATTGCTCTTTCACCATTAAATAAATTAGTGGATTCTCTCTCTTTTTTTTTTTTTACCAGGAATGAACTGCCATTAGCTCATTCTGTTTTACTGGGCTAGCACATGGCACTGGTCATCTTAGAAGGTACTACCTTGGAAGTCCTCGCTTTAAACTTACTTCCTAACTCCCTGAAGTGATTTATTAAGCCACTACATCTCCTTCTAACTCTAAGTCAGAATGGAGCGCTATATATGGTTCCTGCTCGTGCGTTAACTATGCTAGAATTAAGCTTTTTGCACACGTTAGGTAGTGCTCCTATTACAAATTGAAAGTAAAAAGTTTTTGCTCACATGCTAACCCGACACCCCCAAAAAGCTGAAGTTAGAATATCACGACTGCATTAACGTATTCCCCCATAGACTTCAATGCAATGTGAAAGGGGGGGGGGACTAACATCCTACTCGCACGCAAACCAGATTGCACTAACCTAACTTGAAAATATGAATATTTTAAATCTTTAGTACTTAGTAAAGCACCCTTTTGCTTTTATGACCTGCTGCAAATGAGATTAAGACACCAGTTTCTAGCAGCGTTCCTTAGGAATCTTAGCCCATTTCTCATGAGCAATGACCTCAAGTTCGGTAATATTCTTGGGTTTGAATGCTGCAACCACCTTCTTCAAATCCCACCAGAGATTTCCTTTGGCGTTTAAGTCAGGTGACTTTGATGGTCACTGTGGAATCTTCCAGGACTTCTTCTGCAACCAAGCCTTGGTGGAATTTGAGGTATGCTTGGGATCATTCTCCTGTTGGAAGGTCCAATGACGCCCAAGTTTCAGCTTCCTCACAGACGACATGATGTTTTCTCCTAGAATTTCTTTATACTTCAATTAATCCATCTGGCCTTCCACATGCTGCAGGTTTCCAGTGACAGAGGATTTGAAAAGCAGCCCCAGAGCATCACTGAGCCACCACCATGCTTAGCTGTAGGCAGAGTATTCTTTTCAGTGTATGCTTCATTGTTCTTCCTCTAGACATATCGCTGAATCATCGGGCCAAAAAGTTCCAGTTTCGTTTCATCGCTCCACAGAACAAAATCCCAAAACTTGCTGTGACGTATTTATATAATGTTGTGCATATTGGACTTTATATGATTTTGAGCATATTAGACTTTTCTTGTGCTTTTGGTCAGTAGTGGTGTATACGTCTTGGAGTTCTGGCATGGAAACCTTCTATGTTTAGTATGTGCCTTACTGTGCAAACTGAAAACTCAGTGCCTGTTGCCATCAAGTCTTGCTGCAGGTCTTTTGCAGTCCCTCGAAGGTTTTTCTCAACCTGTCTTCTCAGAAATCTGGTTGCAGCTTCCTTTTTCTGACCCATCCAGGTAGAGTAACCACTTTTCCTTTAACTTTTAACTTGCAAACTATGCTTCCAACGTTGTCACTAGAAACATTTAGTGCCTTCGCTATCTTTTGATATCCTGTTCCTTGTTTGTGAAGGGCAATGATCTCTTCTCTTAACTTTTTGGACCATTCTTTTGACTTAGCCATATTTCTAACATGCAGTCAAACGTGACACTCAACAAACCCTTAGCCAGTTCAGGTATTTCATGTGTTCTAGCTCAAGTACACCTGCTGAAACTAATGAAGCCCTTGATTAGTTGCATCAGGTGAGCTTGAGACAACATCTATTTTGCATATTTGTGCTGTTGTGAGGGATTCTATTCAGGGGGTTGAATAATATGAAAGACTGCAGAATTCATTAAAAGCTGCATTTTCAGTTAAATTTGGGGAAATCACTTGAAGCATTCGTTGTGTTGAGCTATTTCAATTGCGTTTGTTTGATTTGTTCCTTGCAAACATCTGAATTTTAACAATAAACCCGATTTGCAATGGGGGTTGAATAATTTTGACAGTTAACCAGAACTCTGTGGTCATGGTAATCATTCCAGCATAATCACCACTGTGCTCACGCGTTTTCATTTACTTTCAACTTGTAATATGAGCGCTCCTTTTGACGCATGCAAACAGCCGTGGTAAATCCAATATCGCTCACGCAAAACAGTTAGAACGCCACTTGTGATCTGGCCCTCTGTCATTAGTACCAATAGTCTTGAAGTTTAATGACAAACATTAGGACATATGTGTGAATACAGTTTATGGCCAGGTTCATATTAGTAATGTTAACTTTGAGCTAAAGTGTTAGAATTTACAGCTGATGTAAAGGGAAGAAATCACTGACTTGCAAGCAGATCAGAAGAGGAGTGACAGTCCCAATATCACCCCTATAAAATCAAACATGACCTTTTCCAGTTCAGTAGGGTTACCAACAGATGTGTATAACAATGTTGGTGGATGTTTCCAAAACAGTAAAAACACCTTACACAGTTCTTTAGCCTCTACAGATTCTGCTTCTCTTTTCATCCACACTGGAGTAGGCAGAAACTGTATGCCAATCTGTAATACACGTAAGTAGAAGCGTCACACAGAAGACAAGATCTAAGCGTAGTAAATGGTAATAAAAACGTTTTTCATTTAATATAGCCAAAATCACACTCACAAGATAAACCTTGTAAGAAGCCGAAGTAAACTCATAAAAGCACGAAATACAAGAGTAATGGTACCGGTTTACACAGATCTTCCTCTTGCTTGGAACCTTGCTTCACCTGTGAATCTTCTTGCTTATCTTTTAAGATATGCCATTAGAGCCACAGGGGTAGGTATTCTCTGTATGGGGAGTCAATTTCACAGTACCAATAAAAGAGTCTAAAAATCTTAAAAGTGTTTATATAAAAAGCATTCAATGTATAAAAAATCTGTATGTAAAAAGAAATGTAGTTAGTGGGCGTGGCTTGGTCTGATGCGTTTTCCAGTTAACACCCTCTTCATCAGAGGCTCATGTAAAAGGAGGTTTGCTTCATTATCGCATCCTGTTTAAATACGTTTCTGTTTTTTAACTACATGAAAATTTCATAAGGTGTTAAGTGTGGCCCTTCCCCGAACTTCATTTAATGTTCAGCAAGGTGTCATATATATATATATATATATATATATATATATATATGTATATGTATATAGTGTATATATATATCAGTTTATTAGTTTTTCAAATCTTCCACTTTCTCCTGTAACAAGACATTTTAGGACCTTGAGTGTTCTAATGTGAAGAAGCTTATGTTCCTTTCCTCAAGATCCAGTATTCTTTGTTCAGCTTGTGACAATCAGCCAGACAATTTCCTAATATCACTTGACAGGGCATCCATCCTAAACTGAAGATGTTGAATTTTTGGTAGAAACAATGCTGTCCGTTGTTTTACTAAATGATGTTTCTCAATGGGTGTCTATTAAAACCAAAGTTGGCTCTGCATGAATTTCCACTGTACTTTGATCTACTATTTATCTGTTTCGGTTTAGAAGCCATGATACCTTTTGAAGCAACTGATCACAGCTGATAAATTATTTATGCACTTTCATAAGTGTAATTAAGATGAGTATACTGTAGAAATAATGGATTTATTAATCCCATGTAATAATATATATTCACTCTCTCACTCCATAGAGCATTAATTGTATATGTTGCCAGGAGTCTTACATTAATAAAACAGTATGCCATTTACTCTATGAACTGAGTCTATCAAAGAAATTATGTTACACAAAGGGTCCTCTGTAGTATTCCAGAGAACAAAAAAAGAAATGATTGAACAGTTTAAATAAAACAGCCAGAGAATATCATGTGATCAGCGCATCAACCTGTGAGAGTCCTGTGCAATTAACAGAAAACATATGGATGATTTTGAAAGTATCTTAAATCACTTTTCCTACAAACATATCTCAGGTTGCAAGTCACTGAGTTGTCACTCCTTGTTTAATACCTAGGTTGCCACATTAAAGTGTCTCAAAAAGTCCATGACCTTGTCAGCATTAACTTCTAGAAGCCACAAAGGGGCCATTTTGGGCTAGATTACAAGTGGAGTATTAATTAAACTGTTAGTGGGTTACTTTGCAATGGGGGTTTAGGGGTCAATAATATAGTGGGTTACTTTGCGATGGGTGTGTGGCAGTTAAGGGTTAAAAGTGTAGTGGGTTACTTAGCGATTGGGTTGTGGCAGTTTAGTGGTTAATAGTGTAGCGGGTTACTTTGTGATAGGGGTGTGGCATTTTAAGGGTTAATAGTGTAGTGGGTTACTTTGCGATATGTGGGTTGTGGCAGTTTAGGGGTTAATAGTGTAGTGGGTTACTTTGCCATGAGGGTGTGGTGTTTTAGTGGTTAATAGTGTAGTGGGTTACTTTGCAATGGGATTCTTGCAGTTTAGGGGTTAATAGTGTAGTTTAGTGCAACTGTTTCCAGCAGCCAAACTATTTTTAAACATTAAATCTGATTGTGTTTGAGCAATCGTATTTAATTTCGACTTGTAATACGAGTGTACATTGCCGCACAAAGCTGCCCATAGAAAATATGGGGATCGTAAATTACCGCACATTTGCAGTAATATAAACAGTGTGCCACTTGTAATATGACTTTGTGCGCAAAAAACACTGCGATCTCGCAATCACATTTACGCTCCACGTGCTAATGATAGTTCTCCAGACGTAATCTGGACCTTTATTTGCAAATGTTATGTTTTGCAAAGTGCAAGAAACAATAAACTGCCTGTTACGCTAAAGTTACTATTGGTGCATCTGTCACTTCCCCTGTTCTCCTTGGATTTACAGGGTGCAAATGTAATAGAAACTGAATTCCTAGAATAGCAATTTCAATATTACACCCTCTTTCCTACACTCATATCACTTTAAGACAGTGGTTGAAAACTGGTTGTGATTCCCTCATGCTGAAATCTCTCCAACCTGTTTTCAAGCTCTGCAGGTCACCCTATCATGAACCAGGAGCAGTAGCATGGGGCAAAGTTGTCAAGATAATATTCTCATTAGCAACAGAGCTCAGTTTCAGTACTATTGATGTGAAAGCCCACCGACCAGAAGTCTTTTATACTTAGATGTTTAGATAATATATTTTTCTTCATGTTTTTAAACAATACATTTATATAATTTATAATTTTACTATAATTTACTTTATAAATGAAACATTCATATTCATAAGTACATTTTAAGAGAGAGCAGACAATTCAGAAACTCTTCTAGCTGAAGAGATAGCCAAAAGAAACAACACTTTCCAAGAAAGTAGTTTAATATCCAAAGAATGCATAGGCTCAAAAGGAGGAGCCTGCAAAACCTTCAAAACCAAATTAAGACTCCAAGGAGGAGAGATTGATTTAAGAACAGGCTTGATACGAACCAAAGCCTGAACAAAACAGTGAATATCAGGAAGACTAGCAATCTTTCTATGAAATAAAACAGAAAGAGCAGAGATTTGTCCTTTCAAGGTACTTGCAGACAAACCTTTATCCAAACCAACCTGAAGAAACTGTAAAATTCTTGGAATCCTAAAAGAATGCCAAGAGAATTTATGAGAAAAACACCATGAAACATAGGTTTTTCCAAACCTGATAATAAATCTTCCTTGAAACAGACTTACGAGCCTGTAGCATAGTATTAATCACTGGGTCAGAGAAACCTCTACGACTAAGTACTAAGCGTTCAATTTCCATACCTTCAAATTTAGCGATTTGAGATCCTGATGGAAAAACGGCCCTTGAGACAGAAGGTCTGACCTTAAAGGAAGCGGCCAAGACTGGCAACTGGACATCTGGACAAGATCTGCATAACAAAACCTGTGAGGCCATGCTGATGCTATCAGAAACACATGTGATTGTTCCAATATGATCTTGGAGATCACCCTTGGAAGAAGAACTAGAGGTGGAAAAATGTAAGCAGGTTGGTAAAACTAAGGATCTGCTAACGCATCCACCATCTCTGCCTGAGGATACTTGGACCTGGAAAGGTACCTGGGAAGCTTCTTGTTTAGATGGGAAGCAATCAGATCTATTTCGGGAGACCCCACATCTGTACAATCTGACAAAATACATCTGGATGGAGAGACCACTCCCTTGGATGTAAAGACAGACGACTGAGATAATCCGCTTCCCAATTGTCTACACCTGGGATATGTATCGCAGAAATTAGACAGGAGTTGGATTCCACCCAAGAAAGTATACAAGATACTTCTTTCATCGCTAAAGGACTGCGGGTCCCCCCTTGATGATTGACATATGCCACAGTTGTGATATTGTCTGTCTGAAAACGAATGAATGATTATCTCTTTAATAGAGGCCAAGCCTGAAGAGCCCTGAAAATAGCACGGAGTTCTAAAATATTGATTGGTAACCTCGCCTATTGAGGATTCCAAACTCCTTGTACTGTCAGTGACCCCCAGACACCTCCCCAACCTGTGAGACTTGCCTCTGTTGAAATCACAGTCCGACGACTCAAGGTAGGGAGATCTTCAGGGGGTTAGTGTTAGTTTTTTTTAAGGGGGGTTTGGGTGGGTTAGAGTAGGGGTATGTGGGTGGTGGGTTTTAATGTTGGGGGGGTTGTATTTTTTTTTACATGCAAAAGAACTGATTACTTTGGGGCATTCCCCGCAAAAGGCCCTTTTAAGGGCTGGTAAGGTAATAGAGCTGTTAACTTTTGTAATTTAGAATAGGGTAGGGCATTTTTTTATTTTGGAGGACTTTGTTATTTTATTAGGGGGTTTAGATTAGGTGTAATTAGATTAAAAATCTTGTAATATTTTTTTATTTTTTGTAACTTAGTTTTTTTTATTTTTTGTACTTAGTAGTTTATTTAATTGTATTTAATTGTATGTATTTATAGTTAATTAATTTAATTTATTTAATGAAAGTGTAGTGTAAGGTTTAATTGTAACTTAGGTTAGGATTTATTTTACAGGTAAATTTGTATTTCTTTTAGCTAGGTAGTTATTAAATAGTTAATAACTATTTAATAACTATTCTACCTAGTTAAAATAAATACAGTTACCTGTAAAATAAATATAAATCCTAAAATAGCTACAATGTAATTATTAATTACAGTGTAGCTATCTTAGGCCTAGATTTGGAGTTTGGCGGTAGCCGTGAAAACCAGTGTTAGAGGCTCCTAATGCTGGTTTTAGGCTACCGCCGGTATTTGGAGTCAGTCAAAAAAGGGTCTAACGCTCACTTTTCAGCCGCGACTTTTCCATACCGCAGATCCACTTACAACAATTGCGTATCCTTCTAACTCCGGTATTTAGAGTCGTGGCTGAAGCGAGCGTTAGAATTCTAACGACAAAACTCCAGCCGCAGAAAAAAGTCAGTAGTTAAGAGCTTTCTGGGCTAACACCGGTTCATAAAGCTCTTAACTACTGTGCCCTAAAGTACACTAACACCCATAAACTACCTATGTACCCCTAAACCGAGGCCCCCCCACATCGCCGACACTCGATTACATTTTTTTAACCCCTAATCTGCCGACCGCCACCTATGTTATCCTTATGTACCCCTAATCTGCTGCCCCTAACACCGCCAACCCCTATATTATATTTATTAACCCCTAATCTGCCCCCACAACGTCGCCTCCACCTGCCTACACTTATTAACCCCTAATCTGCTGAGCGGACCGCACCGCTATTATAATAAAGTTATTAACCCCTAATCCGCCTCACTAACTCTATAATAAATAGTATTAACCCCTAATCTGCCCTCCCTAACATCGCCGACACCTAACTTCAAACATTAACCCCTAATATGCTGACCAGAGCTCACCGCTATTCTAATAAATGTATTAACCCCTAAAGCTAAGTCTAACCCTAACACTAACACCCCCCTAACTTAAATATAATTTAAATCTAACGAAATAAATTAACTCTTATTAAATAAATTATTCCTATTTAAAGCTAAATACTTACCTGTAAAATAAATCCTAATATAGCTACAATATAAATTATAATTATATTATAGCTATTTTAGGATTTATATTTATTTTACAGGTAACTTTGTATTTATTTTAACCAGGTACAATAGCTAAAATAGTTAAAATAATTACAAAATTACCTGTAAAATAAATCCTAACCTAAGTTACAATTAAACCTAACACTACACTATCAATAAATTAATTGGTTTCAGGGTTTCTTAGGACTCCCTGTAGAGGTGCGCTCACGGAAGGTTGTAACAAATAATATCAAATAAACAGTCCAATCGATTCCAAAAAATGGCAGCTCTTCCAATTGTTTGTGGTACGATGAGCGGATCTAGATTGAAAGTAAGAAGGCGCCAGACATAGGGTAATATTGTTACAATCTGCAGACACGCTCAAGTAACATATAGATGGAATACTTACAAACGAAACGGCACCAAATCGTGCCTAGTGAGACAGACCGGGACCTCAACCGTCGCCCGGAAGACCAACCAATGGCATGCACCAAACTCCCGCAGTCACGTGAATGTTGTAGCCAATCACCGTTTCTTTGGGCTCACACACCTTCCTTGCAGACGTCCGGTTCAAAAAATAGGATCACAGTATAGACAAACCAGGTGTCCCATACACTGCGATTTCAAGATGTTGATTGGTAACAGTACTAGAGTGAAAGTAAAGCCCACTCCAAACAAGGTACACTAAAAACAATTTATTTAAAATGTTTTAAAATCAGCAACGCGTTTCTCGACCATGCAAGGTCGTTTCATCAGGCTTAAATACACAGTATGGTATTCCCGCTGCTTATGTACCTCTTCTAACCAATCACAACATCTAAAGCCTCACACACCCTTAATCCGCCCTCCTTAAGGGTGTGTGAGGCTTTAGATGTTGTGATTGGTTAGAAGAGGTACATAAGCAGCGGGAATACCATACTGTGTATTTAAGCCTGATGAAACGACCTTGCATGGTCGAGAAACGCGTTGCTGATTTTAAAACATTTTAAATAAATTGTTTTTAGTGTACCTTGTTTGGAGTGGGCTTTACTTTCACTCTAGTACTGTTACCAATCAACATCTTGAAATCGCAGTGTATGGGACACCTGGTTTGTCTATACTGTGATCCTATTTTTTGAACCGGACGTCTGCAAGGAAGGTGTGTGAGCCCAAAGAAACGGTGATTGGCTACAACATTCACGTGACTGCGGGAGTTTGGTGCATGCCATTGGTTGGTCTTCCGGGCGACGGTTGAGGTCCCGGTCTGTCTCACTAGGCACGATTTGGTGCCGTTTCGTTTGTAAGTATTCCATCTATATGTTACTTGAGCGTGTCTGCAGATTGTAACAATATTACCCTATGTCTGGCGCCTTCTTACTTTCAATCTAGATCCGCTCATCAATAAATTAATTAAATAAAATACCTACAATTACCTACAATTAAACCTAACACTACACTATCAATACATTAATTAAATGCAATATCTACAAATAAATACAATGAAATAAACTAACTAAAGTACAAAAAATAAAAAAATATTTACAAACATCAGAAAAATATTACAACAATTTTAAACTAATTACACCTACTCTAAGCCCCCTAATAAAATAACAAAGACCCCCAAAATAAAAAAATGCCCTACCCTATTCTAAATTACTAAAGTTCAAAGCTCTTTTACCTTACCAGCCCTGAACAGGGCCCTTTGCGGGGCATGCCCCAAAGAATTCAGCTCTTTTGCCTGTAAAAAAAACACATACAATACCCCCCCCAACATTACAACCCACCACCCACATACCCCTAATCTAACCCAAACCTCCCTTAAATAAACCTAACACTAAGCCCCTGAAGATCTTCCTACCTTATCTTCACCATACCAGGTTGACCGATCGATCCAGAAGAGCTCCTCCGATGTCCTGATCCAAGCCATGTTCCGCGTCGGAGGTCTACAAGATGGATCCGGAAGAAAGAAGATTGAAGATGCCGTTGATAGAAGACTTCAGCCGGATCATGGACCTCTTCAGCTCCCGCTTGGATGATGACTTCAGCCAGATCATGGACCTCTTCAGCTCCTGCTTGGATGAAGACTTCAGCCGGATCATGAACATCTTCAGCCCCCTGCTTGGGCTTGGATCAGGACATCGGAGGAGCTCTTTTGGATCGATTGGTGAACCTGGTATGGTGAAGATAAGGTAGGAAGATCTTCAGGGGCTTAGTGTTAGGTTTATTTAAGGGGGGTTTGGGTTAGATTAGGGGTATGTGGGTGGTGGGTTATAATGTTGGGGGGGTATTGTATGTGTTTTTTTTACAGGCAAAAGAGCTGAATTCTTTGGGGCATGCCCCGCAAAGGGCCCTGTTCAGGGCTGGTAAGGTAAAAGAGCTTTGAACTTTAGTAATTTAGAATAGGGTAGGGCATTTTTTTATTTGGGGGGTCTTTGTTATTTTATTAGGGGGCTTTAGTAGGCTTTAGTAGGTGTAATTAGTTTAAGATTGTTGTAATATGTTTGTAAATATTTTTTTATTTTTTGTAACTTAGTTATTTTTTATTTTTTGTACTTTAGTTAGTTTATTTCATTGTATTTATTTGTAGATATTGTATTTAATTAATGTATTGATAGTGTAGTGTTAGGTTTAATTGTAACTTAGGTTAGGATTTATTTTACAGGTAAATTTGTAATTATTTTAACTATTTTAGCTATTAAATAGTTCTTAACTATTTAATAGCTATTGTACCTGGTTAAAATAAATACAAAGTTACCTGTAAAATAAATATAAATCCTAAAATAGCTATAATATAATTATAATTTATATTGTAGCTATATTAGGATTTATTTTACAGGTAAGTATTTAGCTTTAAATAGGAATAATTTATTTAATAAGAGTTAATTTATTTCGTTAGATTTAAATTATATTTAAGTTAGGGGGGTGTTAGTGTTAGGGTTAGACTTAGCTTTAGGGGTTAATACATTTATTAGAATAGCGGTGAGCTCCAGTCGGCAGATTAGGGGTTAATGTTTGAAGTTAGGTGTCGGCGATGTTAGGGAGGGCAGATTAGGGGTTAATACTATTTATTATAGGGTTAGTGAGGCGGATTAGGGGTTAATAACTTTATTATAATAGTGGTGCGGTCCGCTCAGCAGATTAGGGGTTAATAAGTGTAGGCAGGTGGAGGCGACATTGCAGATTAGGGGTTAATAAATATAATATAGGGGTCGGCGGTGTTAGGGACAGCAGATTAGGGGTACATATCGATAATGTAAGTAGCGGCGGTTTACGGAGCGGCAGATTAGGGGTTAATAATAATATGCAGGGGTCAGCGATAGCGGGGGCGGCAGATTAGGGGTTAATAAGTGTAAGGTTAGGGGTGTTTAGACTCGGGGTACATGTTAGAGTGTTAGGTGCAGACGTAGGAAGTGTTTCCCCATAGCAAACAATGGGGCTGCGTTAAGAGCTGAACGCGGCTTTTTTGCATGTGTTAGGTTTTTTTTCAGCTCAAACAGCCCCATTGTTTCCTATGGGGGAATCGTGCACAAGCACGTTTTTGAGGCTGGCCGCGTCCGTAAGCAACTCTGGTATCGAGAGTTGAAGTTGCGTTAAATATGCTATACGCTCCTTTTTTGGAGCCTAACGCACCCATTCTGTGGACTCTTAATACCAGAGTTATTTTAAAGGTGCGGCCAGAAAAAAGCCAGCGTTTGCTATGCGGGTCGTTACCGACAAAACTCTAAATCTAGGCGTTAGGGTTTATTTTACAGGTAAGTATTTATTTTTAAATAGGAATAATTTATTTAATGATAGTTTAGTGTTAGGTGTAATTGTAACTTAGGTTAGTTTTTATTTTACAGGTAAATTTGAATTTATTTTATCAAGGTAGCTATTAAATAGTTAATAACTATTTAATAGCTTTTGTACCTAGTTAAAATAAATAGAAATTTTCCTGTAAAATAAAAATAAATCCTAAAATAGCTACAATGTAATTATTAATTACATTGTAGCTATATTAGGGTTTATTTTATAGATAAGTATTTAGTTTTTACTAGGAATAATTTAGTTAATAATAGTACATTTATTTAGATTTATTTAATTAATATTTAAGTTAGGGGGTGTTAGGGTTAGGGTTAGACTTAGGTTTAGGGGTTAATAATTTTATTATAGGTTGCGGCGGTATAGGGTGGCAGGATAGGGGTTGATAAATTTATTATAGGTGGCGACGGTAGATTAGGGGTTAATACGTTTAATATAGGTGGCGGCGGGGTCCGGGAGCGGCGGTTTAGGGGTTAAACAATTTATTTAGTTGCGGCGGGGTACGTGATCCGCAGGATAGGGGTTAATACATTTATTATAGGTGGTGGCGGTATAGGGGGGGCAGGATAGGGGTTAATAGGTATAATGTAGGTGGCGGCGGGGTCCGGGAGTGGCGGTTTAGGGGTTAATACATTTATTATAGTTGCGGCGGGGTCTAGGAGCGGCGGTTTAGGGGTTAATACATTTATTATAGTTGTGGCGGGGTCTAGGAGCGGCGGTTTAGGGGTTAATAACTTTATTTAATTGCGGGGGGCTCCTTGGGCGCCGGTATAGGGGGTAGAACAGTGTAGTTTAGTGTGGGTGCTTAGTGACAGCTTATCAATAAAGCTGGGATAAAGCCGAAGAGCAGCGAGATCGAATGAGTGATAACTATCACAGTCCGCTGCTCATCGCCCGTACTTGGTGCGAGGCTTTTTGACAGCTTTTTTGATAACTTTGGCGAACGTATTTAGGTTCGCGGCGGCAATGTGAGGCGAGCTTAGGCGAGCGTATTGGGGCCGGCGAAGGCAGGTAAGTAGACACGTTGATAACTAGAGGCCATAATCTCCACTAGCTTACAACAGATACACTTTGCTTTGGTAGAACTGTGTTCAGACAGCATGGTTCCTACAGCAGCTTTTGAGACAGGATCAGATTGAGACATCTTGTAAAATGTAAAAAAAATAAAAAATAACATTAAACAGAAATATCTTATTTCCACATATAGCAGTTTCAGGAATGTGAAAAAATGCAAATGCTAAAATTGGCAAAAAAAGCAAATAGCATAGCCCTCTGAGCATAAAGAAGGCAAGGAGCATATAGGAAGTGAGTTAAAATAAAACTAAAAAAAAAATTTTTTGACACTAACTATGACGCACAACACAAAAGGAAGTTGAGAAATGTTTTGGGCGCCAACAAACATCCGGAAATTACGCAACTTGCGTCATAACAAACACAATTTTGCGCCAAACAACCTAGTGTCAATTAAGACGCAGGAAATGACGAACTTGCGTCATGACAGATGCACATTCGCGCCTAAAAAAATTCTTGCTCCAAGAATGACGCAGTAAATAACAGCATTTTGCGCCCCCGCAAGCCTAACTTGCCCGCAAGCTTTAAAAGAAAAAACAAATCAAATTTATAAAAAGGTTATACCCCAGGTAAGACAAACTTCCTAAACATGATTCCTATAATGAAACTGCTGAACTGCAAAGGCAAATACACATAGACCTGATTAATGGCAAATATAAGTAAAATACATATATTTAAAACTTTATATTAAAACATAAAGTGCCAAACCATAGCTGAGAGTGTTTTAAAATAATGATACATACTTACTGAAAGACACCCATCCACATATAGCAGATAGCCAAACCAGTACTGAAAGCTATCAGCAGAGGTAATGGTATATAAGAGTATATTGTCGATCTGAAAAGGGAGGTAGGAGATGAATCCCTACGACTGATAACAGAGAACTCTTGAAAAGATTTCCAGCGAGGAAAACCATAAAATCAAACAGGCAAGACTCTCTTTACATCCCTCCGACAAACACTGTACTCTGAGAGGAATTGGGCTTCAGAATGCTTCGAAATCATAAAAATCAAGCACAAATTTACTTCACCACCTCCATAGGAGGCAAAGTTTGTAAAACTGAATTGTGGGTGTGGTGACGGATGTATTTATAGGCATTTTGAGGTTTAGGAAACTTTGCCCTCCTGGTAGGATTTTATATCCCATACTTCACTAGCTCATGGACTCTTGACAATTACATGAAAGAAATTGCATTCCCTTATAGACTTCATAGACAAGTCAAGCAAACATGATCATGGTTATTTAAAAGCGCAACATAAAAAGATAATATTGCATATTTCATAATCTAATATTTTGCAATTTGCACATAACAGAATATGTTCTATTTATTCTTAAATATATTTTAATATATCTGATGGATTTTTGCACAAATATATATTAAAATCTTTATATATACATGATTATATATGTGTAGATATATATATACAACTATATATAGGAATATCTGTTTCATAATGCATAAAACATATTCTGCTATGTGAAGAACTTTAGAATGTATAATATTTACAGTAAATACATAGTTAATATATAATTTTACGTTTACATCTACTTGACTGCAAAAGGCTCCAATGCACTTATATATATGTCTGTATATACAGTCATGGCCAAAAATATTGGCACCCCTGCATCTCTGTCCGATAATGCACCACTTCGCCCACAAAAAAAGTGGAGAAAAAAAAGTCAAATCTGACACATTTCCCGCAAAACTCATAATGGACTGGACAAAATTATTGGCACCCTCAATTTAATATTTGGTAGCAAACTCCTTGGAAAAAATAACTAAAATCAATCGCTTCCTGTAACCTTCAATGAGTTTCTTACACCTCTCTACTGGAACTTTGGACCACTCTTCTTTGGCCAACTGCTCCAGGTCTCTCAGATTGGAAGGTTTCCTTTTTCCAACTGCTGTTTTGAGATCTCTCCACAGGTGCTTTATAGGATTGAGATCTGGACTCATTGCTGGCCAGTTCAGTACTCTCCAGCGCTTTGTCTTAAACCATTTCTGAGTGCTTTTTTTTGTTATTGAGTGATAATCATTACAACAAGGTGTTTTTTACACATTCATTGAACAGAGAAGAGGGAGGGGGAAACCGGGAAAATAAGTGTACATTCATGTGTGATCTCTAGAAGCAGTTAGTATAAAACATTTTCAACTCCACAGGAGTAAAACTGAGTATTGTATGGATTAACACCAATTATTTCTTGCCATTACTATTCTTTAACTCTTTAGTTCTTTGGAACACCCTTCTATCTCCAGGAGTAAAACTGAGTATTGTATGGACGCCACTAATAATTCTCAGTTTGATCACTATATATACTGTATATATTTGCTTATACAGTATATATTTGCTTATATATATATTTACTAATTTTGCATGTTAAGAAACTTGTAAACCTTATAACAATAGTTATAAAGAACAACTACATAGGTATTGCCCTGTATATCAAGAATTTGTAAAAATCATGTTCATTTGTAAGTGTTTAACATTACCTCACATCGATATATTTTTATATTCCAAATATTTATATTAACTTGTCTCACAATGGATTACAACTAAATATTATGGTTTGGAAACTGTCTCATAATTTAATTACAACTAAAGACTATGATTTGGAAACTGAAAATCAAGAATGGGTATATTCCTCCTTAAATACCACCTTAAATATCATGTTAATGATGTCTCCTAAGCATCACACTCACTTCCAATCATCCAATAGGATTCCAGGCAACCCTTTTAATTAAACACAAACTGGAGTGCAACTCATTCTTGAAAAAGCCCCCAGCGTGGGGTGAAACGCGTTGAACTGAGTTACATCCAACGCAGGTTGCATATCTAATTGTGCACCGGCAAGCCACTCGTTTTTTGGCTAAGACTGAAAGGATTGGTTTCCTCTCTTATTTACATGTCTCAAGTACACCCAACAAGGAACTTCTACCACAACAGAGCCAGAGTTCTTGTGAACCACATTCACAGAAGATTAACCACTTCGCTAATAACAAGATGTGTAAGCTGGATTGATATCCACTGACTTTTTACGGAGCAACAGACAGCAGGTGACGTCAGGACCATACATCACACCCGGTAATCAGACGAAGCACCTGGAAGTGGAGCAAAGCTCCTTCCACACCATACAACATACAATCAAGCAAAGAGTACTCCACCATCTGGGATTAAAGCCCCGTTCACATCAGCTGCCTTATCAAGAGCGATTCCTGGCTTACCGCCACACCTAACAGCCACTTTTATCCTACGGAACTTTCAAGTTTTATCTCCATACCATTTAGGGCTGCATATTGTCACCTCCAATGAGAGCGGATCCATTATTGTCTTTTTTTATCAACCAAACCCTCTCTCTAAATCTGGAGAGATTGTTTTTTTAAGGTACTTTCACCTATTTTGAATTTCCTTTGACGAACTCTGACACAGTGCAACCCACTCCTATTTTACGGATATATTTATTATCTGTGTTATTATTTTTATTTTAGATTAATTAACTATATATTTATATTGTGTGTCAATATTCATGGACATCCAGAGTATAATTTTATGAGTATTAATTGTTGAGTAATAAACTAACCTGTAGTTTTTATGTAATAAATATCATATATAATTCCTCTACAGCTATCTATATTTTATTTTATTTACTTTAGATATTGTTTTTTATGGATCTTACTATTGTTTGGATACTATTGTAATTTGTTTTCAATGAGCTAGTCCCTAGTATCCCAGCCAATTAGCTAATCAGCCACCCACAAGGAACATTTATCCTACTTTATTGCTTTCTCCACAGTCAGTTTTACATCAGTGAGACAATACTCATTTTGTATTAATTATCCCTTCTCATATATAGATTGGTTACTAGTATATTTTATTATTAAAAATCTTTTTTTTGCCTGTTTAGAAGCATTATCTATAAATTCTGTTCATATACCCAAGACTTGAGTATATTTAATAATAACAGTCACTCCAATTATTTTGGTTATTTAATATTTTTTCTAGACATAAGTCCATATCATAGACTCCCCCTAGGTGATTAGCGCCAGTACTATCTTTCTGTCTTGTCTACTTCAATATTTAGGGGTCTCTGATTGGGGGACCCCTCTGTACTTGGCTTTTTTGGGTTCCTTAGCACCAACTCCCTTTCTTCTTTTTAACCCCACAGAGCTTAACATGGCTACTAAAGTATTCTTTTAATAGTCTTTTATAAGAATATGCGCATTCTTATAGCCTACTAACGTTGTTAGTTCAAGGTAATGATCTTATGGGCTAGTTTGTTTCCAATTTTGGGGTATTTATCTTTTTGCACTGTTGATCGTAACATATAATAACTGTAGTGTAAGTTTACAGTGAACCTTTGGAAATGTATTAAATATAATTTTTTACCAGATCTAATAGTAATCTGATCTCAATTACTTTTTTATTTCATTTATAATGCTGGACCAAAAGGGGGTTATAAGGGACATTGCCACCATATATGTATGATTATGTTCAGAACAGCCAATAGGATGAGAGCTTCTGAAATTTTATTGGCTGTTTTTTTAAGGGTTTTTTGTTTTTTTTTAGTTTAGGGTTTGGGCTTTTCTTAAAAGAGCTAAATGCCTTTTTCAGTGCAAAGCAAAGGAGCTAAATGTCCTTTTAAGGACAATGCCCATACAAATGCCCTTTTCAGGGCAATGGTTATATTAAAATTGATTTAATGACAGGCTTGATATGAACCAAAGCCTGTACAAAACCATGAATATCAGGAACTTTAGCAATTTTCCTGTGGAACAGAACAGAAAGAGCAGAGATTTGTCTTTTCAAGAAACTTGCAGACAAACCCTTATCTAAACCATCCTGAAGAACTGTGAAACTCTAGGAATTCTAAAACAAAAACCAAGAGAACTTATGAGAAGAGCACCATGAGATGTAAATCTTCCAAACTCGATAATAAATCTATCTAGACACAGATTTATGAGCCTGCAACATAGTATTAATCACTGAGTCATAGAAACCTCTATGACTAAGCACTAAGCGTTCAATTTCCATACCATCAAATTTAATGATTTGAGATCCTGATGGAAAAACGAACCTTGAGATATAAGGTCTGCCCTTAATGGAAGTGGCCAAGGTTGGCAACTGGACATCCAAACAAGAACCACATACTAAAACCTGAGCGGCCAGGCTGGAGCCACCAGCAGCACAAACGATTGCTCTATGATGATTTTGAAAATCACTCTTGGAAGAAGAACTAGAGGCGGAAAAATATAGGCAGGTTGATAACTCCAAGGAAGTGTCATGCATCCACTGCTTCCGCCTGAGGATCCTTGGACCTGGATAGGTACCTGGGAAGTTTCTTGTTTAGATGAGATGCCATCAGATCTATTTCTGGAAGCCCCCACATCTGAACAATTCGAAAAAAAAAACACATCTGGGTGAAGAGACCACTCTCCCGGATGTAAAGCTTGACGACTGAGATAATCCGCTTCCCAATTGTCTATACCTGTGAAATGGACCACAGAAATTAGACAAGAGCTGGATTCTGCCTAAGCAAGTATCAGAGATACTTCTTTTCATAGCCTGAGGACTGTGAGTCCCACCCTGATGATTGACATAGGCCACAGTTGTGACATTGTCTGTCTGAAAACCAATAAACATCTCTCTCTTCAATAGAAGCCAAAACCGAAGAGCTCTGAGAATCGCATGGAATTCCAAAATATTGATCGGTAATCTCGCCTCTTGAGATTTCCCAACCCCTTGTGCTGTCAGAGATCGCCAGACAGCTTCCCAACCTAAAAGACTCGCATCTGTTGTGATCACGGTCCAGGTTGGATGAACCAAAGAGACCCGTAGAACTATACGATGGTGATCTAACCACCAAGTCAGAGATAGTTGAATATTGGGATTCAAGGATATTAAATGTGATATCCTAGAATAATCCCTGCATCATTAATTCAGCATTAAAAACAGGAGAGGTCTCATATGAAAACGAGCAAAAGGAATCGAGTCCGATGCTGCAGTCATGAGACCTAAAACTTCCATACATATAGCTACTGAAGGAAATAATAGAGACTGAAGGTTCCAACAAGCTGAACCCAATATAAATTGTCTCTTGTCTGTTAGAGACAAATACATTGACACAATCTATCTGGAAACCTAAAAAAGGTGACCCTTGTCTGAGGAATCAAGGAACTTTTTGGTAAAAAGATACTCCAACCATGTCTTTAAAGAAACAACAGAAGTGAATCATATGAGATTCTGCAGAACGAAAAGACTGAGCAAGTACCAAGATATCGTCCAAATAAGAAAACACTGAGAACCTTTGAAAAGATTCCTAGATCTGTCGCTAAGCCAGAAAGGAAGAGCAACAAATTGGTAATGCTTGTCTAAAAAAGAGAATCTCAGAAAATGAAAATAATCTGAATGAAACAGAATATGATGATATGCATCCTGAAAGTCTATTGTGGGCAAATAATGCCCTTGCTGAACAAAAGGCAGAATAGACCTTATAATCACCATTCTGAAAGATTGAACTCTTACATGACAATTCAAAAGATTTTCTTTCTTTGGAACAATGAATAGTTCTGAATAAAACCCCAGACCCCGTTCCTGAAATGGAGCTGGTATGAATACTCCAGATAACTCCAGGTCTGAAACACACTTCAGGAAAGTCTGAGCTTTAACTGGGATTGCTGGAATATGGGATAGAGAAAAAAAACCTCTCACAGGCGGTCTTACTCTGAATCCTATTCTGTACCCCAATCTAAGAAGTTTGGAAAGAATTGAACCAAGCAACTTTAGAAAAAACTTATCCTGCCCCCTACCAGCTAAGCTGGAAAAAGGGCCGCACCTTTTGGCTTGAATTCATTCCATTATGAAAAAAGCTTCCAATTAGAAACATATTACTTGGGGAAGAATTAAGTTTCTGTTCCTTATAAAGAACAAAAACAGTTATAAGCTTAAGATTTACCCTTAGAACTTAATATTGAGGCAAAAAAACTCCCTTCCCCACAGTAACAGATGAAAGTAACTAATCCAATTGTGAACCAAAAAATTATTACCTTGGAAGGAAAGAAAATAGAAATCTGAATTTAGAAATCATATCAGCATTCCAAGATTTAAGCCACAAAGTTCTACTAGCTAAAATAGCTAAAGACATAGACTTAACCTCAATTTTGATAATATCAAAAAATGGCATCACAAATGAAATCATTAGCATGTTGAATCAAGTTAACAATGCTAAAACAAATCATAATCTGATACTTGTTGCGCTAAAGTTTCCAACCAAAAAAGATGAAACAGCTGCAACATCAGCCAAAGAAATTGCAGGCCTAAGAAAAGGACCTGAAAATAAATTAATTTTCCTTAGATAAGATACAAGTTTCCCATCTGAAGGATCTTTAAAATAAATACTATTTTCCATAGGAATAGTAGTACATTTAGCAAAAGTAGAGATAGCCCCATTAACTTTGAGGATCTTTTTCCCAAAACTCCAAACTAACTGCTGGCAAAGGATACAATTTTAAAACCTTAAAGAAGGAATAAAAAGAAGTACCAGGCCTATTCCATTCCCTAGTATTAGGAACTGGAAAAAAAACCTCTGAAGTAACCACAGGAGGTTAATAAACAGAATTAAAATGTTAGCTGGCCTTAACATCAAGAGGACTAGTTTCCTTAATATCCAATACAATCAACACTTAACAACAAAGAACAAATGTACTCAATTTAAAAATAAAAAAGTAGATTTGTTAGTGTCAATATCTGAAGAAGGATACAGTGGGACCTCGGTAAACGAACGACTCAGTAAACGAAAATTCGGTTTACGAATGAAATTTTTTTTAAAAAATGACTCGGTTTACGAATTTTTTTTGCAATACGAAACAAGTGTCCCGGTTTATAGCTCCGCCCCCTGCATACTGAAGTGTGGGTAACACGTGAGTGTGTGCAGGTTTTGTAGCCTTTTGGAGCCTTTTGCAGCAGGTTTTGGAGCCTTTTTGGTGCATCTCAAGAAGTGGAAAGGTAGGGAGCTGAGCTTGGTTGTTTGCATGCCTTTTACTGTGTGTTCTGCATTCTGGGGGTGATTTCCATGCCAGCTCATGTGCTGTGCATGCCTGTTACAGCTCATGTGCTGTGCATGCCTGTTACAGTACTGTACAGTACTGTGTGTTTTGCAATGTAGGGTTGTTTTCCATGCCAGCTCATGTGCTGTGCATGCCTGTTACAGCTCATGTGCTGTGCATGCCTGTTACAGCTCATGTGCTGTGCATGCCTGTTACAGCTCATGTGTTGTGCATGCCTGTTACAGCTCATGTGCTGTGCATGCCTGTTACAGCTCATCTGCTGTGCATGGCTGTTACAGCTCATCTGCTGTGCATGCCTGTTACAGCTCATCTGCTGTGCATGGCTGTTACAGCTCATCTGCTGTGCATGGCTGTTACAGATCATCTGCTGTGCATGCCTGTTACAGCTCATCTGCTGTGCATGCCTTTTAGTGTGGTTTCCATGCCAGCTCATGTGCTGTGCATGCCTTTTACTGTGTGTTTTGCATTGTGGGGTTGTTTTCCATGCCAGCTCACGTGGGTGTAAAGCATTTTTTTTATTTTTTTTGCATACTGTACTTAGGGACGGTGGTGTCATGGCACCCAAGAAAGCAGCGGAAGCTGGGAAGAGGAAGAAGGAGATGATTCTGCTTGAGGACAAAAAGGAAATCATCAGGAAGCATGAAGGAGGAATGCGATTGACTGACCTTGCCAAAGAGTATGGAAGGAGTGCATCCACAATCGGTACAATCCTAAAAATGAAAGAGAAGATTACTGGGAGAGATGTAGCCAAGGGAGTCACCAGGGTCTCCAAGCAATGGCCACCTGTTCTGGAGGAGGTCAAGAAGTTGCTCCTGCTCTGGATTGAACAGAAGCAGCATGCAGGGGACGAAAAAGCCAAGGCCTTGCATGCTGACCTCCTCAAACAACAGCCAGGAACGTCAGCAGATGCAGAAGGCTTCAAGGCCAGCAGGGGGGGGTTCGAAAGGTTCAAGAACAGATCTGGCATCCACAGTGTGGTCAGGCATGGAGAGGCTGCAATTTCCGATGTTGCTGCAGCTGAAGAATTTGCTACGGAGTTCCTGGAGGTCATAGTTTCAGAGGGCTACCTTCCTCAGCAGGTCTTCAACTGCGACGAGACTGGACTCTTCTGGAAGAGGATGCCAAAGCGTACCTTCATCACAGAACAGGAGACCTCATTGCCTGGCCACAAGCCGATGAAGGACCGTCTTACCCTCCTGTTCTGCACCAACGCCAGTGAGGACCTTAAGATCAAGCCCCTGCTTGTCTACCATTCAGAGAACCCACGGGCCTTCAAGAAACACAAGGTGAACAAGGAGCAGTTGAGCATTTTGTGGCAGTCTAACCCAAAGGCTTGGGTCAAACACCTCTTGTTTGTGAAGTGGGTCAATTCGGTTTTTGGTCCTGCTGTGAAGAAGTACCTTGTGGACAATAACTTGCCACTCAAGGCCATGCTGCTCATGGACAATGCTCCTGCCCATCCTCCAGGCCTCGAGGAAGACTTGCTGGAGGACTTTAATTTCATCAAGGTCATGTTCCTTCCGCCTAACACCACCCCACTACTCCAGTACTCCAGCCAATGGACCAGCAGGTCATCTCCAATTTTAAAAAACTCTACACAAGGGAGCTTTTCCGGCGATGCTTTGAGATGACAGATCGCTCAAGCCTCACCCTCCATGAATTTTGGAGAGAGCATTTTGACATTGTGAGCTGTCTGCAGATTATCACCATTGCCTGGGCCGGGGTCAGCCAGACAAACCTAAATTCTGCTTGGCGCAACCTTTGGCCAGACTGTGTTGTAAAACCTGCCTCCAGTGCTTCTGCACCTGCACCAGAGTCAACAGTGTTGGAGGAAATTGTTTCCTTGGGGAGGACCATGGGCCTGGAGGTGACTGAGGAGGATGTCTACGAGCTGGTGGAGGAACACAACCGTGACCTAACCACCGAGGAGCTGGTGGAATTGCAGAAGGAGTCAATGGAGGAGCAGATCGCATTTGAGGAGGAGGAGGAAATGAGTGAGGAACAGCTCTCTTCCACGGAACTCAAGGAGGCATGCCAAATGTGGGTAAACCTACAGACTTTTGTACAGCAGCACCACCAAGATAAGGCTCTAGCCCACAGACTTGTGAGCAGTTTTGACACAGACATCATGTCCCCTTTCCAAGGGATGCTTAAAAGGCGCCAGAGGCAGCAGACAATGGAAAGGTTCCTACAAAAACAGCCTAGACATGAAGAAGAACCTGCTTGTGTTAGTGCTGCCCAATTGCCCTCGTCCTCCTCATCTTCCAAGCAGTGTTGAAATTGTTTTGCTATTTTCCATGTTTTCCCTGTTGACGTGTTATTTATGTACAGTTAAAGTGTACTGTACCATGTTACCAACAGTCTGCCATGTTTTAAAAGTTGATGTGTGATGTTTTAAAACATAAAGTTGGATGTTTGAAATGTTATTGCTTGATTAATCATGTCCCTGTACAGTATTTATGCCTTTAAAGTACACTTTATAAAGAGTTTTGAACAGATAAAATACTTTATTTGACTTTTTTCTCACCTCCGGAACGCATTAATTGGTTTTCAATGCATTCCTATTGGAAACCGTGTTTTGGTTTACGAATTTTCCGCAATACGAAACGTTCCGGAGAACGCATTAAATTCTTAAACCGAGGTCCCACTGTATTCTGAAACAGATAAATCCTTATCAGAGAAGGATAATTCAGTATGTTGTCGGTCATTTGAAAATTCATCAACTAATTGAGAAGTTTAAAAAAGACCTATATATTTTATTAGAAGGCGGAATGGCAGAAAAATATTCTTATAAATTCCCAGGTATATCTTGTACATTAGATGTTAAAAGAATAGCAATAGACAATGCATAAATACTGATGAACATTTTCTCTGCATGTAAAAGTTTATCATGATAACTTATTACAAACCATAGCTAAAGATAAAAATTCATAACATTAAAATAAATTAACTTAGCTTTGGTAGGACTGATATCAGTCAGCAGGAATCCAACAGTGTTTTCTGATACAGGAACAGTTTTGAGATATCTTGCAAATGTAAGAGAAAAAACAACATATAAAGCAAAATATCAATTTCCTTATGTGACAGTTTCAGGAATGGGAAAGAATGCAAAACAAAATAAGCCTCTGGAAACCAGGAGCAAAAAGAAATGAAGTCTTAAATAATGCTAAAAGTTTGTCGCCAAGTATGACGCCCATAACTGATAAAAATATTTTTTGGCGCCAAAAACGTCTGCAACAAACACGAGCATCATAGATGACGCAGCCATGTGAAAAAACTCGGCGCCAACTAAGACGCCGGAAATGACGAAATTACATCAAAAAACGTAATTCTCGCGCCAAAAAAGTCTTGTGCCAAGAATGGCGCAATAAATTATAGCATTTTGCGCTTCCGCGAGCCTAACAGCCCGCAATTTAGAAAAGAGAGTCAATTTGAAAACTTCAGGTAAGAAAAATGTTATTTTTTTAATTTTTTTTATGCATTTCCCAAATATGAAACTGACAGTCTGAAAAAAGGAAATATACTGATAAACCTGAATCATGGCAAATATAAGTACAATCATATATTTAGCACTTTTAATATAAAGTGCCAAACCATAGCTGGGAGTGTCTTAAATAAAGGAAACATACTTACCAAAAGACACTCATCTACACAAAGTAGATAGCCAAACCAGTAATGAAACGAGAATAAGCAGAGGTAATGGTATATAAGAGTATATCGTCGATCTGAAAAGGGAGGTAGGAGATGAATCTCTACGACCAATAAAAGAGAACCTATGAAATAGATCCCCATTTGGATGACCATTGTATTCAATAGGTAATACTCCCTTCACATCCCTCTGTCATTCACTGCACTCTGAGAGGAACTGGGCTTCAAAAAAGCTGAGAAGCGCATATCAACATAGAAATCTAGCACAAACCTACTTCACCACCTCCATAGGAGGCAAAGTTTGTAAAAACTGAATTGTGGGCATTTTGAGGTTTGGGAAACTTTGCCCCTCCTGGTAGGATTGTATATCCCATACGTCACTAGCTCATGAACTCTTGCCAATTACATGAAAGAAAGGGGTTAATAGATTTATTATAGTGTGGGCGATGTTGGGGTGCAGGGAATAGAGGTTAATAACTTTAGTATAGTGCTGGCAATGTTTGGGCGGCAGATTAGTGGTTAATAGCTTCATTTAGATGTTGGCGATATCGGGAGAGGAAGATTAGGGGTTTATAACATTATGTAGGTGGCAGTGATATTGGGGGTGGCAGATTAGGGGTGTTGAGACTTGGGGTTTATGTTAGGGTGTTAGGTTTAAACGTATCTTTTTTTCCCCCCATAAACATCAATGGGGCTGTGTTACGGAGCTTTTCATTCCGCAATCACAGTTGTTAGGGTTTTTTCTGACCCGCTCTCCCCATTGATGTCTATGGGGAAAGCGTGCACCAGCATGTCAAAACAACGCTTGTAATTGTGTGCGGTATGGAGCTCAACGCAGCCATATCGCAAGCACAAGCCGGCTGTTTGAAAACTTGTAATGGCTGCACTATAGGGGGTTAAATAACGCAAATTTTGTTGCGTTAGTTAATTTCCCTATAGCGCGCATAACTCTTAATCTAGGTGAATGTTAGTTCTTTCATAAGAAATTGGATGGAGCAGGTTGCGGCAAATAGCGTTAGGAATATGTCATAAGCGTATAGGGTAATTTTATATTCTTGAGAGCCAATTTGGATACCACTAATTTTGTCTTTTTGTCTAATTCTAGTGGCTAGAACTTCCATCGCTAACTCAAACAACAGTGGTGAGAGCGGGCATCTCTGTCTTGTGCGGTTCAATATTGAAAGTGAAGGGAAAAAGTCATTATCTAATATAGCACATGGTTGACTGTAAAGGGCGAATATTTTTTCAGTAAAGATGTTTGGGAATCCGAATTTCATGTGTCTGTCTAAGGAAGGTCCAATGTAGCATGTCAAAGGCTTTTTCCGTGTCCATTGACACAAATATAGAGGGGATTTGATGTGAGGATGCATATTCTAGTAAGGTAATTATTTTAGTGGTATTGTCCCGGGCTTCTCGGCCCAGAGTAAATCCAGCTTGATTTATTTTAATTAAAGATGGGAGAATTTTGTTCAGGCAATGTGCCAGAATTTTTTCGTAGACCTTAACGTCAATATTCAACAAGGAGATGGGTCTAAAATTGGACGGGCGATCTGGGTTTTTTCCTGGTTTTGCTAGGACAGTTATGTGGGCTTCTAACATAGATGCTGGAAAAGTGGCAGTGTGAGATGTTAGATTAAACATATGCAATATATGTGGAACTAAAATTGGCAGAAAAGCTTGATAATATCTGACAGATAAGCCATCGGGACCTCGACATTTCCCCACATTTAGTTGTTTTATAGCTGAGGTAATTTCTGAAGGAGTTATTGGTGAGTTGAGATCTTTTTTTTGCTTGTCTGTATTTTGATTAAGTTCACAGGTGTGTAAATAGTCTAGGAGGCTAAGGTCTTCTGTACCTATGTGTTTCTGTGGATTAATGTTATATAGTGTTGAGTAATACTCATGAAATTGCTGTAGAATTTCAGGGGTGATCTTAACCCTTGTGTTGTCAGGTAGTCTAAGGTCATTTCTATATGATTTCAGTTTTTTCCATTTAAGGGCGTGAGCCAAGGGTTTGCCTGTTTTGTTCCCTTCTTAAAAATAGAGTTGTTTAGTTCTCATGTGAGATTTTTGATATTCAACTGATAAAAAGTCATTAAGTTGTTTGCAAAGGTCTTTTATGTCTGCTAGGGTCTGAGTGTTTGAGGGGTCTTCTTTATGCTTATATTCAGCTTGGGCCAGTTTAGAGGTTAGGGTGTTGTAAAGTTGTTTAGCTATTTTTTGTATGTGAGATTAAACTTTGATAAATTCCCCTCTGATAGTGCATTTGTGAGCTTCCCAAAGTATGTAGAGGGGTCAGTGACTAAAATTATGTTTATCTCAAAATATTCAGTCAGTGATTTAGTTAGTTTCTCTAGATTTATAGAGTTACTTTAAAGGGAATCATCAAGTCTCCATGTGTGGGGAGTTAGCAGAGTATCTGGCCATTTAAATCTCACCTCTACAGCCGAATGATTGGACCAAGATATCAGTGATATGGTAGAGGTAGTGATCAATGAGAGACCTTCTTGGTTCATTGGGATATAGTCAATCCTGCTGTAGGAGAGGTTAGGATGGGAAAAAAGGTGTGGTCCATCCTATCAGGATATATAAATCTCCATACATCATACAGATTATTGTCTTTAAGGGCTTTCCAGAGATAGTTAGCGTTTTTTTGGAGATCATAGATTTAGGGTTAGATACATCTAATTTTGGCTCTAATGGAAAATTGAAATCTTCCACTAAGAACACTGTTCCCTTCTTCAAATCTAAGTATTTATGGAAAAATTATTTGAAAAATGGTATGTGTTGTGTATTTGTGGTGTAAGTATTCAAAAGTGTTACCTGTTTACCAAATAATAGTCCTGATATCCCTAAATATCTACCATCTGTGTATCTGTCTAGATTTTGGAGTGTAAATGGTATTGTTTTACGTATGAGTATACTAAACCCCTTTTCTTGACCACTGCCGAACTATGATAGTGTTGAGGATGTCTGCCCCCCCCCCCCCGTTTAGCTAGGTTGGATAGTGCTTTATGTCATTTGCTAGGTGAGTTAAAAACCTTAACGTTTTGGGTAATTAAAGTTAGTTTACGAGCATTTGAATCCATAATTTCAGCAAAGAATTCTCTGTAATGTCTGTGTGTGTGGAGCGGAGAAAAAGCAATGAATTGAAAAAAACATAACAATAAACAGTACTATAAAAAAAAACAATGGAACATTTCAGTACCAGGCAATTATAGCCTGTAGTGACGCTGCACGCGGACACAGCCCCAAAGGCCATCTCCACCCGCCTCACCGCTAGCCTGAGGTAAATTAGGGGATCATTGATGACAGCTTATATAATCTCAGTAGAATGGTATTGAGGACCATCTTTCAAACTTTTCCTAAGTTGTTAAAGGCAAGGAGAAACAAATCGTACAATATATTTCAAACAATGAACTTAATGTAAATTAAGTGTGTCAAACATTTCAACCGAAAAAACAACTACACAATTATTGTCCTTTGGAGAGAAATTCATTTTTTATAGATCATCGGCCTATAGCCATAAAGTTTCTTTCAAAGTCTCCCCTCACTAAAGTAAAAAACGTTAACACGTTATACTTATATTCTGTACTTAGCTAGCTAGCTCCACAATACCCTGCTAAAAAGTGTGTGCAGGATCCTGAGCAAGTTAAACGCCTACTTTCCCTTTACACAAACCAGGTCAGTGTCATGGCTCAGGAGTGGATAAAGAAGGCTAAGTTTTTTTCTGATAGCTAGCGTCCATTTCTTGATCTCAGAGATCTAGGTTGCATTGTCCTTTGGGTTTTAGGTTCTTGAGCTTGTTGTGGGGAAAGAGTTCTTTTCTGTTGGTTGTTCACCATCATCCATTTGTGAGAAGTATTAGAGGATCCTTCATCTTGTGAGGGTGTTGCTTCTATCTCCTGCTGGGACATCTGAAGTGCCTCTATGTTTAAGGCTCTGCAAAAGGCTCCAATCTCTGAAATGTTTTTACAAATTTGTCTCTTGTCTTCGTAAATTACAAGGAGTTGGGTTGGGAAGCCCCAGCCATAGGGGATCCTTTTGAGGTGAAGGAGTTATGTCAGAGGCATACTGTACCTCTAAATCTTATCGGCTGGTTCTTTTGAGAGAGGCCTAATATTTCTTCCTTGTCACAGACATTTTTAAATTTAATAATAATGTCCCTTGGAGGGGCTGAGTCCAGTGGTTTCAGGTGTAACGCACTAGGGCCCTATCCCAAGGGATAATTTTTGATGAGTTGGTTCCTTTCAGGTGAGTAAATAGGGCTGGCAGGTAGGTAGGAAGGTCTTTAGGCAAGATTGATTCTGGAACCCTACATATGCGTAGGTTTTTCCTGCGGCTCCTGTTTTCCAGGTCATCTACCTTATCATACAGCATTTCCATGGAGTGTTGTTTGATGTTGTAGCATAGTTGTAGTTGGTTAAATTCTTCTCTCATGGAGTTGTTGCCATCCTCAAACGCTTCTACCATAAAGCCCAATGCATGGACACAGTATCAAAGACTTCCGGGCTTCACAGAGAAACAGGAAGAAGCAAGCAGCCAGGGTAACGTTTGTAGTGGTAAAAAAGCTATTCTTTATTGGTAATAGGTAAAAACAAAAAGAGCCTCAGCTCTACATAGGCAATCCAGGGTCTCTAACGACAACTGCAGACATGTTTCGTGTGGATCCTCCACACTTGATCACTGTTGAATGTTGTCGTTACAGAGGCCTACTTATACCAGTTAAAAATCAATTATACAATCAATTAATTAAAAGTACATATTACCCCTATCATGCCTTTATATACATAAGTAAATATACACTGTAGAAGGGGCAGAAAAGAACACACAATAAAATATACTTAACCCCTTAGTGACCAGAGCACTTTTCCATTTTCTGTCCGTTTGGGACCAAGGCTATTTTTACATTTTTGCGGTGTTTGTGTTTAGCTGTAATTTTCCTCTTGCTCATTTACTGTACCCACACATATTATATACCGTTTTTCTCGCCATTAAATGGACTTTCCAAAGATACCATTATTTTCATCATATCTTATAATTTATTATAAAAAAAATTATAAAATATGAGAAAAAAGTGGAAAAAACACACTTTTTCTAACTTTGACCCCCAAAATCTGTTACACATCTACAACCACCAAAAAACACCCATGCTAAATATTTTCTAAATTTTGTCCTGAGTTTAGAAATACCCAATATTTACATGTTCTTTGCTTTTTTTACAAGTTATAGGGCCATAAATACAAGTAGCACTTTGCTATTTCCAAACCATTTTATTCAAGATTAGCGCTAGTTACATTGGGACACTGATATCTTTCAGGAAACCCTGAATATCCCTTGACATGTATATATTTTTTTTTAGAAGACATCCCAAAGTATTGATCTAGGCCAATTTTGGTATATTTCATGCCACCATTTCACCGCCAAATGCGATCAAATACAAAAAATCGTTCACTTTTTCACAAACTTTCGGTTTCTCACTGAAATTATTTACAAACAGCTTGTGCAATTATGGCATAAATGGTTGTAAAATTTTCTCTGGGATCCCCTTTGTTCAAAAATAGCAGACATATATTGCTTTGGCATTGCTTTTTGGTAATTAGAAGGCCGCTAAATGCCACTGCGCACCACACGTGTATTATGCCCAGCAGTGCAGGGGTTAATTAGGGAGCTTGTAGGGTTAATTTTAGCTTTAGTCTAGTGTAGCAGACAACCCAAAGTATTGATCTAGGCCCATTTTGGTATATTACATGCCACCATTTCACCGCCAAATGCGATCAAATAAAAAAAAAAGTTCCCTTTTTCACAAACTTTTTGTTTCTCACTGAAATTATTTACAAACAGCTTGTGCAATTATGGCATAAATGGTTGTAAATTTTTCTCTGTGATCCCCTTTGTTCAGAAATAGCAGACACATATGGCTTTGGCGTTGCTTTTTGGTACTTAGGCCGCTAAATGCGCATCACACGTATTATGGCTAGCAGTGAAGGGGTTAATTAGGTAGCTTGTAGGGAGCTTGCAGGGTTAATTTTAGCTTTAGTGTAGAGCTTAGCCTCCCACCTGAAACATCAGACCCCCTGATCCCTCCCAAACAGCTCTCTTCCTTCCCCCACCCCACAATTGTCCCCGCCATCTTAAGTACTGGCAGAAACTCTTCCAGTACTAAAATAAAAGCTATATTTGGGCTTTTTTTTAAAAAAGAAAAGGCATATTTACATATGCTGCTCTGTAGGACCCCCCTTTAGCCCCCAACCTGACTGATCCCCCACCAAACAGCTCTCTAACTCTCCCCCTCTGTCTTAATGGCCGCCATCTTGGGTACTGGCAGCTGTCTGCCAGTACCCAGTTTAGAATAAAATTGCTTATATTTTTTCATTTTTTCCCCTTTTCTGTAGTGTAACGGAGTGGCTCTCTCTGCATCGGATGGCCATCTAGAGTTATTGCAGGATGCCTCCATATCGAGGCATCACTGCAATAACCGGAAAGCAGCTGGAAGCGAGCAGGATCGCTTCCAGCTGCTTTCCACACCGAGGACGTGCAGGGTACGTTCTCAGGCGTTAACTGCCTTTTTTTTGAGGACGTACCCTGCACGTCCTCAGTCGTTAAGGGGTTAATGTTAGTCTAACCTTGCTATAATTGTTGAATATTTGTCAGTATTTAAATACATATTTTGCAGAATTTTAAACTTGTAAATGTCTGCTACAACATAAAGACCTGGTACCATTGTGCTACTTTGTTTAATGAGTTACTCATGATGTATCTGGCTAACAGTGGAAAGATATATGATGTTGGTTTATACATTTATATATTAAATGCTGTATTATTCCCATATACTCATTATATTGTACCCCAATTAAATTTATGTCTATTTGTAGATTTTTAAATGAATGAATTCACATCACTTTCTTTGTTTATGCCAGTCAGGGAACTAGTGTGCAGTAAAAAGATCCATTTCGCTTCTTTATAGTCAAGTTTATAAATTCTGTCTCCTCCTCTTTTATGTGGGGGGACAAAGTCAATAGCCTGAATAGATAGAAGTGAGGCGTCTCCTGAATGCATTGTTTTAAAATGTCGTGATACTGGGGTAAAGATATCAGGATCCTCTATATCTCTGACATGTTCAAGGGCCCTATCTCTTAGAAAACGTTTGGTTTTACCCACATATTGGATTTGGCACCCCCTACAGGTGAGTAAGTAGATTACATGAGTGGATTTACAATTAAGTCTATATCTGATGTCATATATACGTTTGGTTACTGTTGAGGTAAAGGTAGTGCCCTCCGTTACATGGTTGCAAGTTTTGCAGCGTGCGGCTTTGCACTTATAAAAACCAAGTCTATTTGGTAACCATGTTGTGTTTTTATCAGTTGGCAAGTCTGAGGGGGCTATCATATTCCCAATGGTCTTACTTTTTCTAGCTACAAATTTGCAACCTTGTGTTGCTATTTTTTCTAAATTTGTATCTGTGGTTAAGATGGGAAGACATTCTCTTATGATGTTACACATTTTGCTATATTCAAGACTATATGGAGTACTGAACACAATTTTGTTTTCACTTTCTGGCTTTTGTTGAGCAGATACTTTTTTGTATCTTAAAAGGTTATCTCTTGGTATAGAGTCTACCTCCTCTTTGGTCTTTCTGAGCAAACTCTCTGGGTACCCCCTACTTAGAAGTCTCTGATCCAATATTTTGCTCTGTTCCTCATATATTTGAGTATTAGAGCAGGTCCTTATATACTGTCCCTTGGGGATTGCTTTTTTAACATGCCCAGGATGGCTTGATTTAAAGTTTAGAATAGTATTACCCCCCGTGGGTTTCCTATACAAGGTGGTGTTGACAGTGTTTGTGTTTATATCAGCCTGCAATTCTAAATCCAAAAATACTATTTTAGTTATGCTTTGATCATATGTGAATTTTAGATTCATATTATTAGTATTAATGTTATTTATGAATTGATTCATTGTCTCTACATCTCCATCCAATGCATGGACATCTTGTTTTAAATCTGCCAGTTCCTCCCTCACACATGCACAGACAATATTTGCAATATCCTGCTTAGATGGGAGGGAAGAAAGCACATCTGCTGGAACTTGTATTAATTCTTGTGTGTCATGGTCCACCTCCGAAGATTTATCTGTTTGTGTGGAAACAACCACTGGTGTTGCATTGTCACTGTGTGTTGTCTGCTCTGTAGCATTAAAGTAAGATGTAACTGAGTGATTCTTGCTTGTTTTTGAGGTATATTAGTTTTGTCTTGTCTAGGCTTCTGTTTTGACGCCATTATAAATATAGGATTTATATCTTGAATCCAAATCAGGAGGATTATTACGTTGCAGTGGCTCTTATATATAATTTGCCAAGTTAGGTTACTGTCAATGATCCTTTGGAAGCGTAACTTAGCCTCTTGCAAGGATTGAAGCCATGTTCATTGATTGTGCTGATTATATTATGTTATAGTGTCAAGGGCTCCCGGAGCAGACCTGTATGCTGGCTTAAATTTGAGTGAGCTGTGTTGTATTGGTTCTCCACAGGGTGGGGCACGTATGTTTATTTAATGTTAAAAAGGTATCCCAGTTTTATGATGACAGCTTGTTAAGAAATAGATAATGTTCTTTATATGTCTGCAGATTTAAATCCATTTTATTGTTTCCCTCCAGTATTCCTTTCTTATTGCCAGCAAATATTGGAACATTTAGCGCTTGAAGCACTCCCCTCTATCCCCTGCAGCTTTCTGTAGTGCCTGCTTGTAGGCCACGGGTCGGCCGTGTAACCTAATTTGTTGTAGACTGAAGGTGGGGAGGTTAAAGAATTTCTTCAGTGCCACTCACCAGCATTAGTGTGGGTTCGTAATATCTTGAGGTCTTTAGTACGGCTTCTAGGGTGCAGTATGCCTTGCTCTTCGGAGTCGACTATGCAGCTGGTTTTGCGCTCAGCTAGGCCTCATGGGAAAAATGCAGCAATTGCGGTTACAGCTTCAGTATTACTCGTGGGTCTCCTGTATGTCCGCAGGCATTCTAGATAAGTTGATCGTCCCTGCCTGTATGGGCTAGATCTATTTGGTCCCCCTTTATAAAAATTTTTTAATACTGTGCCATCGATGGAGCTCGGACTTACGCCGCCATCGGAATTATGCCACCCACCGTTATCTCTTCTCGGTGCTTTTTGATGTGTGCTTTGGTTCATTGTCCAGCTGTAAGACCCATGATCTCTGAAGAAGACCCAAATTTCTGATACTGGGCACTACATTGCCCTACATAATTCTTTGGTACTCTTCAGATTTTATAATGCCATGCACACAGTCAAGACATCCAGTGCCTGAAGCAGCAAAGCAACCCCAAAACTTCAGTGAACCTTCACCATGTTTGACTGTATGGAATGTATTCTTTTCTTTAAAAGAATCATTTCTTTTTCTGAAAGCAGTAGAGTGATGGGCTTTACCAAAAACTGTAATTTTATTTCCACAGTTAATTTTTTTCATAAATGGAAAGTGGCCACAGCTGCATTCATTACTTTTGGGAATTCAGAACCTGGCCACCAGGAGGAGGCAAAGACACCCCAGCCAAAGGCTTAAATATTCCTCCCATTTCCCTCATCCCTCAGTCATTCTTTGCCTTTTATCCCAGGAGGTTGGCAGAGAAGTGTTTTAGATAGTCTCTTATAGAGGGTAGTACTCTTCAACATGGGACTGGAGTTTTAAGTAGTCCTGTCAGTCTCTCAGTGAGAGCATGGGTGAAAGTCTGGAGATGCAGGAAGAGTCTTTCTGCAAAACCATCCCGACTCATATTAACAGCTCCACAAGCAATCAGTGTTGACAAGTTTCGCTGCCTGCTTTCTTCTCTCAAGTCCATAGCAGCAGCGACACTACTATCTGTCACACTTGAAGGGCTGTTTTCCTGTTCCATGGCGTAGATTCCGGTAAGATTGTTTCATTTTACTTTCATCATGGATGTATTGTAATTACAACTGTTTATCCGAGAGGGGCTACTACCTTCATAGGGTCTCAGTGAGACTCCTTTTGTAATTTGGAATCAAGAGTTAATATCTCCTAAGGGGTGTTATTGAACAGTGTTTTTTTAATCGTGTTTGTTATGTGATTCTGTAAGCTGTGATACTTCGATTCATGGGTATTTTGGAACATAACTGCCTATGTCTAGTGACTTTACGGTTGGGCGTACTTTTTTCATGGACTGCATGGTTTACCTTGTGACCGTGCGTGGTCAAATTTTTAGCTCTCAATATCCGCATTCCTGACTGTGTGACGGAGAAATTCTGGTGCGCTGGTGTCTGGTTCTCAGGAGGTGGTGAGTGTCCCAGCCATTGGGGGTGTAAGGTGCCGTTTAGATTTTTCTTATTGGTCAATTTTTTAATCAATATCCCAGTTATGGAGGATTCTGATTTTGTGGAGACGGATGTCTCTGATTCAGATTCTACTTCTTGCGAAGAATATGAATTGGCCCGGGTGATACATGCCCATCAGTTATGTTCTGAATGCCGTTTTAGAGTGCTCTGTTCCTCGAGAAAGGGGAATCAGGGGCCCGCTGAGCCATGCGCCTCTGGGGATTCCATTTCCCATGAGGCGAGTTCCCTACCACCATCTCTTACTACGCATGCAGGTAACCCAACTGCTGCTTATCCTTCTATTGAGAGTGTCCTGTTCCCACCGGAGGTTATGACACAGTTGCGCATAGCCAGTTTGCAAACGATATTGTCCGTGTTCCGTTAACCCGGGCTCGTCAGGCATGGGATCACCTGGTCCAGTTCAGCTGAGGCCTCAGGTGGTCACCCTTCGGGGCTGGTGTCTTCTTTTGTCCCGGCAGAAGTATGTTGCGCCTTTCGTTATAGACTGGCACGCCTTCGTGTTCTACTGAGGCACATTTTGGAATTGCTGGAAAAACCCACTCTTAATGGGGAGGGGGATTTCTCAGTCTTCCAGTTTGACTGGCTTGCATGATTAGACATAAGGGGATGAGGTAATCTTCTTATAGTCTTTGTTATTTGAGTATCCATTTCCAGTTCTGAGCTTGGAAGATTTGGATTCCTGTTGGACTGGTCCTGCGGGTGTGTCCTTTCTTCCTGGGCGATAACCTACGGGTTGCCTGATCTTTTATTTAATCCGGTGAGGATATATTTTCTTTGGTTTAGAGCTCATGTTGTCGTAATGTTTGCTTCAGGAAATTTCTTCTCTGGAATTGATACTCACGATTTTGTGGTCGCACTGTTTACTTTTACAAAAGTTTGTTTAAAGGGACAGTCTAGGCCAAAATAAACTTTCATGATTCAGATAGAGCATGTAATTTTAAACAATTTTCCAATTTACTTTTATCACCAATTTTGCTTTGTTGTCTTGGTATTCTTAGTTGAAAGCTTAACCTAGGAGGTTCATATGCTAATTTCTTAGACCTTGAAGCCCACCTCTTTCAGATTTCATTTTAACAGTTTTTCACCACTAGAGGGTGTTAGTTCACATATTTCATATAGATAACACTGTGCTCGTGCACGTGAAGTTATCTGGGAGCAGGCACTGATTGGCTAGACTGCAAGTCTGTGAAAAGAACTGAAAAAAGGGGCAGTTTTGCAAAGGCTTAGATACAAGATAATCACAGAGGTTAAAAGTATATTATTATAAATGTGTTGGTTATGCAAAACTGGGGAATGGGTAATAAAGGGTTTATCTATCTTTTAAAACAATAACAATTCTGGTATAGACTGTCCCTTTAAGAGTGAGGATGTGCTAGTGCTGTTTGTCTGTTGTCTATTCCTCCATCTCGGGGTAAACTCTATGTGGCCTTGACAGTGCTGGAGCCCTTGGTTTCAGGCTGGTCCTGACTGGGTACAAATCCTTCTGTCTTTGAGGCCTAGTTTAGACATGTGGCGCCTTTTATGTCTGGCTGGTCCGGTGAAGGCCCCTAGTGCTCACAATATGACTTGTGTTGTTTTTTACAAGTTTTGTCTAGCATCCTAAGAGGACTTGATGGTCCATTGTTTGCTTAGGAGCATGGGGGTTGGATCAGTCCTCATTATCCTGTCAATCTAGTTGGCCGGGTCTCCATTGAGATCCACTGTGACATGCTCTGTTTCCGATTTTTGCAGGGACTAGTTTTCCTTCCCGTTGTGGTTGGAGGTTTGGAGGATTTAGGTCCTTCATGCCACCGATTCTTGGCAGCCTTGCCTTTTTAAGGTCTATTTGGGAGTGTCCTTTAGGACTTGTCTCTTTTATAGGTTCTCTTCCTTCGAATCGAGACTTCTGGACTTTGTTAGTTTTTCTGGCGGCTTTGAACTAGGTAGTGAGGCCTAGCAATCTAAGGTGCTGGATAAGGCTCCAGTTTCAGATCCCACTGCTGCCAGATTCATCATTAAATTTTATTTAGGAAGTGAGGGCCGTGTGGCTTTGTCTACTTCCGAGAGTTAGTCGTCTCCATATCGGGGACAATAGGTGGTGTTGTCTCCTTTTCCAAGCGTTTGCTTAAGGGATGTTTCTACCAGGGTTTGGGATGCTCTGCATTCTTCTTCCTTGGGGGTGGTCCTCCGGAAAGTTAGTCTGAAAGGATTATAGAGACTAGCCGTTTTCTTCTCTCTCTTCCGGGTGACTCTGTTCTCGTTATCATTCTCTTAGTCTTGGACTTGTGTGAGTTGTCTTTGGGGCCTGGAGCACTAGAAAGATGGTGTGACTTTGTCACGGCCTAGCACTGTGTTTGGGGGGTGTTGACCTCCTGCTAAGGGTGTTCTCTTCCCTTTGGGCTGGGAATTACGAGTGAGTCCTGTACCCGTTCTCCGGGTTAGCCCGGTTATTGTCTGCTGTGAGGTCTGTTTTTCTTCAGACGTGGTATCTTGTGTTCCCTGAGGGTGTTGTTCATTTTAAGGTGATCTGGGTCCCGGGTCCAGGGCCCGCAGGACTAAGTGGCTAAGAGATAAGTACCGGCCTAGCAAGCTATAGGCTTGGAGTTTGAATCCTGCTGTAGCAGTTTTCTTAAGAGACTTATGATCCTGCAGACTGGTTCAGGACGCCCCAGTTTATTCAGGGACACTATGCTTGGACATAGGGGCTAGTTTATTGAGCTTGCAAGCAGGAAGGCCAGGGTTCATATCCACCTTCGGGTCCTGGTTTTAAACTTTAAGGCCTGACTTGTCTTTCGGACAGAGTGTGCTCCTTTTCATGGGGGATTTTCTCTGTTGATTCAACAGTGGTGTCAGGATGATTTTTAATTTGGTCCATGTTTTGATCAGTCTATAGCATCATGTCTTGGGGCATGTGCCCTGTTCTTATATGTGCCCTCCCCTTTGAGGGGGTAGCTTGTCTTCCTTAAGAGCTGGGGTTTCCTCTCTCTGGAAGGTCATTGTCCTGCCCTGTGTGTAGGAGGTTGGAATAGGGGGCTTTTGTTTCTGTGAGGGACAGCAATCTGCTGCTCTGTGGAATGCTCTGTTCCAACTGTTGGAGATTGAAATCTCTATGTAGAGACTGTCTTCCTAAGGATCTATTGCACTTTCTCTGTTTCAGGTCCTAGGGGTTTCTCCTTGGGAGTGCCTTATTGGAGGAGCGGATTGGGTTGGCACCCGAGCTCTGTTGGGGTGGGTGAGTCCCCCCATTATTCCTGTCCCTGGGTGCCTGTGGTTGGGGTTTTTCTGTTCACTGGTCTATCAGTCATGCCTGTCGCTTGGGCTGGTCCGGTGTTTGGAGCAGGATCTGTGATCTGTTGCTCTTCTAATCGTCCTTGGGTCATTTGAGGTACAGTAAGGCTCTTTGAGGTTCTGTTTTTTCTCCACGTTCAAAGATCTGTGGGAAGGACTGGTGGTTCTTGGATAGCCTGCAACATTGTCCACTGGTTGGTGGATGCTTAGCAGCCTGAAGGATCCTATTTCAACTGCTCCTTACTTGCCCTGCAAGTATTCAAGTTTCAGCATCATTTTCAATGATGGCAGCATGCAGTGGTTTGTCTCCAGGGTTGTATGTCAGATGTTCACCTTTCTGAGCTATTCAGAGCTACCTTTTTACGACTCTGGTGACCTTTGTCTTCAGTTGTCTTAACTAGAGTGCGGTTGCACTGTATTAGGGGAAGATTATCTTCTCTGTTCAAACTCCCGGTCTTAGTCTGTGGTTTCTGTATCTCTGGGGTCTTGGCGTTGCCTCCCTTTGTTTCTACAAGACTGGTTGGGTCTCTGTTAGCCTGACCCAGTTTCTCGGGTTTTTGCTCTGTCTAAGTACTAGTTGTGCCCTTTTTTAGTTTTTTTTTCTGGAGTTCCTTATGCTTGTTTTCTCTGTGTCTTTTCTTCTTTGTTGAAGAATATGGTAATTTGTTCCCTTTCTAAAGTAAGGGGTGTGTTGTTTGTTGACCGACTGCTGGGCGACGGCGTCTCCTGGAGGCTGTTGGCTCAGTCGCGTATAGTTCCTGTGGTCTCTAGCAAGGCTTGTGGACTATCTGCGGGTCAGAGTCCTTGGGCCTTTTTCCTTTTTCAAAGGGTTGTTCTCGGCTTCGGACGAAACAGGATTTTGTTGGGTAGGGGTTTTTCAGGCCTGGTGCCCTCAGAAGGGGCCACCTCTTGTACCCTATAGTTTTAGCATTCAGTGTCCTCTATAGCTTGGGTATTGTTTTCCCAAAAGTAATGAATGCAGCTGTGGACCCTTTCCATTTATGAAGAAAAACATAAATTATGCTTACCTTATAATTTTCTTTTCTTCAGATGGAAAGAGTCCACAGCTCCCGGCCCGTGTTTTTATGTGGGGCGGCCATCATTTTTGTTCCTCTGGCACCTTTTCACATTGATATTTATTCTACTGTTCCTTGTTGCTTGGCAGAATGACTGGGGGATGAGGGAAGTGGGAGGAGTATTTAAGCCTTGGGTCCTCCTGGGTCTCCTACCATAGCGTCCTTTTTCATTCAGATAGTGACGTATAGTGCGAGCTATGTGCCTGAAGGTCAGCTTGAATTTGTCTGGAAGTTGATTGAGGTTCCTTAGCCACCAGTCAAACAATCCTTCGTTGCAATCTTTGATCAATTTTTCTCTTTCGTTCACGTCTAGGGAGATTAGCTACAGTTCCATGGGTTGTAAACTTCTTGACAATGTTGCGCACAGTGGACACAGGAACATTAAGATCTCTGGAAATGGACTTGTAACCTTGAGATTGTCCATGCTTTTCCACAATTTTTGTTTTCAAATCCTCAGACAATTATTTTCTTCTCTTTCTTTTCTCCATGCTTAGTGTGACACACAGAGACACAAAACAGAAAGGTTGAGTCAATTATTCACCATTTTAACTGGTTGCCTGTATGATTTCTATATTGTCAGCACTTGTTAATTGATACAGGTGCTGTGAGTTTAATTAAAAATTACAGATGCATACAATTATTTCTTACAATTTTGAGAAGGTGCCAATATTTTTTTTCCAGTCCATTTTTGGAGTTTTGTGTAGAATATGTCGGATTTGGCTTTTTTTATCCACTTTTTTTGTGTCACACCAATACAAACAAAAGAAATAAAGATGAAAATGCCTAAACATTTGTAATTGCAACAATTTTCTGGGCGAAGTGGTCTATTATCTAACAGAAATGCAGGGCTACCAATATTTTTGTATCAAAGACGAAAGGTTTGACAAAGACTGACAAATTAAAAAGTTCCATTTATTAGGTTTCAAAAATTAAAAAGGAAAATAAAGGCACTCTCCAAAATATCAAGGAAGGACAGGAGTACCTAGAAAACAGCTAACATGTTTCTGCTAAATAAGCCTTAATCATAGCAATATTTTTGGCCACGACTGTATATATACTTTTATGTTTCTGGGTTTATATGTGTATATATGTCTTTAAATACATAAATACACATATAAATACATAAATACATACATATGTACACATATATATATATACATATACATACATATACATATTTAGATATGTATAAGTATATATTTCTATTTTAAAGCCTTCTGCATGACTTTTTTTTAACACCTGAGACCTCATACTTTTTGAGTCCTTTTAACTTTTTTGTGCTATATTTTTTTTAAATTTATTAATATTAGCTTTTGTTATTATGAGTGTAACTGTACTTTTAAATGTATTTTTATGTGTTTTTGACACTTTTTTAACTCATGTAACAGTTAACCAGAGCTTTGAGGTCACAGCAATCATTCTACAATCATTCTAGTGTAAATCATGTTTGCACCCACCTGTTCGCATTTAGTTTCAACTTGTAATACAAGTGGAAGTTAACTTGTGCACAAACGGCTGCAAAAAATTGATACTGCTTGCACACAAATGACAGCATCACACGTAATCTGGCACATAATAATTTATTATGTAAATATGACATTGCACGAGAGTGTTTCTGAATTCTAATCATCAGTGCACACCAACAGGCTAGATTTTCAGTATATCTTAACTTAAGTTCAGGTGAAATAATCAGATGACCAGTAACCGTAGTTATTAACCTTGTCTCTCTCAAGGTAATGCTGAAATTATGTATGAACAAAAATTATCCAGAAAAGAACTGGGAAAAAAAGAATACACAAATTGCACTCACAGACATAACAAATGTAATGTATGTTGTGACTCAGTTCAAAACATAACTTTTATTTGAAAACTGAGAAAACTAAAAACATAAACGGCTAGATTTAGAGTTGGGCGGTAGCCGTGAAAACCAGCGTTAGAGGCTCCTAACGCTGGTTTTAGGCTACCTCCGGTATTTGGAGTCACTCAAAAAAGGGTCTAACGCTCACTTTTCAGCCGCGACTTTTCCATACCGCAGATCCCCTTACGTCAATTGCGTATCCTATCTTTTCAATGGGATTTTTCTAACTCCGGTATTTAGAGTCGTGTCTGAAGTGAGCGTTAGAATTCTAACGAGAAAACTCCAGCCGCAGAAAAAAGTCAGTAGTTAAAAGCTTTCTGGGCTAACGCCGGTTCATAAAGCTCTTAACTACTGTGCTCTAAAGTACACTAACACCCATAAACTACCTATGTACCCCTAAACCGAGGCCCCCCCACATCGCCGCCACTCGATTACATTTTTTTAACCCCTAATCTGCCGACCACCACCTACGTTATCCTTATGTACCCCTAATCTGCTGCCCCTAACACCGCCGACCCCTATATTATATTTATTAACCCCTAATCTGCCCCCCACAACGTCGCCGCCAGCTACCTACACTTATTAACCCCTAATCTGCCGTCCGCACGCCGCCGCCAGCTACATTATCCCTATGTACCCCTAATCTGCTGCCCTAACATCGCCGACCCCTATATTATATTTATTAACCCCTAACCTGCCCCCCACAACGTCGCCGCCACCTACCTACAATAATTAACCCCTAATCTGCCGACCGCAAAGAGCCGCCAGCTACATTATAGCTATGTACCCCTAATCTGCTGCCCCTAACATCGCCGACCCCTATATTATATTTATTAACCCCTAACCTGCCCTCCCTAACATCGCCGACACCTAACTTCAATTATTAACCCCTAATCTGCCGACCGAATCTCGCCGCTATTCTAATAAATGTATTAACCCCTAAAGCTAAGTCTAACCCTAACACTAACACCCCCCTAAGTTAAATATAATTTACATCTAACGAAATTAATTAACTCTTATTAAATAAATTATTCCTATTTAAAGCTAAATACTTACCTGTAAAATAAATCCTAATATAGCTACAACATAAATTATAATTATATTATAGCTATTTTAGGATTAATATTTATTTTACAGGCAACTTTGTATTTATTTTAACCAGGTACAATAGCTATTAAATAGTTAAGAACTATTTAATAGCTAAAATAGTTAAAATAATTACAAATTTACCTGTAAAATAAATCCTAACCTAAGTTACAATTAAACCTAACACTACACTATCAATAAATTAATTAAATAAAATACCTACAATTACCTACAATTAAACCTAACACTACACTATCAATAAATAAATTAAAAACAATACCTACAAATAACTACAATGAAATAAACTAACTAAAGTACAAAAAATAAAAAAGAACTAAGTTACAAAAAATAAAAAAATATTTACAAACATAAGAAAAATATTACAACAATTTTAAACTAATTACACCTACTCTAAGCCCCCTAATAAAATAACAAAGCCCCCCAAAATAAAAAAATGCCCTACCCTATTCTAAATTACTAAAGTTCAAAGCTCTTTTACCTTACCAGCCCTGAACAGGGCCCTTTGCGGGGCATGCCACAAGAAGTTCAGCTCTTTTGCCTGTAAAAAAAACATACAATACCCCCCCCAACATTACAACCCACCACCCACATACCCCTAATCTAACCCAAACCCCCCTTAAATAAACCTAACACTAAGCCCCTGAAGATCATCCTACCTTGTCTTCACCTCACCGGGTATCACACCGATCCGTCCTTGCTCCAAAATCTTCATCCCACCCAAGCGGGGGCTAGACATCCACTGAAGAAGTCCAGAAGAGGGTCCAAAGTCTTCATCCTATCCGGGAAGAAGAGTAGATCTGGACCGTCAACCATCATCTTCCAAGCGGCATCTTCTATCTTCATCCGATGAGGACCGGCTCCATCCTGAAGACCTCCACCGCGGACCCATCTTCATCCGGCGACGTCCAACTGAAGAATGACGGTTCCTTTAAGGGACGTCATCCAAGATGGAGGCCCTCGAATTCCGATTGGCTGATAGGATTCTATCAGCCAATCGGAATTAAGGTAGGAATATTCTGATTGGCTGATGGTCCGTGGTGGAGGTCTTCAGGATGGAGCCAGTCCTCATCGGATGAAGATAGAAGATGCCGCTTGGAAGATGATGGTTGCCAGTCCGGATCTACTCTTCTTCCCGGATAGGATGAAGACTTTGGAGCCTCTTCTGGACCTCTTCAGCCATCGGATGATGGATGTCTAGCCCCCTCTTGGGTTGGATGAAGATATCGGAGCCAGGATGGATCGGCGTGATACCCGGTGAGGTGAAGAAAAGGTAGGAAGATCTTCAGGGGCTTAGTGTTAGGTTTATTTAAGGGGGGTTTGGGTTAGATTAGGGGTATGTGGGTGGTGGGTTGTAATGTTGGGGGGGGTATTGTATGTTTTTTTTTTACAGGCAAAAGAGCTGAATTCTTTGGGGCATGCCCCGCAAAGGGCCCTGTTCAGGGCTGGTAAGGTAAAAGAGCTTTGAACTTTAGTAATTTAGAATAGGGTAGAGCATTTTTTATTTTGGGGGGCTTTGTTATTTTATTAGGGGGCTTAGAGTAGGTGTAATTAGTTTAAAATTGTTGTAATATTTTTCTTATGTTTGTAAATATTTTTTTATTTTTTTGTAACTTAGTTCTTTTTTATTTTTTGTACTTTAGTTAGTTTATTTCATTGTATTATTTTGTAGGTATTATATTTAATTAATGTATTGATAGTGTAGTGTTAGGTTTAATTTTAGGTAATTGTAGGTATTTTATTAAATTAATTTAATGATAGTATAGTGTTAGGTTTAATTGTAACTTAGGTTAGGATTTATTTTACAGGTAATTTTGTTATTATTTTAACTAGGTAACTATTAAATAGTTCTTAACTATTTAATAGCTATTGTACCTGGTTAAAATAATTACAAAGTTACCTGTAAAATAAATATTAATCCTAAAATAGCTATAATATAATTATAATTTATATTGTAGCTATATTAGGATTTATTTTACAGGTAAGTATTTAGATTTAAATAGGAATAATTTATTTAATAAGAGATAATTAATTTCGTTAGATGTAAATTATATTTAACTTAGGGGGGTGTTAGTGTTAGGGTTAGACTTAGCTTTAGGGGTTAATACATTTATTAGAATAGCGGTGAGCTCCAGTCGGCAGATTAGGGGTTAATAATTGAAGTTAGGTGTCGGCGATGTTAGGGAGGGCAGATTAGGGGTTAATACTATTTATTATAGGGTTAATGAGACGGATTAGGGGTTAATAACTTTATTATAGTAGCGCTCAGGTCCGCTCGGCAGATTAGGGGTTAATAAGTGTAGGCAGGTGGAGGCGACGTTGTGGGGGGCAGATTAGGGGTTAATAAATATAATATAGGGGTCGGCGATGTTAGGGCAGCAGATTAGGGGTACATAGGGATAATGTAAGTAGCGGCGGTTTACGGAGCGGCAGATTAGGGGTTAATAATAATATGCAGGGGTCAGCGATAGCGGGGGCGGCAGATTAGGGGTTAATAAGTGTAAGGTTAGGGGTGTTTAGACTCGGGGTACATGTTAGAGTGTTAGGTGCAGATGTAGGAAGTGTTTCCGCATAGCAAACAATGGGGCTGCGTTAGGAGCTGAACGCGGCTTTTTTGCAGGTGTTAGGTTTTTTTTCAGCTCAAACAGCCCCATTGTTTTCTATGGGGGAATCGTGCACGAGCACGTTTTTGAGGCTGGCCGCGTCCGTAAGCAACTCTGGTATCGAGAGTTGAAGCTGCGTTAAATATGCTCTACGCTCCTTTTTTGGAGCCTAACACAGCCTTTATGTGGACTCTCAATACCAGAGTTATTTTTATGGTGCGGCCAGAAAAAAGCCAGCGTTAGCTTTTCGGGTCGTTACCGACAAAACTCCAAATCTAGCCGAAAGAGTCTACAATCAACATTAAAAACACATAAATGGGAAAATATTGGAGTGGTCAAAGGGTTTATAAATCTCAGATATTAATATTCTCATGAATGAATATTACAACACACTAAAAAGCGCCCCACACTGAAAGGATATATGATGTGTAATTAACATCCAAAAAATATTCCAAAGATTCTTTTCACAAAGAAGGGGTTGCTACCACCATTGATACACGGTTCTGGAACCGGATGAACTACAGAAAAAAGAAAAGAACAAAAGCAGGGCGCATCCCCTCTGTGATGAGAGCAGGATGTGATGTCACTAGTTTGGGGGCGGGGCTTAGGTCCGGTGTCTGTGTCGCAGTTAGTTTAGTACAATCAACCTGACTAGATGTGTATTGCTATGCTCTGCAATAAAATAGAGTTGTACCATCATTGCTGTGTCCTGCATATGTCCTGCATCTCATGACATGGTGTCAGAAGTTCTGGACTGCGCTTCAGTTCCTGATCGATTGCAATGTCAAAGTTTACCCCACCTGAGCCTTTTGACTTCTCTCAGCCTGCAGCTTGGCCCACATGGCGTCAGCGGTTTCAGCGCTTCAGGATTGCTTCCAAACTGAACAAGGAGAGTGGTGAAGTACAAGTTAATTCTCTTTTATACTCTATGGGGAAAGATGTGGAGCCAGTGTTCAATGCTTTTACTTTCCAAGAAGTGGAAGAATTTGACTTTGATATAGTTATGGATAAACTCAGTGCCCACTTTGTGCCCAAAAGAAATGTGATTCATGAGAGAGCTTGTTTTCACAAACGTAATCAGCGTGTGGGAGAATCTGTGGAGTCATTTGTGCGCAGCCTGTATGAACTAGCTGAATTCTGTGAGTTTGGTGTTGCTAAAGAAGAGCAAATCAGAGACAGAATAGTTATTGGGATTGCAGATGCTGAAGTCTCACTGAAGCTGCAGTTAGAGCCTGATTTAACATCAGATGGGGCTATTAGGATGGCCCGCCAGAGTGAACTGGTGAAAAAGCAAAGTGCTGATCTGAGGTCTGAGAGTATTGTGGATGAAGTGCAACAGTCTAGGAAAAATGCTAGTGAAAGGCACAGTGTGAGCGGTAGATCCAAAGTACTGGAAAGGCCTAGAAATGGATGGGCGCAACATGCCCGATGCATGCGGTGCTACCGTGCCCATGATCAGAGTGTTATATGCCCGGCCAGGGATAAAAGATGCAGAAAATGTAACAGAACGGGCCATTTTGTAGTGGTGTGTAGAACTGAATACATTAAGGAGATGCAGGTGGACAGTGACCAGGAGGGTCAGGAAGTGTCTTTTGTGGGGTCCGTTGTGGAACGGCCAAGCTCAGAGGAAGATTGGAAAGTTACTTTTACTGTAATGGGAGACAAAGTTGATTTTAAGATTGACACAGGAGCAGATATCACTGTAATGTCTTTTGCTGAATTTATGAAACTGCCTCGACAGCCCCAGCTGGCGAAGGTTACTACAAATGTCCATAGTCCTGGTGGCCGCATTGATTGTGCGGGGAAATTTCTTGCCAGCTGTGAGTACAAGCAAAGAAAGTTCACCATGTGGGTGCATGTGATTCAGGATCAGTGTGTTAACAATTTATTGAGCAGAAAAGCAGCCTGTGACTTGGGCCTCGTGGCCAGAGTGAATGAGATTTCTGAAGATATGTTTGGCGAGTTGGGCCTACTGAATTGCAAACCAGTCCGTATAGCACTTAAAAGTGACGCAGTCCCATACAGTATTTCTACTCCTCTTCGAATTCTGTTCCCGCTCATGCCTTAGGTGGAGAAGGAGCTTATGCGCATGAAGTCTATGGGGGTTATTGAAGAGGTTGTTGAAGCGACTGATTGGTGTGCTCCCATTGTTCCAGTTGCAAAGAAAAACGGAAAGGTGCGCATCTGTGTGGACCTGAAAAGGTTGAATGAGGCAGTGAAGAGAGAGAGATTTGTGCTGCCGACATTAGAAGATATAGCTCTGAAGTTGGCTGGGGCGAAGTTCTTTTCCACATTAGACGCTTCTAGCGGCTTTTGGCAGATCCCCCTGGATCCAAAGTGCCGCAAACTGACTACCTTTATCACACCGATAGGTCGGTTCTGCTTCTGCAGACTCCCCTTTGGGATATCCTCCGCTCCTGAAATCTTTCAAAGGGAAATGAGTTTTCTCCTGAGTGACCACGTGGGCACAGCGGTCGTCATGGACGACATTCTAGTGTATGGGTCTACAGTGGAGGAGCATGATCAGCGTTTGAGTTGTGTGCTACAGGCTATCAAAGAGTCTGGGCTGAAGCTGAATAAAGAAAAATGTCATTTTAGGAAAACTGAATTATGCTACTTTGGGCATATCATCAACGGGGATGGCATCAAGCCAGACCCCGAGAAAATTCGTGCTATTGAACAGATGAAAAGCCCTTCGGATGTACATGAGCTGAGACAGATATTGGGCCTTGTAAATTACTTGGGCAAGTTTCTTCCAGATTTATCAACAGTTTTACACCCTATCACAGAGTTGCTTAAGAAAGACGTTGCCTGGGTCTGGGGACCTTCACAAGAAAAAGCTTTCCTGCATGCCAAGTCCCTGCTGGGGTCTGCCCCAGTGCTGGGGTTCTACGACCCTTCAAAAAAGACTGTGGTTAGTGCCGATGCAAGCAGTTATGGGTTGGGGGCTGCACTCCTTCAGCTGAACGAAAATAAACTACAGCCCATCGCCTACTGTTCCCGCACACTGACGGCTGCGGAGTCAAAATACGCTCAAATTGAGAAAGAGTGTCTGGCTGCAGTTTGGGCCTGTGAGCGCTTCCAGCGCTATCTAGTGGGTTTGGAGAAATTTAGTCTGGAAACTGACCACAAACTGCTAGTCCCTCTAATCAACTCTTATGACATTGACAAAACACCCTTGAGATGCCAGAGACTTTTAATGAGACTGCTCAGGTTCAATGTTCAGGCAGTACATGTGCCGGGGAAACAACTGGTTGTGGCGGATACACTATCCAGGCTCCCGCTGGCTGCTGCTGAAGAATCCTCCACAGAATCGGATGTGAAAGTATATGTTGATTCGGTTCTGGCCTCTAAGTCCATTTCTTCAAGGAAACTGGAAGAGATAAAGAAAGAGACATATTTGGACACAGATCTGCAAGAAGTTATAAGGTACATAAAAGAAAGCTGGCCCGAGAGCCGGGCAGCCTGGATGTCTTTAAATGCTTACCAGCCAGAGAGGTCGCAGCTCACAGAGCTGGAGGGGTTGGTGCTGTTCCAAGACCGCATTGTAATTCCTGTCAGCATGAGGAAGGAGATGTTAAACAGGATTCACGATGGCCACTTAGGCATTACAAAGTGCAGATAAAGGGCAGCTTCAGCTGTGTGGTGGCCTGGGATCAGCTCCGACATTGCAAATCACGTGTCTAAATGTGCCTTTTGCCGGGAACGCCGGCCTACTCAGAGAAAGGACCCCTTGATGTCTACTCCGCTGCCTGCGGGGCCGTGGCAGAAAATAGCTGCTGATTTGTGCGAACTGCACGGGAAAAAGTTTCTTGTTGTGATCGACTACTATTCCAGGTATTTGGAGATTGCACCCCTGAATGATATCACAAGTCAGGCCGTTATCATTCGCCTGAAGAGCTTGTTCGCCCGCTGGGGCATTCCAATGGAGCAAGTGAGTGATAATGGTATGCAGTTCGCTTCTACAGATTTCAGTGCTTTCAGCAGGGAGTACGATTTTGTACATTCCACGTCAAGTCCACATTATCCGCAGGCCAACAGAATGGCTGAAAGGGCAGTTCAAACAACAAAATTCATTCTAAAGCAATCTGAGCCGTACCTAGCCCTCTTGTCATACAGGGCGACGCCCATTCAAGCCACCGGGTTTAGCCCGGCACAGCTGATGCTAGGACGCCAGATTCGCACCACTTTACCCTCAGTGGGTGTCTTCAAGCTGCCTGGCCCTGTTCCTCGGGACGAAGTCCTTAGGAGGGATGAAGAGGCCAAAAAGGGTTATCGTTTCTTCTACGACAGGAGACATTCTGTCAGGCCCTTACAGGAACTGAAAGCAGGCTAAAGTGTCAGAATTAAACTGGACGATGAGAAGAAATGGAAGATGCCTGCTACGGTAGTTGGCTGCTCTCCAGAACCAAGGTCTTATACAGTCCTTACGGAGGGAGGGACGGTTACACGCCGTAACCGAAGACATCTTCAGTCTGTACCTGAGAGTCTGGAACTGGATGCCTCAGTACCACCGCCGGTGGGATCCCCTGTTCTAAGAGAGGTGCCTTCCCCTCAGCAAGATCACAGCAGGGATATATCTTTGCCTCCAGCAGACTCTAATTCACCATCTTCTGTATCAGAGGACAGTTCTTGCAAATTTACATTAAGCGGAAGAGTGGTGAAACTTCCGGCCCGATATAGGGACTGACTTTAGCTAGAACAGTGACTGGAAGTATGGGCAGAATAATCCCATGGTCACTGTGGACTAGGGTAGTCTACCCCCATGTCAGGATGTAATTTATTTGTTCTTGTTTTCTAACCTATTTGTTTTTATAATGTTCAAAAACAAAAATGTTGTTGTATACTCTGTTGGTGTACCTTGTTATCTGTTATATGCAAATTTATGCTTCGCCTTTGAAAAAGGGGAAGATGTGATGAGAGCAGGATGTTATGTCACTAGTTTGGGGGCGGGGCTTAGGTCCGGTGTCTGTGTCGCAGTTAGTTTAGTACAATCAACCTGACTAGATGTGTATTGCTATGCTCTGCAATAAAATAGAGTTGTACCATCATTGCTGTGTCCTGCATATGTCCTGCATCTCATGACACCCTCTAAGTGTAATATGTAAGTTGCAAACAAATTTTATTATACAATACAATTTCACACTCACAAAATCAAACCTCAAACGTGTGAGGTATGTTAAAAGCACTGGGGGAACAGCTCATGGGTCTCTCAAGGCAAATATGCTGCAGCTCTCAAATACAGCTCACTCGGTCTGGAAATCCGGTTTAAATTCCCCACTGATAGTTTAGTGATCTCCAATCACAGATCCCAGAGGCTCCTCAAATCCCAATAGTATCCCCAGAAGGATTAAAATGTTCCATGTAATTATAACATACAGTTAATAGAAAAGCAAAGTTGCGTATAGCTACCACCACGCTCAGTCCTCAAACAGCTGTAGCGCAAGTACAAAGCCGGCTTGCTTGCGAGTGCTGAAACGGATGACGTGGTGACGTGATGCGGTGGGCGTGGCCTTACGCGTTTCGTAGGGATTCTCCCTACTTCGTCAGAGGCTGCCCGCTGAAACCACCAATGCATCTTAAATAGCGGTACCTAAGGCCATCTTTTCTTTAGAAGTGCTCTCGGATACATCTGAGGCCATATTTGTTAAGGGCTAAATGTACACACATTAAATATATGATATTGCACATTGAAAAATCGATTACCCACAAGTAAAATGAAATGGGACTCATGTCATAAATAACTAAAAAACATCATATTTGTTGATACAATTTCAAACATTAAAAACAATTAAGATGTTGATCCAATAAAAATAAAATAAAATTGATACTAGAAAAATACAAAAAACATACTTCTATAAGAACATTTCATTGTGAATATTTTTACATAATGGGATCAAATACCAACTTATTAACGGATACCTTTAAAAACGTTAAAAATTATAAACCACTAATTTTAAAATATTTATTATATAATATAATTCATATAATTGATTGTACTTATGGTAATGCTCTCATCTGAATCCTGTAACTTGATAGGTCAACCTAGTTTAAATTTTCATAAAAAGTTCTCATATAAAATCTACATATTAGGTTGACCTATCAAGTTACAGGATTCAGATGAGAGCATTACCATAAGTACAATCAATTATATGAATTATATTATATAATACATATTTTAAAATTAGTGGTTTATAGTTTTGAACATTTTTAAAGGTATCCGTTAATAAGTTGGTATTTGATCCCATTATGTAAAAATATTCACAATGAAATGTTCTTATAGAAGTATGTTTTTGTATTTTTCTAGTATCAATTTTATTTTATTAATATTCTCATGCTTACTATTACAGTACCTGAATAACACTAAGCTACAACATTTATTGGTCGCAAGAATTTTCCCCTTGTAACCTTTTGACCCTCCAATATTTTCCCATTTATGTGTTTTTAATGTTGATTGTAGACTCTTCATGTTTTCTTGATTTTCAACTAAAAGTTATGTTTTAAACTGAGCCATAACATACATCACATTTGTTACGTCTGTGAGTGCCGTTTGTGTATTCTTTTTCTTCCAGTTTTTTTCTGGATAATTTTTGCTCATAAGTATAACATATAATACACTGCACCCCACCCTTTAGATGATTAACTTACATTAAATTAACAATAAATAAGGAAGACGTAAATACCACATTATAGATTAATTAATGTCATTAGTTTTTCTCCTAATCCTGAAAATATGGCCGGTTTGTGTGTCCTGAGGATTGAAATTAACATTACAAATTACTATTTAATAACATTGCTGTGATGAGAGCAGGAAGTGATGTCACTAGTTGGGGCGGGGCTTAGGTCCGGTAGTCTGTGTCGCAGTTAGTTAGTGAAATCAACCTGACTAGATGTATGTTTCTGTGCTCTGTAATAAAATAGAGTTGTACCATCATTGCTGTAACCTGCATATGTCCTGCATCTCATGACAATTGCCATTTATGAAAAGCATGTTATGATAAGATGAGTAAACAGCAATCCATAAAAAATAATATTCAAGCTTCACACACACACACACACACACATATATATATATATGTGTGTGTGTGTGTGTGTGTGCGTTTCATAAATGTATTAAATCCACTCAATTCTAAAAATTAAGCAACAACTCTTAAAAATTTAAGAATTTGACACTTGTAAATACTCTACATTTGATAATCAATCTTTTTGAAAGAATATAGACAACATTATCTACAGGACAATCAAATTGCATATATATATAACATAAAATTCTTCTACTTAAAATTGCACTCCTCCATAGAAGAATGAAGACATTGTTTAGAGATTCACTGTATTTAACCATGGCATCTATACAATTTCCTCTTTTTTCATTTAACAGTGCCTGCAGAGGAAATAATTAAGCTCCAACTAAACTATATGAATGAATTAGTATACAAATTGAGCAATACATAAGTATTTAATCAAAATTCCACATTTGTGTATTATTTGCATGAAAATGGGCTTGTGCACACTGTTATCCATTATAATTAGCATTTGATTTTTCATATGTTAATTTCTATATATGTTTTATCAATAATTGAGGACAAATCACTTTTTTCTTACTAAAAACGTTTTTATTTTACATTATACATATAAATACTGTAATTATTTATTCATTTTTTGTTATTATGTACAGTTTTTTTGTGCAGCAGAGTTACAAATTAACGCAGAAATTAATTTTGAAGTCAGCAATATAGAATCCACCCTTATGAACTTGCATATTATTCTCCATTTTCAATGCCTCAATACCTAATGCATTTCCTGTCTCAGTATTAATTATGAAAAAGTACAGTACCAATACTAGGATGGAAAACATGTAATACAGTAAGGAAAAACACTTTTCTAAATAATGGGTAAAATAACACATTGGTACAAAATATTTGAATTAGACATTTAAAAGTGATACACGGGGGCGGAGCCTAGCCATGGAGCTGAATGGCAGCACATAATTAGAGCTCTTAGGCCCGGTGGTGTACAAAGGCCGATAAAAGCATGTAATATGGGTTTAAAAATTATGTATTTAGCATTAATCAAACAAGGGGGCTGAGTGAATGGATCTGTAACAAAAAAAATCTGTGAAGAGGGATTACCGGAACAGACCGTAGCGATCCTGACAGAGAAGAAGGCTGAGCTGCCGCCGACCGAGTACACAGCACCCTTTATCTGTATGGCTCACACACTCTAAGCATGCAGCACATAAAAAGCACTGAACGGAGCAGGATCGGAATAGATATGTAATAAAGTAAGTGCGCAACTTTACCTCCCGAGTATGCACATGGGTGACACGGCTAACAGAGATAAACGCCAAGACTGCTATGAAAGCAGGGTATAGCAGGTCTATGCAAAAAAAAATACTTGAGGACCAATAAACGATTAACGCCCGTACCAATCAACCCCATAGAGAGCTGGACACTCATAAAAAGTTGGTCACTGGGGCCCCATGTGTAACAACAAAGCCACATTTTGATTGGTGTGAGTCGCCATCTTCAACAAAGGACTGCTCTGCATAGCTCGGGTGCATAACAAACATCTTTTTCTCCAACAGAAAATAAATTTAAGATGTAAAGTTATGGAATTTATAACTCTCCTCTTACGTGAACAATCCGAGCGCCTGGACAGACATCATACCTCTTGTGTAAAGATATTGAAGACAGCAGTCAGCTCCCCATGAGGTGAAGTACCTACCGAAGCTTTGCAAGTATCTTACAATAATTGCTACAGTGATGTAGGGTCCCGGCGTCAACCGCGCATTATGGTGGGTACACTACATGCCCAGAATACGTGGAAGGAAGCATTGGTTCCCAATCAGAGGAAGGCAATACGGGCAGTTGCGCCTGCAAACACAGAAGTATCCGCGGAGTTACGGGCTCTGAGTAAATTCCCTAAACCATCTAAAAATCCTCAATCACCCGGCGACTGTAAAATGCTCAACGCACAGCGAGATGGAGGCCCCAGGTATAAACAATTGATGTCCTTTATGGATCGTTTACAGCCGATACGGAACGTTTGCAAACTGCCTTATTCACTTCCTATTAAATCTGGTGTGGGATATCCCCAGAAAAGTGGTATTGGCTTACATTAATAACCGTTAAAAAACATGGCACTGTGCTCATACTGCAACAAGTTTCCTGTTTATTCTCCAATTTTTAATGTTGTTTGGTGATGCATATTGACCCCCTTATTGTTTGTTTGTCTTTAAATCTTATGATATTAGGGGAAAATGTTATATCTCCTAGAATTGTTATCACCTAAGGGGTAAATTGCTAGTCAATTGTGAACAAGTTCTGGGTAATCTAGTTCTTTTTTTTTTTTACAAGTTTTCTTATACTTTATATCTGTCTGTTTGTAACATGGGTAATCTTATTATGCACTAAATAGTCTAGCATATATTTATATAACATGAAGATGTTGCAGCTGGAACACAGAGTAAGCAATGGGGTTTAGTATACATATCTGATACACAGGTGGGTTATAGTGCTTATACTGTAGACGGATAGTATCTAGTTGATGTGGGCGATGGCACCTGCTAGTTTGTATTTAACTATTTTATGTTTGTGGGGCGCTGTTGACGGCCGCAATGGCGTCCTTTGACTTATGCTTAAAATAACTAAACATTTCTAAATAAATTTCACTCACCACACTTTCTCAGGGTTTAAAATGGAGTAAATCTTGTTCATAGTCAGTGTTCATATACTATTATAGTCATATGACATTACTTTTTATATTACACAAGCTGTTATATACTACGTTAAGAGAATGAGCCTCTTGATTACCACTATCCTTTTTGTCTGACTTCAACCCTGAGGATAGCTAGAACACCCATATATAGCATGTTATTTATGCTGACCCAGAAACTTAATTTGGTAGCATTTCATAGGGTTTAACTGTTGAAGTTATTCTTAATTCACTATTTTTTCTCGTTGAGCGTATAGCCCACAATCTACTTATACTTTTAATGTTCAGCAGTACAAATCGTTTTAAAGCTGCCAAAGTTCAGGTTAGTTTTACATGTTTGATTTAAGTACTTAAGCATTAGAGACTTAGTCACTATGGAATTCTGTGAGTGCGATTAAAACTGTACGAATATGATCAGTGGAACTGGAGACCTACCCTTACCATTCTAATATCCTGTAATGTATAACCCCATCACTATGTATGTCATCACATGTAGATTGAGAAATGTATCTTTATAAACAGTTTGGTTATGTATTCTAGCCACCTTTTATAGCTTACAACACTTTATGTTTTAAATATATGCAGTTCTGCTATCCCATTAAGCCATAGAACTTTTTGTTTTAGTCTTGGTAGCAAGCTTTACCATAGCTCTTTTAATGCTAGCTAGTAAATTTTTGAAACATCTTTAACTGCCCCCCCCCCCCCCCCAGTTAGCAGACTGCATTAAAATGTATGTAGCCCTAACTAGAACACAGTCAGTGACCTCTATCTTGAATGAGTTAATCTTAAGCTAATATTTTGTTGTTTTTTTAAGCCTGAGACATGTTGCTCTGCTCTATCATTAGCCAAACAGGCTACCTCAATTTAGCTCACCTGAATCACTAATAACTTAAATGTTTGGACATATCTCTTCATTTATATTGAGGGCAGGCTTGAGTATGTCTCTAGCTGAGTTACTAGCACCCCAGTATCTCTGACAAGCCGCTATGGGTAAAAGTTTTGTTGACACATACTGGTCTCTCCTATATTTATAGCCGAAGAGAGACTCTCTATCTTATGCCATAATTTACTCTGATTCTCATTATAGTTACAGATCTATGTATGGTAGCACTCCTACATATTTTCTACCTATTAGAATGGTGTAATTGGCTGTCATAGTAGCCCACTATTTCAAGTTCTCATATGGCTGTTGTGTAAGATTAGTCTGATATTTTTACTTTTCTGTTAAGGACATGTCTCATTGTAGTCTTTACTAGATGTTCATATATAAGGTATTCTCCTAATTACTTGCTTGCATATGCTAACATGTTTCATGTGACTTATGGTGATGTACTATATATGAGTTATACATGTTTTACTTTTTTCTCCTAAAAATACTAATCCAGAGAAATGACTGATGGCCCCTCTTCACCAACGGTCTGTCTTGTGACTCCCACGGGCTCATATGGTATATGCTGTGTGTATTTATCTACTTTTCTTAGGGAAAGAAACCCGAGTCTCTTTTGCAGCTCATTTATCTGACACAGGCCATATGATCACTACTCCCATATACCCTTGTAACGACCCCTCATTACTGGAAATAAATTGCCCTCCCCTACCTCTTATGTCTTATTCAGGGTGCAGGATATAAGCTAATAAGTGCAAATTGCTTCTTTTTTGGAGTCCCCTATTATACAACCTACAGTTGTTAACCCACCTCTCTAAGATTATCCCTGGTCCCCTATACTTCCTAGGTTCGCATGAACATTCTCTAGGGCCTCCCAAAATTTACCATTCTTACCCAGCACCATTTATTTTATTTATTTTTTTTGGTTAGAACTAGTGTTACAGGGGGTATTTGAGTTTGGAGGTAGGTTATTATAGATAGATATGATAGGCACACTCCGAGTTGCTCATAACAAGGGGTTCCTCTGACTTAGTTTTCTCTCTGAGGTCATGTGTTGTACTTGTCAGAATACCATATTGAAATATTTCTGTACATGTGTATTCTGCTCCCTTCACCACATTGCTCGGTCATTTTAGACGGCCCCCCTCCTTTATTTCACATAGGGCGGCTCTTGTCCGCTGAACCCCCCCTTTATATTACTATAATACTGAAGTTCTACTATATTATGTCCAAACTCTTTACTGACACGTTAGTCAAACATAATATGAGATTTCCCTCTTATGTTCTTTATTTTATACTGTAGATTTTTCTATCTTCCCATAAACAATTACACTATAAAACACTGCTCTATATTTTATGGGTATAGCTCCTTTATGGTTCTAGCTACACACCTATTAATTGCTTTGTTAACAATTATTTTTATACATTGTTCCTTAGGAGCACAGAATTGATGCCCAAAACTGTAACCTTACTACGACTGTGTTATGCGAGAAGAGTGTATAGGTTATTTTTATGCGAATATTGTCAATGGACGAATCTTTGTTGTTTCACATCTCTTAACTTCAATAAAAAATTGTTTTTCAAAAAAAAAAGTGATACACTAAAGATGAGTAGGATTGATTTCTTAACTTTTCAACTTTAAAGTTTAAAAAGAGTAGTAAATAATTTTACTAAAATGTCAGCATATAGCACTTATTCATTATATTGAATAAATATAATAAAAACACACAAAATCTTGGCTTAAAGCTTTTTCCATCACTAAACTGGCATCGTCATTGGCAACTACACAAGAAATGCTCTTAAAATTCCAATGCCGATGCTACCTTGCCCCTCAAAGACTTCATAGATCTTTACCCTCTATCAGCAACTGCTGCTGGAGAGGATGCGGTGAAGAAGGGACTTTACTACATATATGATGGTCCTGCCCGTAACTCAGCTGAAGTGTTTGGGGCAATATCATAGATTCTCAGAATACTGATCCCAAACTTGCCTGACATCTTACTACACCACGCATTCCCTAAAATCAAGGATAAAACTTAACACTCACTGTTGATCATTATGCTTAATAGTGCAAAGAAATGAATCCCCAAAAATTGGAAATCTTCTATCATTCCAAATATACAAGATTGGCGCAGCCAAGTAACTGAGTTGCTAAACCTAGAAAAATTTCACTACCTAAAAGTAGGCAAACTTGACATCCACCAGAGCATGGGATACATTTGGCTTTATAACATTCCATAGCTAGAGCGAGGTCCCCTAACTCCTGCCCAAAGAGATGACGCCCCCCCCCTTTTCTCCTCCCCTTATTCTCTTCATCACTGAAAAGTAGAGATCTGACAAATTCAGAAATAATTTGTCAATATCCTGACAAACCAATGTGAGATGTTAAATTCGATGCAACACTTGAGACAGAAACGTATAATTATTTAATTATGTCTTTAAACGTTGTATTATTGTTTACAGTTTAATGTTATCAATGTTATTTAATGTTATCAATCTTGATAAAGGCAGGGGTCTGCCAAAACGCATAGATTTGCTCACTCCAGGCATACTTTGATTTGTTCACTTCTGACATTTATCACAAGAGAGGTTCAGTAAGAGCAAAACAGGGGCATAAAAAAACATTTTGTATCACTAACGAGTGTTAATTGCTACAACCTGTGTAAGTGCTCTAGCTGACTCACTTACATCCCAGCATCGCTCTAAGGAGCACACAGAGCATACAGAGCCACACAGGTTCACAAAGCACTTTGTACATTAACGAGTGGCTTTATAATCCCTATCCCTTTTGTGTTTCTCTTTATAACAACTCTACTTGAGAACATTACCAAGGCTGTGTAAAAAATCCTGTGAGGATCACATATTCCATCCTGTGTAAAACTGCAAACAACGGCAATAAAGCTACAGGGATATTGCAACTTTCTAATATACTCCTATTATTAATTTTCTTCATTCTCTTGCTATCTTTATTTGAAAAAGAAGGCATCTAAGCTTTTTTCTTGGTTTAGCACTCTGTACAGCACTTTTTTATTGGTGGATGAATTTATCCAACAATCAGCAAGGACAACCTAGGTTGTTTACCAAAAATGGGCCGACATCTAAACTTACATTCTTGCATTTCAAATAAAGATACCAAGAGCATATTGAAAATTTGATAATAGGAGTAAATTAGAAAGTTGCTTAAAATGTCATGCTCTATCTGAATCACGAAAGAAAAAACTTCAGTGTCCCTTTCAGTGTCCCTTTAAGGAACTTTTAGATTGTTCAGTGTCCCTTTAAGGAACTTTTAGATTGTTTGTACTGGTGAAAAGCAATCTGAAGAATTACCTAGTGTTCCCAAACACACTGGTTAAGGTACTGTTTTTAGCGATACTAGCTGGAATACCAATAAGCCAGACGCACAATATAATTTCAGCATAGTAACCTTTTCAACACAAAACTGTGTACTGTATAATAAATCACACGGACAACAGCTTTTAGTACATTGTATTAAGCAACAGCAACTAACTGCATTTTATATATTTTTTGGCCTTTTTCAACTTTTTGTGAACCTAATTTAATTTTTATATATTTTCATAATTTTTTATTTATAGATGCCGGCATCTTTTATTATTACCAGTGGTATAACTATATCCTTGTTTTGATATGCAATAAATGTTCGACTAATTGTTTCTAACTAGTTGATTTATATAACATAATTCTATAGCCCCCATTTTATATCCAGCATTATATTCACTTATAGTAAGTTTTAACATACAATTAGCACTCTAATATAAACAGCATTTTTTTTTTGAAACATAGTTTTTATTTTTTACATTATCAATAATATTCTCTATATACATAGCAACATAAGAAGACAGTTAGCTCTATTTTGAGCGCTTCCCCATATCCTCCTTTGTCCATTTTTACAGTTTGCCTCACATTTTTTGGAGATTTGTGTTTAGATCATTTTGGGGTTTTAGCATTACACTGTTACTCAGTAAGGCACTCACACTTTCATATTCACATAGTAGTAATGTTATCAATATGGAAAAATTTTGAGCAAAAAAATAAATAAATGTTTACACAGAGAACTACGAAGAAGAGCAACAATTTTATTTTATATGTACTGCACAATGTGTGTATGTCAATTCTCTTGTATATTGTATGATTATTTAATTTCTTTAAAGCTCATTTAAAAAAAAAAAATCAAACAATATAACTGCTATACCAATAAGGAGAAAGAAAAATGCACACTATGCTTCCTTCTTCAGAGTTCAGAGTATAAATTAAGCAGGAAGGTGAGAAAACACACTGGAGGTTGCCCCCAGGGTTTCTAAAGTCAACACACTGCACTACAATTGCAGAAACACTTTGCAATAGGATCCATCTTGTACCATGCTTGCAGAGCCACCTGTAAAGTACACAATGAACTATTTTCATCAATAATTTAAGACTCTCCTTTTCAGTTAGTGGCGGATTTATATCATCTCAATCTGATCCAATCGGGATGATTGACAGCCCCTGCTAATAATCCATAGATTCCATAGAATATATCTATATATTTTACAGTATGTTTAATAACCTTTAATAATTTTTATAATTTTATATTTGAAATCTCAATAACGCAGTTTAAGATTATTACGTTTTCATGTGCTCTAAGCTGACCACGTTAAAATCTAAATCTCAAAAACACGCATATTTTATATTCCTATGTTCTTCACAAAGAAAATACACTGTTATGAAATAATGAACTTCTTAATATTAAATATATATTTCTGTATAAATCGGATACTGTTCATGTAAAATACATATCTATACCTATATACCGTGTATATATATATATATATATATATATATATATATATATATATATACAGTATATATAAATATATGTATATATATATATATATATATATATATATATATATGTATTTAAGAATAAATAGAACATATTCTTCTTTGTGAAGAAAATTGGAATATGAAATATTAATATTTCATATTGGGTTTAGCGCTCTTGAATATACGTGATCAGGTTAGCACACAAGTATCAGTGTTAGGTTAGCTCCTGACGAAGATTAGAAACGCATTGCTCAATACAGCCCCAAAGGCTTCCTTTGTATACTAAAAAGAGTTCACAGCTTAGAGGTTTGAATTACAGGAGGTGCACAGTAGTGGAAGAGCTGGTGATCGGAATTGTGTTGAAAGAGCACTGATGGACTACAATCTCCTTAGATATGAATACGGATATACTTTTATTAAGTCTATAGAAACTTCACCTAAGGAGAGTTCATTCTCTCTTGTTATAATGCAAATGGAATTCAATTCCAAGACCTTTCCATAAAATTTGGTAGATGCCATTGACATACGTGCAAGGACATGCTAAAGACATTACTGCTTGGATATTTTTTATGCATGTATTTCTATAAATGTTTATATATATATATATATATATATATATATATATTAAATCTGTGTATTTTTCACTTTTAACTTGTCTCTTCTAAAGTAGATTTTAATTATTATCTGCAATCTAAATATATATAAGTATATGTTAAACAGCAGTTACAATCTAATAAATGTTTAACTATTTCCCTGTCTAAATCCCTTTACCATTTGTTTGCGCTATTCTTAGTGTTTTACATTGTCACAATGTATATATTGGATTAGGAGAATTATATTTAAGAGTGGTGTGACACATTAAGCACTAGATCTGTCATTTTTGTTAGTTTTTTTGTTGTTGTAGTTTTTGTGCTTCATGAAGTGGGGCCGATTTATCAAGGGTTGAAAGGCCCCTGATGCCCCTGTTTCCACGCAAGCCGTCAGGCTCACCAGAAAAAGCAGTTAAGAAGCAGCGCTCTAAAGAGACCGCTGCACAAAATCCGTCTTCCTGCTCTGAGGCTGCGGCCATCAATCTGCCCGATCCTATACGATCGAGTTGATTTACACCCCCTGCTAGTGGTCAATTGGCCGTGAATCTGCAGGGGGCGGCATTGCACAAGCAGTTCACCATAACTGCTTGTGCAATGTTAAATGCCGACAGCGTATGCTGTCAGAATTCAGCGATGTCGGGCGGACATGATTCACTATAGCGAATCATGTCTGCCCACCATTTGGTAAACTGGCACCTATGAGAGAAGTTAACACAATTGCAGAATTTTTTTGGCCTGCATCAGGGTTTTGCTGGCGTGCATAAAGCCTCTGTCTAGCAATGTTATCACTCTGGCAGGCTCCACTCGTAATCTAGCCCTAAAGTAGGCACTCTGAAACACTGTGGTTATGTGACGAAAACCTTGTTATTTTAAACTAGCTATTAGATCATATTAGTTTTGTTGAAGGTTTATAATAACAGGAAATTCATGTGTGATACAAAACTCCAACTATCTATCCATTCATCTATCTCTCTTTCTATTATCTATCTATATATCTATCATCTGTCTATCATCTATCTATCCATCTCTATTATCTATTTATCCATCTATCTATCTATCTATCTATCAATCATCTATCATCATCTATCTAATATGGCAATCGTATTAGAGAGACATATATAAAATGTTAATAGTGTATTGATCATGTAATCATGTTTACTGTTGTATCAGTAACGTTTCCGAAACAGTTAAAATTCTTATTGTCCAAACATAGCAAGAATATCAGTTATTATAACATTTAGAAACAATGGGAAAAAGCATCAATCACTTGCATTTATTTTAATATACATCATTTTAAACTCACCAAAACAACGTTGGTGTTGCAAATAACTGTTTTGTGTCATTGCTATCTAAATCCTCCTGTCAAATAAACATTTCTGCAATTATAATGTCCACTTGGATATAGTTTTTATTTCTTTATGACTATGATTTGGACTGCAAAAGTATTTATTCCGGGGTGTCCATATTTATTTAGAAGACTGTGAAGCATTGAAGTTTATAACTGTCTGTCTGTTTTGCTTCTCCAGCATAATAGCCTCAATTTGTAAAATGTTCCTAATTCAAGACAGATCTCACAGAGACAATCACCACAGAATAAAGTAAGAGACAATGCTGAATCTGGAGCTCCCTGTGAGCTGTCCTATAGAAAGTAATGTAGCTCTCTGGAAAAGATCAGCTTGCAGTAAATATAAAGGAAACTGTAATGATGTTAGTAAAGTTTAACTTTCATTTATTTCTAGATCCTCACACATTATTTTCCTATTGGTTCAGCAAGATTATCTTGCATTTCTGCCTCACTAACTGAAAAATGGTATAAAAGATCTATGAGCCATCCACGGCTTAAGTGCTTTTTCATTCCTCTCCGAGCTGCTAAGAGCTCAGACAAATACTCAAACATGCAGCAACCTTGCAATGTCTGTGAAAACCATTCCCTTCACATCATTAACGTCCTTCCCTGACATTATCCATAAACCTAACCACACCACCATATCACCTTACCTCTAGGAAACCCCACTGCATCATTAAACTTTCTATCACTCATGTCACATTATCATTCTTTTCATGGCTGATCCATTCCATGCCCCTGTGCTAAAGCTGTTTTCAGGTTTTTTTTTTGTATTCACTGCATCTAAACATAAAATTTGTTGCTTTTTATCTGTGTGTTACCCACACAAATTATATATTGTACTAACTGTTTTTTCTCTTATAGAATATCTGGTAAGCAATAATATGGAAGCGATTATTTCCTAAAAATTTTTACTGTTCCACATTTCTAAAACACTAACATTTAAGATTCTATCTACGATGTTGTTCGTTTAAAAAATTGGTAAATGAAAATTAGAAGGTAAAAATAATTTTGTGCTTTCTTTAAAAAATGTGTAGGAATAAAATATCTAATCATAAAAATATTAGATACTTTTTTTAAACTATACAATATTCTAATTCAAATAAGGAGATTTTACTCATTTTATAATGCATGTTCCTAACAACGTCTAACTCATTTAGGGCTAGGTTACAAGTGGCGAGCTAATTTTTTTTCCGCTCTCGCAAGCTACTCAAGCTGAACTTTTAATGCAGGCGGGTTAGCGCGCATATTATAAGATAAAAGTAAATTGTTTGCGCACGAGCAAAACTGGATGCACACGGACTTCATATATTATGACCACATTAACTTCTCCCCGTAGACTTCAATTGAGCTTGTTTTAGAAAAAAAACACATCACTTGCGCACTAACCCAACACTGGGTTAGACCTACAGATCTAAATCTGAAGGTAGTTATGAATATTTTACATTACTTTACACAAAGAAATATAGAATAGCAGTAGTAATTCTATTTGTAACCTCCCCTAGATATATACTAAATGAATTACACTTTCCAACCGGAGTGGGTACATATCGCAAGCCACTAGCACAACTCACCAGCACTAACAGGCAGCTGTTTTTTTGCATTTAAGTGAGTGCTAACTATTCTGTGTGTTGTTAGATGTTTTCAATGTTGGGCTTTGCATTAAATCTGGTCTGGTGTTAACTGCCCAAAACCCTGATTTAAAACACAGCGGCCAATTAGTGCTGGAGAGTACTCATGCCCATGAGTTTTGCTACTGGCTTGGGATAGGTCCCTGTCCAATAAATACTTTTTACTGAATTTTTATAACCAATGAGTTCACATTTATAATTATATTTTATATTTACTGAGATATCTCAAGATTTTTTAGCAACTTGAATCTACATATCACATTTAAACACTTCTTTTCATTCTCATTGTGACAGTCTTAAATATCTAGGTCATTTACCAAGATCTAATTTGGGATCTTCAAGTGTTGTAACCCAACCTCATTATTGTTAATAGAGTGATTTGGGGAATTAACTTGATTTAAAAAGTTATCTTCTCAGACACTTCACCTTTCATTACTTTCCATTGTACATTTTACCCTTGTAATAAGTCCCCAAGAGGACCTGGAGTGCTGCAAGTACAAAAAGCTCTCCTATGGTCTAAAAACCTTTTGACACAACTAATGTGCTAATATTATATGTTACACGCTGAGTTCAGATAAGCAAGTACTGCAGTTTGAAAGAAGAGACCTGCTTCTTTCTAGGTCACTATGGTATAATCAAATTCTATTTCTACGTTCATCAACTATTTATGTATTTTATGATTTAATTGAATAATCTTGTACAGAAAAGGTACAATTATCTCAGGCACAGTGTGACTCAGTTTGCAGTTCAAATGCTCAGTTTTTAAATTTACCTTCTATTACAATCGGTAAAATTCAATTATCTTTTTACAAGTTAGAAAAAAATTAAGTGCTAATTTAAATGTACTGTATGCTTAAACTTTTAACAATACAGTTTAATAACAAAACCAATTTAAATGTAAATCTTATTAGTCAAATTGGAAAATCGGATTGTTTTCTCCACAGATATGTACAATATACTGGTGCTGTGGATGAGAAATGTAAAAAAAAATGTAGATAGATAGATAGCTAGACATATTAGATTAGTTAGATAGATAGATAGATAGATAGATAAAGATTAGATTAGAAATACATATAGTTATAGATTGGTATAGATTGATATAGGTAAATAAATCTGTAGAATTGAGATTGACAGCCAGAATCCAAGATAAATATAGAGGAGAGTAGAGGAAAGGAGAAAATTTAAATTTAATTTCTTCCTACTTAACTTGTTATGGATTTTAAAGTGCGGTATTAACACCAATTTTTTCAAGGGTCAAATGGTAAACCCTAATAAAACCAGTAACTAATGTTAGTGCTTAATTTTAAATATCTTGTAAAAATGTATGATCATCCTTTCTTACGTTTTAATCATATTAATTGTGGTATTAGTAATCACAATATTTGTAGGCCTGGGGTATGATAGTATTCTACTGGTTAAATAGAGACAGCACTACTAGGACTTAGCAAACGTCTGGTGAGCCAATTACACAGGCGTGTGACCACCAATCACCAGCTAGATCCCAGTAGTGTAATGCTGCTACTGAGCCCACCTAAGTATGCTTTTCAAGGATACCAAGAGAACAGGGTACATTTGATAATAAAAGTAAGCTTTTCTTAAAATTGCTTTATCTGAACCATTCATTTTTAGAAATGATAGTAAGCTAGACAGATGTAAGCAGGAAGTTTAAATGACAAAAGAAAAAAGTATTTAAAGCCCATGATAAGTAAGGTTTTTTTTGTGGTAAATAATTAGACCTGAATTGCTTATGTAGATAGCAATATTGCCCCATCATAGGGCCACTTTGTTTTCCTCCATTGTTGAAACCTAACTATTGTATACTTTGATGAAAATGATACGTGTTGCATAAAATCATTGCATTAGGGAGATTAAACATCATAATAACAATCAGTTATCAATCCTTAGAACAAAATATATTATATTTCACAACAAAGAAAGCGGATACCAAGTTTTTGTGCTAACTCATAGCAAGTTATAGGGGTCGATTTATCAAGCTGCTGCGGACAGGGGTGTACATAAGCGGCCCTGTCCACCTCAGCTCGCTTCTGTCAAGCTGAATTCGCTGTCGTATTTCAGTATTGCACAAGAATGCAATTTTGCACTCTTGTGCAATGCCGCCCCCTGTCCACGCACATTCAATCACACGCGGGCAGGAACTGTAAATCTCCGCGGTTTGGACGAAACTGGGGAGATTGAAATTCGGCACCTAAGACGTGACCAGGAGGTTAGGGAATCAGCGGTCTCATGAACGCTGCTTCATAAATACGGACTGCAGGTTCTTTTCTGAGAACCTGCAGTCATAGGCAGGCAAAGCCTGCCAAAGAATTTGATAAATCGACCCCATAGTGTTCAAAGCTTGTGTTTTTTTAAGTTGTTAAAAATGTCTTGGTTGGGTAATTATAGAAATGTATGAATTTTAGTTTGTGCACTGTGAGTTATAGTTTTTTATAAGTAGTATTTTATATATGATGCACTTCATCCGTCTTAAGTCCCTCAAGATGTTTCAGTGGAAACCATGTATTACAATCTTTTATTATGCAGGTTTTCTATAGGAGCAAGGCAATCAGTCATGAAAGCAATCAGTAGTTATTTATCTTGCTTTCTCCATCCTGGTTGATAAATAATCACTTGGTTATTAAGTGAGCTCTTTCGTGTATGTTCATGTAAATATAACTCACTGCTAGATTACGAGTTTTTGTCGGTAAGGCTTGCGGGGCTAACGCTTCTTTTTTCCCCACCGCTCCCTTAAGCCAAAGCTGGTATTACAGGGTTCTTTAAACCTGGCGTTAGCCGCTAAAAGGTGAGTGTAGAGCAAAATTTAGCTCCACATCTCACCTCAATACCAGCGTTGCTTACGGTAGCGGTAAGATGGCTAAACGTGCTTGTGCACGATTTCCCCATAGGAAACAATGGGGCTGAGCTGGGTGGAAAAAAAACGCTGCAAAAAAGCAGTGTTCAGCTCCTAACGCAGCCCCATTGATTCCTATGGGGAAAAAAAAATATGTCTGCACCTAACACCCTAACATGAACCCTGAGTCTAAACACCCCTAATGTTACACTTATTAACCCTTAATCTGCCACCCCAACATCGTTGCCACCTGCATTATACTATTAACCCCTAATCTGCCGCTCCGGACAACGCCGCCACCTACATTATACTTATAAACTCCTAATCTGCTGCCCCCAACATCGCCGACACCTACATTATAGTTATTAACCCCTAATCTGCCCCAACGTTGCCGCAACTATATTAAATTAATTAACCCCTAATCTGCCGCCGCCAACATCGCCACAACTATAATAAAGTTATTAACCCCTAAACCTAAGTCTAACCCTAACACCTCCCTAATTTAAATATAATTTAAATAAATTTAAATAAAATAACTACAATTAAATAAATTATTCCTATTTAAAACTAAATGCTTACCTATAAAATAAACCATAAGATAGCTACAATATAACGAATCATGTAGCTAGCTTATGATTTACAGGCAACTTTGTATTTATTTTAACTAAGTACAATAGTTATTAAATAGTTATTAACTATTTAATAACTACCTAGCTAAAATAAGTACAAAATTACCTGTAAAATAAATCCTAACCTGTTACAATTACACCTAACACTATACTATCATTAAACTAATTACCTAAACTACCTACAATTATCTACAATTAAATTCAATAAACTAAATTATTGGCTGATTGGATAAGCCAATAGGATTGAATCAGCCAATAGAATGTGAGCTCAATCCTATTGGCTGATTCAATCAGCCAATAGGATTTTTCCTACCTTAATTCCGATTGGCTGATAGAATCCTATCAGCCAATCGGAATTCTAGGGACGCCATCTTGGATGACGTAATTTAAAGGAACCTTCATTCTTCGTTAGGACGTCATTTGAAGAGGATGGCTCCGCGTCGGCTGGATTGAAGATGGACACGCTCCGCTCCGGATGGATGAAAATAGAAGATGCCGCTTGGATGAAGATTTCTGCCGCTTGGAGGACCTCTTCTGCCCAGATCGGATGAAGACTTCTGCCCATCTGGAGATCCACTTGTGCCCGGCTGAGTGAAGACGGCTCAAGGTAGGGAGATCTTCAAGGGGTTAGTGTTAGTTTTTTTTAAGGGGGGATTGGGTGGGTTTTAGAGTAGGGCAAAAGGCCCTTTTAAGTGCTATTTGTAATTCAGTATAGGGTAGGGAAATTTTATTATTTTGGGGGGCTTTTTTATTTTATTAGGGGGATTAGATTAGGTGTAATTAGTTTAAAATTCTTGTAATTCTTTTTTTATTTTCTGTAATTTAGTGGTTTTTTTTTTTTCGTAATTTAGTTTATTGAATTTAATTGTAATTAATTGTAGGTAGTTTAGGTAATTAGTTTAATGATAGTGTAGTGTTAGGTGTAATTGTAATTTAGGTTACAATTTATTTTACAGGTAATCTGATCTCTGGTTAATTTTCAGAGCGCTAGTTGCTACTGCAAGCTAGCAGTAGAAATAACCAGCCACTTGTAATGGCTATTTATTGCATGCCTGTAAACGGACGGATTTGCCCATTTACGGGTGCACAATAAATTAGCACTCTACTTGTTATCTAGCCCTACAAATGTGATATAAATGTATAGAAGACATTGCAATTTAAAAACAGGAGGAAAGAAAAGAAATGTTGACCTTGACATGAAAATGCAAAGTAATTTCACACAAACTCTACTGGAGTTTGATTGGTGGATCTTGTGCATAATGAAAAGTTGTAATAATAATAATAATAGCAACTTATATAGCGCTTTTCTCTGGGTCAAACTCAAAGTACTTTACACAAAACATGTGATAGCTTATCAAGGGATTTAAAAATTCTAATGATATTTGTAATGCACCATTGATAACCTGTTTTAACCTTTTTTGTGGCTTATCAAAATGGAAAAGTGTATTAATACAAGCTATGAATTTGCTCTTATGGTTGCTTGCCAAAGCAAAATGAGCTAAAATGAGCATAAGAATAAGAGATGTTCTAAAAACAGTAGAAACAAAACTTTCTATGAATTTGTGTAAAGCTAAAACAAACAGAAAATCTCATAAAAGATCAAACTACTAAGAAAAACATATTTTTGCACCAAAGTGATTCTGGGTAAGGCTTTTTTATGTCCTGTTTAATTTTTTTTTTTACCAGTTAATGAAAAAGCAAAATGAAAGAAAATCAAAATATTATAATAGTACCAGTTATTTTCTTCAGTATACGCAAGAGAGGAACCAAAGAGAGATACATTGACAAAAACTAGATCACACATGCCCATACCTGAATTGTCTCTAGAAGATATCAGGAAAACAAAATGGATTACATTAAGGTAAATAAAACTCCAGGTCCAGATGGAATACACCCAAGGTTTTAAGGGAATTAGCACTGTTATAGCCAAACCTCTACTCTTTAATTTTTCAAGACTCATTATCCTCAGGCATAGTACCCCAGGACTGGTGTAAAGCTGATGTGGTGACTCTTCAAAAAGGGAAGCAGGGCTGATCCAGGAAGCTATAGACCAGTTAGTCTGACATTGGTAGTGGGCAAGATACATAAAGGGATTATAAGTGATTATATTGATGAGTATATTCGTGTAAACATGATTATGAGTTCAAATCAGCATGGTTTTATGAGAAATTGATCATGTCAAACTAATCTTATTAGGTTCTATGAGGAAGTAAGTAAAAATATAGAGAAAGGGCAATTAGTTGATGTGATATACTTGGATTCTGCAAAGACTTTTAATACAGTGCCACATTAGAGATTACTGTACACAATTAAGTGATTGGAAACAGCTAAAAATGTTAGCTCATGGATAAAAAACTGGATAAAAGACATTGAGCAGTGAGTAGTAGTAAATGGATCATACTCAGATTGGAGAAAGGTAATCATTGGATTCCTCCAGGGATCAGTACTGGGCCCGGTTCTTCATAATATTTTTATTAATAACTTGGAGCAAGGATAAAATAGCAACATCTCTATTTTTGCAGATGATACAAAGTTGTGTAAAGTCATTAGGTCAGCGCAGGATGAAATTGCTTTGCAAGGAGATTTACAACAATTTTATTAATTTAAATAATCAGGCAACCTGTTATTTAAATAGGACTAGACTTAGCGATACATAGGAGAAAAAGGGATTTTGGCGTTCTTGTAGATAACAAGCTAAAAATGGGTGCACAATGCAGGGCAGCGGCTTATAAGGCTAATTAAATTCTATGATGGGTAACCTTTTTAATGGGTTTACGCTCAATTGGAGCTATTATTGAAAATCAGGTATGATCTATATAGGTTGAACTTGATGAATGTCTGTCTGCTTTTAACCTTTTACTATATTACTATGTTAATAGTATTATTATTAGAATTTGTATTTTTCATTTAATTTTTGTATTTATTCTAAACATGCAAGCTATTAGAAACCACTAGTGAATTCCAGCAACCTATTTTTATATCCATTAGAATATCATGGTGGTTACAGTAATGTATTCTTTCAACGTTTTACTCAAAGAAGCTGAAATAAATCCGTTCATACTATAAAATCAACAAAGGAAACCTGACCATCAGGGAATAAGAGTGTTTCATGAACTTAGAAGCAATAGAAATAGTATCGTTCAAGAAGCAAATAAAGGTAAAGGGCTTGACATAGAAGTCAAGACAGAATACCTAAAAAAAACAACAATTTTTAATGATATAGTCTATGAGCATCTGTCGCGATCGCTCAGCTGCTGATCACTTCCTCCTGTACAGCGCAGTAGCGCTTCCTTGGTTGCTTAGCAACCTTGTTCTCCTCGGCCCCTTCTGCTGACGTCAGAGGGCCTTCTTATTCCGGCGCCTCCTCACCTCGGGGCCTGTTTGTTCTGTTCCTGCTTGTAAGTAACTTTTGGATTACTTATTTTGAATCAGAATTGCTGGCTTGTTTGATTCCTAATCCCTTCCTGCCTGTTTCCTGTTATCTGGACTATTGCTTGTTTTGAACATTTCTACTGTTAACCCCAAACTGCCTGATTACACGCTGCTGGAACTTGGATTGTTTGACTATTCTACTGTTTAACCCTAAGCTACCTGATTACACGCTGCTGGAACTTTGCTTGCTAGACCATCCTACTGTTTAACCCCAAACCGCCTGATTACACGTTGCTGGACTTTGCTTGTTTGACCATTCTACTGTTTAACCCCAAACTGCCTGATTACACGCTGCTGGAACTTTGCTTGCTAGACTATTCTACTGTTTAACCCCAAACCGCCTGATTACACGTTGCTGGACTTTGCTTGTTTGACCATTCTACTGTTTAACCCCAAACTGCTTGATTACACGCTGCTGGAACTTTTGCTTGTTTGACAAACCCTTCTGGTTAACCCCTGCCTGCTTGATTCCATGTTGCCGGTTATTGCTTGATGGATTACTCTTTTGGTTAACCCTTATCTACCCAAAGTTCTTCCCCTGACCCTGCTGTATCATCTTCCAGTTTATTTCTGTGAGTATACTATTGCAGCTGTCGCAGGGTCAGGTCCGGGAATATACTCACAGTGCTAGAGTGTTATTCTAACTTCATTTTAGCATTTGGGTCTAACTCTGGACCTAACCTATCCTGACATTACAAACAGGCCAAAAAATGGACCTGGTGAGTTATCCAGAGCTGTGGCTCTACAGGGACAGCTTCTTGGAACCCACTCTGCACACCTGCAATCCCTGGATTCTAAGTTGGATCAAATTACTGCTCTTTTGCATAATCTCTCTCCTTCTCAAGTTTCTGCAACACCTGTTGTTCCTTCGGCCAGTTCTAACCCTGCATTTAATCCGCCACAACCTGCAGAACAGTTTATTCCCAGAATTCCACTACCGGATAAATATGACGGCAATCCTGAAGATTGTCGAGGATTTCTAAATCAGTGCCGCCTTCACTTCAGAAATAATCCTCAGATGTTTGTTTCCTCTTCCTCCAAGATCACCTTTTTAATTTCTCTTATGAAGGGTAAAGCTTTGGCTTGGGTTTCTCCACTGCTGGAGAAGGATGATCCTTTGCTCCATGATATTGACACTTTTGTATCCATATTTTCTTCTGTGTTTGATAAACCTGGTAGATCAGCGGCTGCTGAAGCAGGACTTTTAGATCTAAGACAGGGATCTCTTTCTGTAGCACAATACGCTATAGAATTCCGGACTTTAGCTGCTGAAACTATGTGGAATCATGGGGCCTTACGTGCAGCGTTTCGTAAAGGTCTTTGTGATCGTTTGAAAGATGAATTGGTTTATAGGGATCTTCCTGATTCTCTAGAAGAACTTATCAACTTATGTATAAAGCTAGATGCTCGTTACTCTGAGCGTCTCCATGAACGTGACCGTAATAGAAGATCCTTTATCAGATCTTCTTTCCATCCTATGCCTCGTTCACCAAACCTTCCTACTCCTAATACGTCTATCTCTGAGTCAAGTGAACCCATGGAGGTTGGTGCAATTAAATTATCCAAAGCTGAACGTCTCAGAAGGCGTAATCTGGGACTATGTCTTTACTGTGGTATTAAGGGGCATATGTTAAATGATTGTCCAACTCGTCCAGTAAAAGCCAGGGCTTAACTCCAGAAAGAGGGACTGAGTTAAGCCAAAGATCTTTTTCTACCCTCAATCCCAAGCTATTTGTTCCAGTCACTCTTCGTTTTGGCAACACCAAATTTCAGGCTCAAGCACTCATCGATTCCGGAGCTGCCGGAATGTTTATGGATTCGGACTTTGTTAATGCTTTTCATATTCCTTTGCTTTCCAAGAGTCAAGTAATCAAGGTCACTACTGTCAGTGGTCAACCCTTAGGTTCTGGTTTCATTCAATATTCTACGATACCACTTCTCATGTCTGTAGGAGTACTTCATTCCGAAACCATTTGTTTTGACATAATCTCTTCCCCACAGTTTCCTCTCATTTTGGGACTCCCGTGGCTTCAATTACATGATCCAGTTTTTTCATGGTCTAAAGGAGAGCTTGTTGCTTGGGGATCTTCTTGTTTCAAACAGTGTCTTCAAAGTACTCCCAAAA